>NW_022589751.1:3610238-3922005 GCF_004348235.1 Phoca vitulina | reverse complement strand
CTTTCTTTCTTTCTTTCTTTCTTTCTTTCTTTCTTTCTTTCTTTCTTCCCCCACAGTCATATCTTTGACCCACCTGGAATTTATTTGAAATAAAGAATGTCCATCAGCTTTTATTGCCATTCTATTCCTTCTGGCTCATTACCAGACTAATGCAGGCCTGGGGCTTTGAGGAAGTCCTACATTGGACTCCCTTGTTTTAGGGGAAAAAACAAAACTCCTAAATTTAATTAAATTCTTCTTTAATCTGAGTTACTTACTCTGAGTGTTTCTTGTCACATCTCAGTCTGGGCAGTTTGTAGCTACCGTTCTTATTTGTGGAAACTTATTAAAACCACCTCCCACACCTCCACCCATAGAAAATATTCACAGTAGTTAATGGGCTTATCAATTTACATTGTCAAAACTTGAGACAGTTAAGAGGCCATATTCCTAGATCCTGATGACTCTTGATAGACTGAACAGAAAAGAATGCCAGCTTCTGGGACTCCCTTCCTTTGACATAAGTGACCATAGCAACTGGCTCTGTGAGTGAGTGGGCGGTAGACAGGCTGAGCTCAGTGTTAAGTGTGTGTGCAGAATGCAAATCCATATCCATATCAACAAAAGTATAGACGTATTTTTCGTTACCATATTTCAACCCACATGTTGACCAAACAGGATTGTCCACCATATAGCCCAAGGATAGAGACTGGGAATTGTTTCTTTTTGTATTCTGGTGTTTGGCATAGAGCAAACTGAGCAAACTTGTTAGATGAATAACCCATGCCATGGCCATTTTATTTATGAGTTGGTTATAATATTTTATAGTTGGAAGTTGGGGGAATTGAAAGGAATGCAAAGGCACATTTAGCTGAACTTGAACTCCAGTTAAAATTTTATATGTGTGTTGGTAGCTGAATTTCATATCAGGCCTAAGTCAATCTGACATAACACTTGCAAATAAGCCCAATATAAGTCACTGCCTCACCGAGCCAGAATCTCACCCTTTTGTTCTTTGGAATGCAGTGTGAAGTTTGTTCTACTTCATCTTGGAAATGCTGAAATAATTTCGCTTAAGAAACAAATTGACTCTGCAAAGTCCTGGGAGTACAGTGAAGTATGGAACATTGGGTCTTTACTAAATGCTATTTTTATACCATTATTTAATTGTTCTTTAATTTTTTTTTTCCAGAATATTGACAGAGTTGTGTTTGTTGGGAACTTTCTCAGAATCAATATGGTCTCCATGAAGCTGCTAGCATATGCAATGGATTTTTGGTCCAAAGGACAGCTAAAAGCTCTGTTTTTGGAACATGAGGTAGGTCAAGTCTGCATGGACTTAGCTGTCCTACATGGAGTGTATTTGGCTTTGTCTAACTGTTGAGTGAGTCCCTCAGTTTTAAAATTGGTCAAGTAGAGGGGTGCCTGGGTGGCTCAGTCGTTAAGCGTCTGCCTTCGGCTCATGTCATGATCCCAGGGTCCTGGGATCGAGCCCCGCATCGGGCTCCCTGCTCCTCGGGAAGCCTTCTTCTCCCTCTCCCACTCCCCTTGCTTGTGTTCCCTCTCTTGCTGTCTCTCTCTCTCTGTCAAAATTAAAAAAAAAAAAAAATGTTTAAAATTGGTTGAGTAGAAAGAGTTGCCATTTAAACTTTGCATTTATACAAAGGATAAAGAAGAACTATATATAAAATGGAAGCTTTCTTCTCCAGCAATAAGGACTGGTAGCTGGTTAATTAAAAAAAAAAAAAATCAGAGGCGCCTGGGTGGCTCAGTCGTTAAGCGTCTGCCTTTGGCTCAGGTCATGATCCCAGGGTCCTGGGTTCAGGCCCTGCATGGGGCTCCCTGCTCAGCAGGAAGCCTGATTCTCCCTCTCTCACTCCCCCTGGTTGTGTTCCTGCTCTTGCTGCCTATCTCTCTGTCAGATAAATAAATAAAATCTTAAAAAAAATTTAAATTTAAATTTAAGAAAAAAATCAGCTAAAATGGGTAATCATTAAAAAATACCTCTCTACTTTAACCATTTTATTTTAACATAAAACATAAATGTTCATTCACTCATCAATTTCTTTGATGTAGGACCAAGGCCTATTTTTGACTATGGGTTCTGCTGTTATCCTTTTTTTCATAATCCACAAATATTATATGCCTTCTTTGATTTCTGATTTATTTCTTTAAAATGGATCAAGAGATTAAAGATACCTATGAAGCACTCTGGTTGCATAATCCTTCTAGATTTTTCCCTCAACCTTTCATGTGTATTGGGATCCATCCAAGTAGAGAGTAATGGTTTGTGACTGCCTTTTTCAATCTTTTTTGAGAATTTAACTGGATTTTCATAGAAGTGACCAATTTATTTTGTACTCTTTTTATTGGTTTAGGTATTAACTTAGATTATGACATTAACATAAAACTGTCATAAACAAATCTGAGGATAAACACAGCTGACTCTTGGCAAGCAGACAACTGCACTGGTGAGAACAGAAGTGCGGGGGTTGCTCAGAGGAGCCTGGTGGCCCAGAGAGGCTGGTGTCCTTAGGCTTTAGCACCCTGTCTGCAGAGGATATGAACATCAGTTAATTGAGAGAGTCCCTTCTATCAAGTTTCTACAATCCTATAAATCAAATTTCTAAGAGTAAGTGAGGGACCTTTCTCTTCCCTACCTCCTCTGCCACCTTCTTTAAAATCAGTACTGTAGAGAGCAACTGTTTGTTTATCAGGGCAGGTCCCTAATCCCTGGTGTGTATTGTAGTAGAAAAAACTTTGAGAGAACTAGTATCACAAACTTGTAATGAATAACTACTCTGTCATTTTTCTCATCTTCAAACCAAATTATTTATCTGAAAAGCTGCCCATGTATTTACAAGTTATTTAGAGTTTCCTAGGCCCGTGTTTTGTTTTCTTAATGCAGATAAAACAATAGGAATTTAAATACTAAATAGTTAAGGCCCAGTGATAGAACTTAATACTAAAGAAAGCCTGTTTTTTTAAGCAGGCTTAAAGCATGGAGCCATAGAACTTTTGGGGGGTGAGGGGAATGGAGTCCCAGAATTTTCACCTCCCCTCCCCCCAACCAGAGTACCTCCCTTTTTACCTACTTATTTATCATTTCCATGTAAGATTTTGTTTGAAAAAGGAAAAAGTACCTCAGCTTTTAAAAAGCAATTAAAATGAAAAAAGAAAAACCACTGTTCCAGTTCAGCTAGAGTTGCCATATTTAGTGATTAAAAATACAGGACACAGTTATTTTATCTGGCATTTATCTATATTTTATCTGGCAAGCCTAAATCCAGATTCTCTTCAACTAAGGCAGAAAACAAACTCTGGGAGCCATCAGGGATTAAAAGCCATCCACGAGGTCACATGGGGAGTTAGTTGGTGTAAAATAGGGAGTGAGATCCAACATTTTGGGGAAACTCACTTCTGTAGGTAAAAACACAGTCACCTACGTTAACTTGTACAATCCTAGGCCTCTGTGGACTGTGGCTTGGCTTTGTTAGGTGCATGTCATAACTCGGTCTCTATAGCCAATGAAAGTGGAGCATTTTTATAGCCCCTTGTAAAGATCTCTCAGAAAGGGCTCTGCATTCTTAAATTCAGTCTGGCTTAGGCAGGCCTTCCTGGAGGATACTGTGGAGAGAGAACTTTGGGGAGGCGCTGGTGGGACGGTTTTCCTGCCCTGCCTCAGGAGTCCTCACTCAACGGAGTCTCATTCATTCAACTAACAGGATTGAGAAGTCATCAGCCAAGCAGTGAAGACACAGCCTCTTGACTGACTAGGAGTCTTTAGACAATGACCTTACCTCTCCATCTTTGTTTTAGCCTTTGTAATGTGGGGTGATAATAATATTTGTCTCATAAGGTTATTGTGAAGATTAAATAAATTCATGTAAAGTGCTTAGAACTATTTTTAGCATATAATGAGGCCTCAAGAAATGTTAGCTGGCAGCAGCTGAGGCAGAGATCCTATCACGTAACTGCCAGTCCTGGCAAGCGGCCTCCCATTCGGGTTGGTGACTCTTGAGTCAGGGAACAGGCGTGGAGTCTCAGACCTTTTGGAAACCAAGTTCTCTAAACATTTTTATTTTTCAGTTCCTTTCACTTTCACAAAAACATGGGCTTTTATTTTACAGATGAGCAAAGTGCAGCTCCGGCTGATTTAGATGCCTTTCCAAGATCTGCGGAGGGAAGCTTTGAGTTCTCATCTGTGAGATACAACTTGGAAGTCAGACAGATTTGGGGTTGAGCCCTTGCACAAGTGTGTGACCCTGAAAGGGAAATTTACTTTATGACCTTCCATTTCTCATCAGTGAAATGGGGTTCATAGTATGAATTTTGCCATGGCACCGATTAAAATGCAATCATTGTAATTCTACCAATCCCAGCAGTCGTGTAGTACACACTAAGTGCCAGGCATTTCCCTAAGCGCTTTATTTACAGCCGTTAACTTATTTAAGATAGAAAAACAGGTATATCTAATAAATATTATGACTATTATTCTACAGTGCATGGCAGAGTTCAGCTTTTAAGTTTTTTTTACCTACAACAGTAGGGAGCAGCATTCCTAGAATTATTAAACACAGTAAGCATTTGGCTGTTTAGAGATCATCGTGCACAAGTTTTCCTATTGCTTTTGTAGGGTTATTTCGGGGCTGTTGGGGCGCTGCTGGAACTGTTCAAGATGACTGATGACCAGTAGTGATGACTAGTGGACGGAAGAACCTTCTGTGAGAACAGACAACTGAGAGTTGCCGCCGGAGGAGGTAGATGCCGCTGTGGGACGGAAGCCAAGCCATTATGGCAGATGAACCTGCTGGATTTGTAAATAATTTAAAATCCTTCTAACTGATCTTTTACTCTTGGGTTTTGAGCTGATGATTCAAAATGGGGAATACAAGAGTTTTTTCTGTATACTGTATTTTTAAAAAAAAAAAGTTTGTGCAGCGAGGCCAAACCTACGAATTTTATGCATTAACCTTGAAAAGTTGTATGATGTGTAGGAAGGACCTGAAATGTAAGTGCTGTTTATTTTTCTTCTGGGGTTTACTGATCAGTGTGGTAATTTTAACTTCATTTAGTAATTACTCTAGGAGATTCTACCTTTACTTATATTCTTCATGACGTTTCATGATTTGCTGTTGGTTTCAAATGAAACTACAAATCTGGCATGTTTTACTGTGAACACAATTTTGTTTGTTTGTTTATATGCCTTTTTCGTCTTGGTTTTTTTTTTTTTCTGTTGGAATGTCTTATGGAGAAAGAGAGTCCTTCCCCCTGTTTCTGTCCTCAAATGACTCCCTCTCCTCCCCAATACCTTTCTTTAACCTAATTGTTCGTATCAATCAAGGTGCTGACCAACTCGATACGAAGTTAAGCACGAGATTGAAAGCTCTCGAAAGTGCCCTTGATGAGAAAACTCTGAAAGTGTTCATGAATTTTATGAGTCAGGCGAAAGTTGAAAATGATATGCAATTTTGTCTTAACCCTTACGAATATGCAATGTTTTGTTGGATTTATTTTCTGTTAGGTTATATTAAATTGAAATGTTTCTCTGATGAAATGTCCTCACTCATGCCCAGCCTATGAGTGGCAGCAAATCCTTATGCAAGACTTTGGAACTTCCCAGGTAGTCTCCCAGTAGATTAACTATTCACATTGGGAGAGGGGGGAGAAGTCATGGGTTGAGGTGTCAGGTAATAATACCTATTTGTTTTGTACACGTATGTACATAGGAGCTTTGTAACAAGGCATCTTAAATATTAACATTTTTTCATTTGAAATATTTCAAACTGAAAACTGTATTTCAATCCCAGTTTCTAATATTAAAAAAAAAAATCATGATACTGATCTCTCTATACATATTTTTTTTCTTTTTTGAAAGATGTCATTGGAACTGATGGGTAACTTTCAAATGAGAGTCTTGTACAAATATTGAAACGCATGAGGTCTAATGATTTAGAACTGATTAATCTTTTGAATTGAGCATATTGTTGAAAGGCAGTGCAATTCCTCCATGATGAATCTTTCCTTTTCTGCCTCCTGAGCACCATCTTTAATTGCCATATCTTCAAGTCTTGAAGAACGTGATGTTAATTGAAGTGTTCACTTGTCTGGTTGAAATAAAGCCTGTTTCTGTTGTGATGTTTTTAGTGTATATGTTATTTTCATTTCTTAACCTTCATGTCCATATTATCTGCTTTTGTACCATAAAATGAATGTGTTGTATTTTTGCTACCCTACATTTCACAATTTGAGGCTTTCCTGTAAGGGTGTCTTCAATTGAAGCTGTAACTCTATGCAGAGATTTTTTTAAAATAACTTTATTGTTCTTATACAACTGACTCATTGCCAAAATACTATTACTATATTTGGTAATTCAAAAAATTTTTCAAAATTTGGTCATCACAAATACATTTTATTAACTTCCACCTGGCTTAAAAAAATTCAAGCAACTAAGGTGTTCTTGAAAAAGATAAGTATAAAAATGTACATGTGATCTACATTAGTGCCTTTTTTGACTGTTCCCTTCTATCAGTCCTACTCTCCTCTGTCAGGTAATAGTAGACCTTGGATTATGGTTCTGCAAAAGAAATCAGGGCAAGTTAATGTAATTATATAATTTTTTAATTATCTGGAATCACTTGATCTTTCATTGCAAATGCGTAAGACGTTGGTTTAGCTGAGGAAATCAATTCTTCCACTATACAAATATCAGTAAATGTTGGCTACCTATAGCCAGCCTTTTTTTATAATGAGTAACTTGTAGCCTGAGGATTTTTACATTCACTTGAATCATAGGGACTTTCCTTTGGCTCAACATTAAGAAGAAACTTGACAAGACTAAAGAATTTTTATCTTGAACTTGTGAATTCAAGATGGTCAGGTAGTCTAGAGCATGGCTTTTGATTGTGAGACAGCTTCAGTGTGGATCTCGCTCAGCCATTGCCTACCTGTGTGGGCAAGGCACTAACCCTCTCTCTAAACCCTAGCTTCCTCATTCATAAAATAGAGCAAACTGTTTCACCTCCATGTTTAAAGAGCTTAGCACAAAGGCTGGCAAATAGTAAATGGTAGCTACCGGGAAAAGAAAAATAGATGTCTTAAACTAACGTGTGAAATCAGTGATAACTAACCTTCTAGAATGTGGGGAACCTCTTTTAGCACAGGGATACTGATCTCCCTATGCTAGTACATGTCCACAGCCCTGTGTCCACAATTCCAAAATTCCAGACTCTTAAAATGTATCCTTACAGTCACTTGACAGAAAAAGCTGACTTGAGCATTATTTATCATACTCTGTAGGATTCTTCGCATGTTTTGTTGCAAAGCTACTAATGTGTTTGATTCCGGGGTACTGCCCCAGACCCTACTAGGGGTGTTAAGGAGTGAACAATTCTGAATTTTGAAAGAAATCTGGTCCCAAGAATTTTAGATAAAGGGATTGTGGAGGTTATGGTTGTATTCTTCAGGTTAGGTAGTATGTATGGGTTCAGAGTCCCTTTGTTGGGAACTGTTGTTACAGGTAATTTGTGCTTGACATCATCCGGTCATACAAGGAATAAGAAGTTACTTTGTGCCAGGAAGGAGCTGAGGAAACCGAGAGGAATTGGCTATAACCCCTGCTGTTCAGCAAGGGAGACAGGTCTCAAACCAGGTCAGGTTGTAAAGTGTCACGGGTGTCATTCATTCATTCACCAATATGTACAGCAGTGAACAAAACAAAGACCCATCCTCACAGAGCTTACATTCTAGAAGGAAGACAGATAATCACGAAGTAGATCATGCTAGATCAGTACTACAAGGAGAAAATGAGGTAAGGTAAAGCGCTAGAGAGGAGGTAGTTGTATTTAGAAAGTGGAAGGGAAGAAACTTCTTTGGTAGAGTGGTCAAAGACAACTCCTACAAGAGGAGACGTTTGAGTAGTCAGATGAAGTTGGGAATACACCTGGGAGAACATTTTTTACTCCTGGCAAATGAGAATGAAGGTTTTGAGGAACTGCAAAAATTCCAGTGTGTGTGGAGTAAATAATGGGAAGAGTGACGGGAAATGCAGTTTGGGGAGTAACCGTGGGGCAGGCCCAATATGAGGTCTGTACGTGAGGGTAAAGGCTGCACATGAAGGAGGAATTGGTCACTTCTCCTGGAGGAGAGGGCTCGAGAAGTTTCCATAGAGTCTTAACCAATGAGTGGAGACCACCAAGTGGGCCTGGAGAGGGGGGCTTCCCAAGCAGAGAGAGCAGGGTGAGAGAGGCATTGAGAGAAGAAACAGTAGTCACGTTATTCAGGGAATTAGAAGCTGTTTGCATCTGCTGGAGCCTTGGTTAGTGAGAGAGAAACCAGATACTGGGAGAGGAAACCAGCCAGATTATGGAAGGACTCATATTCCATGCTAAAGATTCTGGTGTTTTCTGTAGTCAGTGCAGAGCCATCAAAGGGTTTCAAGTAAAGTGAAGCTAGAATTAACCTGGCTTCAAAGTGATAATAGAGCAAAATGTCCTACTGAGGTTAATGAGCAAACCAGTCATTGTGCTTTTGAATACATAACACCATTTTTATTATCATGTTGATTTTAGTTCCCCTACTGTGTCCAACCTCATACAGTAGCTGCTTAGTGGATCACATTTCTCTGTAACTAAGAGGGTTATATAAGGTCTTGAGAATTTTCCCACAGGACCAAGGCTGCTAATAGCTAAAACCCTGCTATGATTCTATTTAGTGACTAGGAAGATTTCAACATCAGTGATCACCATTAACTCTATTCCTTGCCAGAATTGTTTGGAGAGAAGGCTCTTTTCCTCCCAGTGATCTGATGACCCCAAATTTGTGAGGAAAATTGAATTAACGCACATTTTCTACTGGGTCTACCAGGTGTTCGTGATTCACTCTTCACCGTTTTAATTTTGACTGAATGCTTATGATCTGGGAGGCATTGATTGGGTAACTTTCGGGAGACATTCAGTCGTAGGACAGCAAAGTCCCTCCTTCCATCGGGCTTCCATCCTCATGAGGACATGAACCAACAAATAAACAGGAAGATAGCAGTTAGTGATCAATGCTGTGAAGGGAAGAAACAGGGTGATATGGCAGAGAGGAAAGCAAGGGACTTCCTTAGTAAGCTGGGCAGAGATAAAAATATGAAATCATGGCCTCAGCACTTGAGGAATGACCCTCAGGTGTTTCTTGCTTTCATTCATTACTACCTCCTCAATGAAAATGAAGGATGTTTTTGGGAAACAGTCTGAGAACTAATTCATTTTCTTTTTATTTTACTTAGAATATTTAATTTAGTTCCCATATGAATTTAAAATCATATGTTATGTGAAACAATAGATTAATTTAATAACGCCCCCTTTTTACTACTCACTTATTTCACAAAACAATATTATTTAAGCTGTTCACTTGAATCTTTATTGTCAATGCCTTTGTCATGGCCAGAGTCATTTCGTGGTTTCCAGAGCACACCAAGTCTGACACACAGCACTTTTTAAATCTACTTGTGATATTGACACTGGATTTTTTTTTTTTAACCAAGCCAGGAGCACCTATTCCCGCAATGACCTCAATTATTTGTTTCATTTTCCAAAAGGTGTTATATTGGTGATGCCACAGTGTTAACCATTTATGTAGTGCCTTTTACGGTCAACTTTAAAAGGTTAGTTTATAAGTATTCATCACTTGCGATACAAAAATAAAAGAAAATTTGTATTAAAAGTCTTTGCCTCTTTTTATGCTCACTCTATCAGGTAAACACCAAACATTCCAAACTAGAATTAATTGAGGTGATTTCAGTTAATGTTGTCACCAAAGAATTCTCAACCAGTCTGCAGTTAGAATTCATCTTCTTACATTTAAGTATTTTTTTTAAATTTCACTAAGTTTTATATGCATATAATCTAAAAAGTTAAATAGTTCCAGAAGACTATGAAAAAAAATAGCAGTACCCATGTTTTCTTTTTTGTTTTTTTCCCTTCTTTCTCTTTACACGTTATTCATGACACATGGTACTTTCTCAGGTGTAAAGACAAAGCCAAGGCAGGAAAAGGGTACTTGGACATGTCAGACCACCAAGGTTGTAGCTAAGACTCGTAGCCACAGGGACTGTCCTGGTTGGAGGATTTTGGAGAGGGGTATGCTCAGCATTCCAACCAATGATGCCTGGATGTATTTTTATCAGGAACTCATTTTCAACATTGGCTGCTGGTCTTTCTTGTTTTATTTCACTATTCTGAGCAAAGCAGCTTCCCAGAGTAAAGGGTAGGGTGATGAAGGGAAAGGTTTGAGTAGCTGTATGTCTAAAAATTTCTAAAAATATACATATTTTTAGATTTTATTTATTTATTTGACAAAGAGAGACACAGCGAGAGAGGGAACACAAGCAGGGGGAGTGGGAGAGGGAGAAGCAGGCTTCCCGCGGAGCAGGGAGCCCGATGCGGGGCTCGATCCCAGGACCCTGGGACCATGACCTGAGCTGAAGGCAGACGCTTAACGACTGAGCCCCCCAGGTGCCTCACTAAGAATATTTTTATTCTATGCTCATACCCAATTGATAGTTTGGCAGAGTACAGAATTTTAGGTTAGATATTTTTGTTCAGAATTCCGAAGGCATAGCCCTATTATTGCCAAGCTTCCAGTGCTGCTGTGAGAAAGCCTGATGCTGTTCTGGTTCCTGATCTTCATATGTGACTATTTTACCCCTCTTTTCTGGAAGCTTTTAGAAACTTTTCAACCTCTAGTTTCAGCCCTAACATGTAAAGAGCTTGCAATTCATCACTGCCATCCTTATAAGAAAAAAGCTGGGGCGCCTGGGTGGCTCAGTCAGTTACCCATCTGCCTTTGGCTCGGGTTGTGATCCCGGGGTCCTGGGATCGAGCCCCACGTCGGGCTCCCTGCTCAGCTTTCTCCCTCTCCCTCTGCTACTCCCCCCACCCCGCTCATGCTCTCTCTCTCTCTCTCTCTAACAAATACATGAATAAAATCTTAAAAAAAAAAAAAAGAAAAAACTAAACAAACTGAAAACCAATGACTTTTCTTGGACCTATCAGAGAATTGAGGTCATAGGGCAAACTGCCACACTGAAATTTGAAGAGACAATAAATACAGAAAATCACAGCTGAGGGGCGCCTGGGTGGCTCAGTCCGTTAAGCCTCTGCCTTCGGCTCAGATCATGATCTCAGGGTCCTGGGATCGAGCCCCACATCAGGCTGTCTGCTCAGCGGGGAACCTGCTTCTCCTTCTCCCTCTGCATCTCCCCCTGCTTGTGCACTCTCTCTCTCTGTGTCAAATAAATAATCAATCTAAGAAGAAAGAAAGAAAGAATCACAGCTGAAATCAATTTACCTACCACCCATAAGCTGGTAGGAACACTTAAATGACAATTTTAACAAACTGGTGGAGGCTGAGTGTGGACTAACATATGAGTGAGAAATTCCTGGGGACCCGCCGTCTTAGGGAGGGCTTCCACACTTCGCGGGTTGTACCTCTAGGAATCCCACCTGGTTCTCATGGTGAAGAGCCAAGAAAAATTCTCCTGTGTCTCTGGCAGGGGAAGAAGTAAAAGTAACCATTTTGAAATACATCTAGAGGGCTTTCCATGAAAAAGGGCTGCTTTCCAGGGGACAGGATCTTATCAGAGACTTATCTCACCCCATGGGGGGGGGGGGAGGAGGAAATTACCTAACTTCAGCCTCCTCTTGCATTCTTATCTCAACCAAGGCTAGGGGAGGGGGAGGGGTTGCTGGGGAAGAGGAGGGGAAAACATATGTCTGAGGAAACAAGAATGCTGGGAAACACTTGAGACCACAGCCCAGGGACACGGGCCCACTGAAAGAAAGACAGATTTCTACTTAAGATTATGGATGCTGGGGTGCCTGGGTGGCTCAGTCATTAAGTGTCTGCCTTCGGCTCAGGTCATGATCCCAGGATCCTGGGATCGAGCCCCGCATCGGGCTCCCCGCTCGGCGGGAAGCCTGCTTCTCCCTCTCCCACTCCCCCTGCTTGTGTTCCCTCTCTCGCTGTGTCTCTCTCTGTCAAATAAATAAAATTAAAAAAAAAAAAAAAGGATTATGGATGCTTCCCCTCCTCATATTCTACCACCACATCAACACAGCTTCAGTATAATAACAGTGGATTGCAGCTGAAGGAGAGCTGTAAGGTGCATATTCTATTTAAGAAGAACTTATTTGGGAAACTCAAAGACAATAGAGAGTTAAAAACAAGGACACAAGAGGAATTTGAAGCCTCTGGTACTTACAGCTACAGCAAATATTAAACGCAGCCCAACTCCTAGCCAGATTCACATAAACCTCACATTAAAAGCCATCTTACCTCAGTTTCTATTACTTAATACATCCTGTGTAGCTTTCAATAAAAGATTATATGACATGCTGAGAGGCAAGAAAAAAACATTCTGAAGAGACCAACCAAGCATCTCTCCAATATGACATAGAATTCCCAACCAGGGAATTTAACATAAATATGATTAATATGTTAAGGACTTTAATGGAAAAAGAACAATAACTGATGGGCAATGTTAACAGAGAGATGGAAGAATCTAATGAGGAATCAAAAGGAAATCCTAGAAATTAAAAATGTTGCAACAGAAATGAAGAATGCCTTTGATAGGCTCATTAGCAGACCAAACACGGCTAAGGAAAGAATCAGTGAGCTTGAAGATATGTCAATAAAAGCTTCTAAACTGAAATTCAAACAGAAAACAGAATGAGAAAGATAGCGCAGAATGCCCAAGACCTGTGGCACATTTCAAACAATATAACAGACACATACTTAGGATACCAGAAGAGAAGAGAGAATGGAGAAGAAGAAATATTTGAAGTAATAAAATACCAAACCACAGATCCAGGAAGCTTGATAATCTAAGCAGGATGAATACCAAAAAAATCCACGCCTGGGTAAATCCTATTCAAACTGCAGAAAATCAAAGACAAAGAGAAAACTTTGAAAGAAGCTAGGAGTCGGGGGTACTGTACATACTGGAGAACAAAGCTAGGACTCACAGTGGACTTCTCCTCAGAGACCGCACAAGTGATAAGAGAATAGGTTAAAAATATTTAAACTACTGAAAGAAACTTCTCTGTATCACCAGGATTTTGAAAATGTGTAATGATAGGCCTTAGTGTGAATGTATTTTCATTGACTAAGCTGGTTCCATAATGGATTCCTTCAAACTAGAAATCTGTATCCTTCACCCCTGATAAATTTTTTTATATTATTTTTTGGTAATTCCATCCCCTCTCTGACCTGTCTTTCAGGAACTACTCCTGTTTGCATGTTGGACTTCCTGTACTGGTTGTCTAATTTTCCTATTGTTTTTCTTCTATTTTTCATCTTAATCTTTTTGCTCCATTTCAACTTTATCTTCCAGCTCTTCTGTGGAGTTATTATTGCTACTATTTCTACCATGATGCTGGAGTTCCTAAGAGCTCTTTTCATACTCTGACTTTTTTGTAGCCTATATTTTATTTCTCAAAAAATACATTGTCCTTTATGTTTTTACATCTCTGAATAATCTCTCTTCCAAGTTGCTTTTTCCTGTGTTTTGGTCTCTGTCTTTCATTTTAGAGGCTTTCCCTAGATGTCTTGTGATCCTCCTCTGTGTGACAAGAAGTTGATTGAAACTTTAATTACGGGATGGAACTTGTTGATTGGATTTACTGTAAGGTGATCTGGCTCAGCCATTTCTTTGGAGAGCCCCGCTGTCAGTATCTTTGGATCTTTTCTCTGGGATTGGTGACATCCTCCAGAGAAAGTGCGTCCCATCTCTTCTCTGGAGCTGTAAGCTTGACTGCAGCATTCTGGGAGTGGAGCTGAGGGAGGAATCTGAACTTGCAGAATAAGAGGCAATGATGTACTCTGGAGCCACCTGCTGTATGAGTTTAGGCAAGTTAACTTCTCTGTGATTCACTTTCCTCAACTGTTAAATGCAAACAAAATGTGTTAGGAGGATTAAACCAATTAATACATGTAAAGGGTTGTAGTGAGCTTGAAGATATGTCAATAAAGCCCCATCAAGCAATGGGTCCTTAAAAATAGTTGTCATTTCAGAGTCTCTTATAAGACTTCCTGAAAATTACCTCATAAGAATTTAGGCAAAGATATATTATCAAATGAGAAAAAAATTTTTATAATTAAAAATAAAATAATAACATAACCCCCAATTACATGAAGCAAAAATGGGTAGAATTGAAGAGAGAAATAGAAAATTCAACAACAGTTGGAGATTTCAATATCCCCCTTCCCATAGTGCATAGAACAATTAGAAGATCAACAAGAAAATAGAAGACCTGAACAACACTATAAACAAGCAGACTTAACAGACATCTATAAAACACTCCATCTATAAAGCACAGAAGACACTGTAAGACACAGCAGCAGAATGCACCTTCTCCTTCAGAACACATGAAGCCATCTCCAGGATGGACCACATGCTAGGCCATTCATCCAGCCGTATTAAGTTTACAAATATTGAAATCATTCTAGTTATGTTCTCTGATGACAGTGGAGTTAAATTAGATATCAATCATAAAAGAAATTTGGGGAATTCACAAATACATGAAAATTAATACACTCCTAAACAATCAATGCGTCAAAGAAAAAATTACAAAGGAACTCAGAAAATGCTTTGAGATCAATGACAGTGGCAATACAGCGTGTCAAAACTTTATTGGAGGCAGTTGAAGTTGTGCTTAGGGGGAAATTTATGGCTGTAAATATTATTTGTCTGTAAAAAGGTGAAGTACGGATGTCTATGATGACATGGACAAACTTTGAAAATATTATGCGGAGTGAAAGAAGACAGTCACAAAAGACCATATATTGTATGATCCCATTTATATAAAATGTCCAAAATAGGCAAATCTATAGAGACAGAAAGTAGATTAGTGGTTTCCTAGGGCTAGGGATTTGGGAGAAATGAAGAGTTGCTGCTAACAAATATGAGGGTTCTTTTTGTGGGTGATGAAAAATTGATTGAGGTGATGGTTGTACAACTCAACTAGAAATCTTTGAGTTAGACACTTTTTTTAAGATTTTTATTTATTTGGGAGAGAGCGAGAGCAAGCACAAGCAGAGGGCAGGACAGAGGGAGAGGGAGAATCTCAAGCAGACTCCCCACTGAGCATGGAGCCTGACATGGGACTCGATCCCACAACCCATGAGATCATGACCTGAGCCAAAACCAACCAGCTCAACCGACTGAGCCATCAAGGTGTCCCAAGTTATATACTTTAAATGGGCATATGAATTATATTTCAGTAAAACCGTTTTTCAAAAGCAAGTTAAATTTAAAGATTGAAAAAAATCCTTTGAATATTGGACAAAAGTGAAAATATGTATGTTAATAATTGGATGTTCTTTTTTTAACTTAACTGGTGTCATTTTTAATTTTGTAACATAGTCTACTGTTGTTTTGCTTTTCCACCTTCTTTTCCCTGTACATTTCTTGAATGATCACATTTTTAGACACAATTGCCAAGTGCATTTAGTCAAATTTGTGTGGCCCAAGGTTGACGTGGTGACAGTAGGGACACTGTGATATAAAGACACATAGCCTCAGCCCCAGTTGTGTAAATTGCTAGGTGTTTGTTTGTTTGTTAAACAAATGGATTTCCTTTTTAATTTTTGCAGTTGCAGCTTAAGGAGAGTTTTAAATTTGCCCTCAGGTCATAAAGCAACATGAAAAAAATTGGACCTTTTTTAATATATTGCACTTTCTCTTCTCTCTTCTCGTCCCTCCTTCACTCAGTTCAATGAGATTTACTGTTGCTATTTTAGCCAGGTTCGGCATCTGAAGAATTTATGTCATTTGGCTGCCATGACATGGCTAACGAATTATGTCTATTTTAGCACATGCTGTAAGTGAGACAGGTGGATCTTGTGTGTCTTTAAGAGATCTTCTTGTGTATCTTTAAGAGATACCTAAATTTTACTTTTAAAGAAAACTATAAATTCTAAAATAATTGTTTTCCATTAACCACTCAAGTTTATTTACCCTGACATAGTATGTTTTCATAGTACGTTCTCAGACTGTGTTTTCTAGACTGTTTTCTAGCATTTATGTTGTGTGTGTGTGTGTGTGTGTGTGTGTGTGTGTGTGTGTGTTGTATATGTGGTGTATGGGGAAAGAGACCCCAAGTTAATCACACAAGTAATGGATCTGGAGTTTATATTAAAACTGTAATTTTGGCAGAGTATATTTTTAAATTAGATATTTGAATAGTTTGTCAAGTGACACATTATTTTAAATATAGACCAAGAGTGCTTTTGTATTGAGCTCCAGAAGTGTGTGGGTTGAAATCAGGCAAGTTATATGCGATTGTGAATTTTAAACAGGAACAGTTTTAAGCATTCTCCTTTGGAGTTTGATTACTATTTATATTGGATTGATAAATTTTCACTCCTGTCTATCTGTTTGTGTGCCAGTGTCAACATTGAATTTATCAAGTAGTTATTTGTGCCATGTTTAGCCAGGCAAAGCAGAGTGGAGAAAGGAGGCAATTATCTGTAGATCCTACCCACACAACTTACAGTAACTTTGGCAAAAATGGTTTGGTTGTCCAGAACAATTGAGTTTTGTTGGCTCTGCCCTGAACATTTAGTGGATTACACAATTCTTCCTGTCCTTTAGCCTTTGTCTATGGTCCAAGTCCGACCTCCGTTGTTTTGGCAGTCACAGTGATGATGGTGAATTAAGCATGAGGTCTGTGTGGGCACAATCAGGCTGTAAGGATCTCTGTCCATTATAAAGCTTGTTCTCAGAGATCCCTAAGGGCCATTTCATCTGTGGCATAATCTGTTTTGGTGGCCATTGCGAAAGATGGCTACCAAGAAGTAGCCTCACTTGGATATAAGAAATTAACCTTTTTGAAATGGTAGATGGCATTTAGATTGGTTTTAAAAAGGAAACACCAAACTGCCTAGTTTTGGGATGCCGAGCAAATTCTAAATACGCTGGCATGCAAACTCTAAGATCTAGAGACGTATAAACTTATTATATAATGTTAATTACTGATTAATTACTACTCATGTTCCAACCTCAGCCTGTACTCATTGATTCAGTGCTGCAAAAGAGCTTTAGTAGATGCAGTAAGTCTTGCCTTTCAACGCAGGAGAAGTGAACTTTGATCACTCAAATGGTAAATTGCAAAACTATGCTAAAGGCCTTGCCCAAAGCAAGGTTACCAAGTATGAGAAGGGGAATTTAGGCTTTCCACTGTCATTCTAATTTAAAAATTCCTAAATAAATGATAAGCAACTGTTTAAAAATATCCCTCAGGAAGGTGCCAGATCATGAGCCTTCTTTGAACTCCCTTAAACTCTTGCAAGGTTCTGACCTGACACCAAATGAAGAGGGAGGGCTTGGAGCAGAGATGATCTTTAACACCCTCCAAACCTGAGCTTCTGTGATTCGGAGCACGGGGCACTGGGACTGCCCTTTACAAAGCTATTGCATGGGAATAAAAGGTGTTTACATGGAAAAGAGCTCCTAACAATGACAGCGCTGACAGATGAAGCCTTCAGTGTGCTTGGCGCTCCTGCACCCTCCTTGAATCCACCCAGACAGTGAAGGAGGTGGGAGTTCCTACCTTCATTTACCAGGAGAAAAGACCAAGGCTCGAAGAGAAAAGGTAAAGGAACACACCCCTGATCTCGTGCCAATAATCAAGAATCCTGAAACAGCCTTTTGAGGAAACTCAAGGTTTCTTTGGGTCCTAATGATCCAGATGTTTGCTTCAATTCTCCAAAAGGGACTGTGTATAAAGGTAAAGGCCTGACCGTGCAACTATCCCTCTTACAGTTCATCTCATTGAAATTTCTTCACAATTTCACATTGGCTGCTCTGAGGTCCTGGCTCAGGTGACTTCCTTCCTTGTTGTTCAGTTAATATTAACATTCTTCCGTTTGGCCTTCTCTCTTTTTTCCTTCTTCAGACTTCCAACACGTTCTCCACCAAAAGTGATGCCAGACCTGTACATTCTAGAGTACTTATAAAAGAAACAACAGGGGTGCCTCAGTGGCTCATTCGGTTAAGTATCTGCCTTCAGCTCAGGTCATGATCCCAGGGTCCTGGGATCGAGCCCCGCATCGGGCTCCCTGCTCAGCGGGGAGCCTGCTTCTCCCTCTCCCTCTGCCGCTCCCCCTGCCTGTGCTCTCTCTGACAAATAAATAAATAAAACCTTAAAGAAAAACAAACAACAAACAAAAAAATGTGTTGACTAAACATCTATGTGGTTAAACTATGTATTTCACCTTGTCCAGGAAAAAATACTTGACTCTACAAAATACTGACTTGTCAATGCGAAGACCCATGCCAAAATTATTTTTGAAAAATGGAATGATTATTGATTTCTGTGTCAATTTTCTCTCTTATGAATTGAAATAGATATTTACTATTTTATTCAATAACTTGGATTTCTTAGCTCTAATGTTACTTTTGAATATTTACATTTTTCATAAAAACCAGTTCATCTTGATGTGATTTCTTTTTTTTTAACTAATGTTTCCATTATAAGTTTTGGGAGAGAGGTATATAGAAATTATGGTATTTGATTTTTAGTATTTCTCATTAGATTTAAATTTTTGAGTGGTGATGCAATTTTTAGTTTCAGTGAGTAAACCTCTTTTCAATAGCTAATTAATTTTTTAAATGACCTATCATTTTGTCATGATTCCAATTTATGTTATAAAGACCTTGTCTTCTAAATGTATTCCCATCCTTAAAAATAGTTAAAAAAATTTTTTTTATTGAGTTATGTTTATTCCTGTTCTTTTTTTTTTTTTTTTTTTTGGTCCCTAGAAATGATGTAGGCCAAAGATAGTTTTCCTTTTGTAAATCAAATTCTTTGTTCTCAGAACTTAGCCCAGCGCAACTGCTTAAGTTATAGTAGCATCTCAGATGTCAGATAGCTTTTACTAAAGAAGATGCGTATAATACAGAGTATCTTAAAGTGTGGTATAAGCCAATAGGACTCAGAATAACCTGGAGAGTTTGCTTAAAGGCCTGTTTGGGGACCGCTCCCAAGACCTTCTAAATCCAAATGTCTGGGAGTGAGGTCCCAGAATGCTTTTTTTTTTAAGATTTTATTTATTTATTTGAGAGAGAGAGAGAGCGAGCATGGGGGGAGGGGGAGAGGGAGAGGGAGAAGCAGACTCCCTCCCCACTGAGCAGGAAGCCCAACTCCGCTGGATCCCAGGACCAGGAGATCACAACCTGAGCTGAAGACAGACGCTTAACCGACTGAGCCACCCAGACGCCCCCAAGAATACATTTTTAAAGATCTTATTTATTCATTTGACGGAGAGAGAGAACAAAAGCAAGGGGAGTGGCAGGCAGAGGGAGAGGGAGCTCCCTGAACAGGACACTTAACTGACTGAGCCACCCAGGCACCCCCAGAATGCATTTTGAAAAATCTCCTCAGATGATCCTTAAATGCTTAAGATTTGAGAATCACTGTACTAATGGTTATATTGCTACAAGCATTAAAAATGATTTGCACACTTTGTGCAAACCTTCCTGATTCTCTGGCAGGTCACACCCAATTGTGAACACAGAGTCCATCTTGTCAGTTCACACAGAAAAACTAAGACTAGAGGCCGTACAGGCCAAGGAACACACAGGTCTAGGCTCAAGGGAGAGGAATGTCTGCTTACCATTCAAAGGAATCTATAAGACAAGCAGTTAATCAGCACTACCCTAGGGATATAATCACCAGATGTAAAATAAAGATACTGTTCAAATTCCAAGCATTTTGAGATGGAACAGGCCTCCAGGAAACCAGACTAAGTGGCATCAGAAGTTATAAGTAACATCTGCTCACATGACCTCGTGGGCCTCCCATCAACAGGGCCACCTGCTCAGGAGACCCCTGCCCCAAATTTTACCCTTAAAAACCCTCACTGGCGAGCCATTGAGGAGTTTGGGACTTTTGTGTTCCCTGTGTTCTCCTGAGTGGCGCCACACCAATAAATAGCCTATCTTTCTTCACCGCAAAACTCAGTGTCTGTTTTTATTGGCCTGCTGCACGTTGGGCGGGTGAACTCCAGTTTGGTTGGGTTACAATTGCCGGAAAGCAGCATTGTTGGATGGCCAACTGCTGATTAAACACACCCAACTGCTGTCTCAATGTTCAAAAAGATGGCACCACCTCAGTGAACCGTGGCTACTGCGTGATGACCAGCGCTGCGGCAAACAGTACACAAACGTGTCCCCCGCACGATGTGGAAACAGACTTTGCCAGCACACTTGGGTACTCCAGTTTTCACCTTCTGTTCCACTCCCACACTTTTCTAATACCTCCTTTGGCCTCAGAAGGGAATGTTCTCAGTTTAGTGTGCAAGGGAGAAGGAATCTCTTAGCTGGGCAGTTACTCGGCTTCAGACCGAAGTTCACCTTGGACGAGCCAGTACACTCTCTCCAGCTACGGCAGCGACAAAAGACACCTCCACAAGGTCCGCCTGCCCTTAGCGCTGCTATCGTCTCTGATGACTCAGACGTTTTGCATGTTCTAAGCCCTCTGCAAACACCCTGGAAATTTTAAGGACAAGTTGTGTGGAAACTTAAAGATTCCATTTTTTCCCCAAAAAGACCATTGTCCTGAATCGCAGAGGCAGTGTTGTGGTCTAATTTTCGGCTGTGGGAAAACAGCAATCACCTCCTGCAATCATGCAGTCACCCAGGGATCCTCCAAATTTTCTCCAACAACAACAGCAAGAAAAATAATGACCAAAAACTCAGCTTTCTAACAGAGAGCATATTTGTAAAGGTTCGCATGACAGAAGTTAGGCGAATTCCTGTTTGTTAATCACCATTCCACAAAAGGACTATTAAATTCAACAAGTATTTATTAATCGCTTCTCGTGAGCCAGGCGCTGAGTTTAGTCCCAAAGCTCATCTCCGGGTTGGCACAATCCAAAGATTGAGAGGTACTTTTCCATTTCCTCCAAATTTAAACATAAAAGTAATTGAAATTCATTACTTCTTTTTTTTAAAATAAGTAAGCCACTGTGGAAGACAGTATGGAGGTTCCTCAAAAATTTAAAAATAGAACTACCATATGATCCAGTAATTCCACTACTGGGTATTTACCCAAAGAATATGAAATGGCCAAATTATGGAAGCAGCCCAAGTGTCCATCAATAGATGAACGGATAAAAAAAGATGTATTATATATATATACAATAGAATATTATTCAGCCATAAAAAAGATGAAATCTTGCCAATTGAAACAACATGGATGGCACTGAAGAGTATAGTACAAAGCAAAATAAATCAGTCAGAAAAAGATAAATGCCATATGATTTCACTCCAATATGGAATTTAAGAAACAAAACAAATGAACAAAGTTAACAACAACAAAAAAGATGGAGACAAACCAAAAAAAAAAAAAAAAAAAAAAACCCAAAAACAAAAAACAAAAACAGACTATAGAGAACAAACTGATGGTTACCAGAGGGGAGGTCAGTGGGGGGATGGGTGAAGCAGGGAAGGGCATTAAGAGGACACTTAGGTTGATGAGCACTGAGTAATGTATAAAATTGCTGAATCACTATATTGTACACTTGAAACTCATATAACACTGTTAACTGCCCTGGAATTAAAATAAAATTAAGAATTAAAAATAAAATGAAAATAAGTAGTGGTCTCCATGAATTGAGAAAAGGAGAGGGGTTGTTTTAAATTCTTCCGGCTCTGGAATGCCAAATTCCCAAATGACTACAAATCACTTATTCATTTGGTATTTAGGTATCTTTACCAAACTCTTAATTTCTAGGACATCCTGAAACCATGTTACTTTGAAAAAAACTGTACCATATTAAAGATTATTAAAATAAACATATTGTCTTCAACTCTTACTATGAAATTGCTAAAATTTTTCTCCCCAGGGTCTTTTAATTTATCTAGAACTAGAGACATGTGTTGTTTTTTTCTCACTGAGGTGAGGTGATAATGAAGTGAAAATAACAAGAAAATAAAGCCTACTTTTTGTTTTTAGTCTGTAAATGTATGCTGTATTATTCTGAAAGCATAAGTTCCATCATTTTGAAAGTTTAAGCTATATGAAATCATTTCACAGCAAAGACACATACATGTATCTACATCTAGGTTGACGTAGCTGTTTCCTGGACTTACAGTGTGAGTTTATAGAGTGCTATCATATCTTATCATTAATAAACATTTACATTATATTAAAAACTTTATTCAAAGTCAGCTTTCCTTAATTGTTGCATTTCATGCAATTATGACCTCCTAAAGCTTCCTTGTTGCACTTCATTCAAGAGTTAACAGAGGGGATACAAAATCCCAAATGATTTTTGACATGAACCAATTACATCACTGAAGCCAAGCCTCATTGTTCTTTAGAACCCCTCCCCTTCCTGCTAAGTAGAGGCATTTGTTAAGACTTTTGAGGCACATATTCTGTTTCCGGAAATTTCTCTCCCTCCCCCCTCTCTCTCTGTCTCACTAGCTTTTTTGTTTGTTTCTTCTCTCTCCCCTCCATTTCTTTATTTCCAATTATACTTTCCCGAAGGTACTGATACAGAGAATGGGGTATAAGACAGAGACCACTTCTTTCAAAAACGTTTCAAGTTAGTATTTTATTCAATCAAAGGTAGAGACTATAAAGAACATTCTAATCATAGGACTACACCACATTTTGCTGCTTAAATCAAATCGGGGTTATGCTGGTGATTAATAACACACATTGACTAAAAAAGTCAACTGGCATGATTATGGAAGACAAACTTTTCTGTTTTAGTGAAGAAACAGAATAAGCATATAATTGACCTTGACATTCCATCCTACTGGAAAAGGCTTCCTAGCCTTTAAAAAAAAAATTATTTCGCTTAGCATAATACCCTCTAGTTCCATCCACATTGCTGCAAATACGCAAACAATGAATCATGGAACACTACATCAAAAACTAATGATGTAATGTATGGTGATTAACATAACATAATAAAATAAAATTTAAAAAAAAATCTTTATACTTCTGCTACACATCGAATTTGAAAGCTTATGCTTTAAAAATATGCTATTAGCAAAAGTTCATCTTGGCAGCTGGTTCACATATTTATTGAAGAATACGGAGCACTTGCGTCGCTCATGATTGAAAACAGATGGTGGCAGGACCCTGGCACTGTGCGTGAATCACCCAAGTAGTCTGAATTTCCTTAACATTTTGCTGCTTTGAAGTTTGAGGGGACATAATTTACCCTCTTTTACTCTGTCCTTTGGAGCTCAAAGAAGGTTTGGAATGCCAGCTTGGAAATGATGACTGTGAAGGTGTGTACAGCTGCTCAGGGGGGTGAGGGGAAGGGGCCAATACCCTCAGGACGTTTGCCCAGCAACCGCCCCCACCCTGTCCCGCACTGCCCCCCCCCGCCCCCGTCCCCCTTCTGGCTCACTCACTCTGTCCTCTTGTGGGGACATTATCTTCAGCTTTTGGGTCTTTGGATGTTTAGGAGAGAATTAATTTTCCTCATTAGAGAAGAGTAAGCAAAGGATAGAGGACTGTATAAAGGCAAAATACGTGTTGCCACCATTTCTCTCCACACCTCAGCCATGAAACACCAAAAAGTCCTAATCTTGCTAGAATCTTAATGACTCTAGGGTTCGGCACTGGGTCGGGCACAGAGTAAGTCCTCAGTAAATCTTGCACAAGTGAGTCCTTCCTCCAGTTAGACTTTCCTCAGCTTTTTTGGGCTCCCTGGTAATTTTTGTTATTTGTTCAATATTCCTTCTCCATCCATTCAACCAAAAGGTATTTCCCAAGAGCCTTCTAAGTGCCCGTGACAATGCAAGGAATTTGACAAGTATTTTGCCTAGACATTTGATTTCTACCCACAAGATTTTATTATAAAAATACACATCATTCAATTTTTCTTTTTTTTTTAAGATCTTATTTATTTATTTGTCAGAGAGAGAGAGCACAAGCAGGGGGGAGCAGCAGGCTCCCCGCTGAGCCAGGAGCCTGATGCAGGACTCTATCCCAGGACCCTGGGATCATGACCTGAGCTGAAGGCAGACACTTAACTGATTGAGCCACCCAGGTGCCCTAGAACAGCTTTAGATTTAGAGAAAATAAAATGGGAAGATAGTACAGGGCTCCCAAATATAGTGTACTGGTTTTCTCTCTGTTAACATCTTACATTAGCAGGATATATTTGTTACAATAATGAACCAATATTATTAACTAATACTTTATTCAGAGTTGATAGTTTTACTTAATGTTCTTTTTCTGTTCCAGGATCCCATCCAGGATACTACCTTACAGTTTGTTATCATGTCTTCTTAGGCTCTTCTTGGTTGGGACAGATTCCTTGTTTTTGATGACCTTGACAGTTTTAAGTACTGGACAAGCATTATGTACAATGTCCTTTGGTTGGGATTTGTCTGGTGTTTTCCCATGATCGAGCTAGGGTGATGGATTTGGGGAAGACCACAGAGGTAAAGTGCCATTCTTATCACATTATATCACATTATATCAACATGACATTTTATCAACATGACATCACTAATGAGGTTGGCCTCGGTCACCTGGCTCATTGTCAACAGTCTTGGATTAACAGTGGTGTTATTTCTATTTGTTTTCAGTTACATTTAATGTTAGGCGTCAAGAAAGATACCTTATTGAGTGAGATCATGAATCAAGACTTACACTGTTCTTAATTTATACTAGGATATTACCACCTCTAACTTTAGCAGAGGATATCTATCAGGAACTGTTATAGCTTGAAGTGTGTGTGTGTGTTAAGATTTTATTTATTTATTTGAGAGAAAGAGTGAATGCACGAGTTGGGGGGAGGGGCAGAGGGGTCATGACCTGAGCTGACTGCAGAAGCTTAACTGACTGAGCCACCAGGTGCCCCGTAAATTGCCTCTTTTTTTTTTTTAAGATTTTATTTATTTATTTGACAGAGAGAGGCACAGAGAGAGAGAGGGAACACAAGCAGGGGGAGTGGGAGAAGGAGAAGCAGGCTTCCTGCTGAGCAGAGAGCCCGATGTGGGGCTCGATCCCGGGACCCTGAGATCATGACCTGAGCCGAAGGCAGACGCTTAATGACTGAGCCACCCAGGTGCCCGGTAAATTGCTTTTTAAAAACAGCTTTACTGGGGGCACCTGGGTGGCTCAGTCGGTTGAGCGGCTGCCTTCGGCTCAGGTCGTGATCTCAGGGTCCTGGGATCCAGTCCCGTATAGGGCTCCCTGCTCAGTGGGGAGCCTGCTTCTCCCTCTCCCCCTGCTCATGAGCTCTCTCTCACTCACTCACTCACTCACTCTTTCTCTCAAATAAATAAATAAAATCTTTAAAAAATTTTTAAAAATAAAAATAAAAAATAAAAACAGCTTTATTGAGGGTGCCTGGGTGGCTCAGTCGTTAAGCATCTGCTTTTGGCTCAGGTCATGATCCCAGGGTCCTGGGATTGAGTCCCACATCAGACTCCCTACTCGGTGGGGAGCCTGCTTCTCCCTCTCCTGCTCCTCCTGCTTCTGCATGCTCTCTCTCTCTGTCAAATAAATAAATAAAATCTTTAAAAAAATCTTAAAATAAAAACAGCTTTATTGAGACATAATTTACCAACCATACAGTTTGCCCATTTAAAGTGTGCAATTCAATGGGTGCCTGCCTGGCTCAGTTGGAAGAACTTCAACCCATGATCTTGGAGTCATGAGTTCGAGCCCCATGTCAGTGGTAGAGATTATTTAAATAAATAAGTATATATAAATAAAGAAAGTGTGCGATTCAATGGCTTTTAGTATAATCACAGAGTTGTGTGACCATTATTACAGTCAATTTTAGAACATTTTCATCACGCCCCCTCAAAAACCCATACTATCAACAGTCACTCGCCATTTGTCTCCAACCCCTCTCCTAAGCTCTAGGTAACTGCTAGTTTACTTTCTGTCTCTGTGGAGCTGCCTGTTCTGGACATTTTGTATAAATGGAATCACACAACATGTGGTCCTGTGATTGGCTTTCACGTAACATACTGTTTTCAGGATTTGTCTATGTTGTGCCATGATATGATATAATATTTCATTTTTTTGTTGTTGCTGAATAATAATCCATTGTATGGATGTACCACCTTTTGTTGATCTATATATTATATGATAAACATTTGGGTTCTTTTCACTTTTCCATTATGGTGGATAATGCTGCCATAGACATTCTTGTGCAAGTTTTTTTTTAAAAGATTTTATTTATTTATTTGACAGAGAGAGAGAGTACAAGCAGGGGAAGCAGCAGGGAGAGGAGAAGCAGGCTCCCACTGAGCAGACAGCCTGATGTGGGGCTCGATCCCAGGACCCTGGGATCATGACCTAAGCCGAAGGCAGATGCTTAACCAACTGAGCCACCCAGGCGCCCCTCTTGTTCAAGTTTTTGTGTGTTCCTGTGCATTTAAGTTACCAACACTATATACCTGTATTATTCTGTACTATTCTGTATTCTAGCTGTCACATCCGTGGCAATTCTACCATAGGCTTAAGCTATTTTATCTTTGAACGTAATTATGACTATTTACTTGTTGAAACATTCTATATTATAAATTACTGTCTTTTTGTTACTTTGCATTAATCTTAGGGTATTATATAGGGCATTCAGGTTGATTCTTTTAAAATTCTGTTAGGTAAGTTACATCTAAGAATTTTATTTCAGGATGGCCAAAAGGGCATTATAGTTTATTTCTTATTAGGAAGGGGTGTTGGATTTAGTAAGACTGGGAACACTGGTCCTTTTCTTTCTCCTAGTCAGACTTAGGGATTCCTTACCCTGAGCACCCCTGTATATATTGTCACTAAAGCAAATCATGTGACCATATGATCGTTGTTAACAGATTAGTTCTTCAAAGACTATGAGCCCTTTGTGAGCAAGAATATTGTCTTTTATTTTTATTTTATATTTCCAAGGTTTGGACAGTTTCTGGCCCTCAGTAAATATTTGCTGCATGATGAATAATGGGGAATAAATGAGATGACCACCCAAAGGCAGCAAGGCAGAAAAAATACTAGGTGGGAAGAAGGAATGACTGACTATTGTGTGCTGACATCCAAGCCTGGCTCTGCTCCCTCACTTGTGATCTAATTCTCTAAGTTGGCCTGCCCACATCTGGGCTCTGAATCCACCAGGTGGAACTCCCCCAAGCCACCGCCCTTCACCGTCACCTGCCCCAGCTCTGGCTGGCCAGGACTCCACAGTTTGCCCCTCCACCTCTCAGCAATGTGGTGTAGTGGGAGTTCACTTCCAGCCGGTGACCTTGTGCCCTCTAGGTGAGTGCTGCCTTTCGGGATATTAGTGCCTGGATCTCGCTGCTAGAACAGGCATCAGTGAGATGCATGCTGCTGCATCTGCTGGGTTTCATGGCAGCATGTTTAAATTAAAGCTGAGGTTCTCCGCACCTGTGTGTTGGTTTCCATCAAGCTCCAGCTCTGGAAACTTTCCCAGGGGTCTTTGCTGCATGGCGCCCTGCCTCACCCGCCCCCCGAAGTGTTGTGCCCTTCTCCCGTTGACTAGAGCAGTCATCTTTCCTCTCCCTTGTGCCACTTATCACAGTCCACATTCTACTATTGTTATTTGCATGTACGACGCTTCACCACTAAATTGCAACTTTTAAGGATAGAAACTGGTTACACACCTTCACATTCTCATAGCACTTAGAGCATTGCCTCAGCCCACCAATGACAGAACAAATATGGTTTATTATAAGTTTTGTGTAAATACAGCTATTACAAATTAATATGTTTCATACATGCATTTTATTAAAAATATGTCTTAATGAAGTGAAATTCACATAACAAAATTAACCATTTTATTTTTTTTTAAGATTTTATTTATTTATTTGACAGAGAGAGACACAGTAAGAGAGTGAACACAAGCAGGGGGAGTGGGAGAGGGAGAAGCAGGCTTCCTGCGGAGCAGGGAGCCAGATGTGGGGCTCAATCCCAGGACCCTGGGACCATGACCTGAGCTGAAGGGAGACGCCTAACATCTGAGCCACCCAGGTGCCCCAAAATTAACCATTTTAAAGCAAGCAATTCAGTGACATTTAGTACACTCACCACCTTATGCATCAACTATCTAGTTCCAAAACATTTTCATCACCCCAAAGGAAAACCCTCTGCCTGCTGTGGGATTACTGCCCATTCTTCCTTTCCCCTAGCCCCAGGCAGGCACTCATCTGTTTTCTGTCTCTATGGATTTACCTATTCCGGATATTTCATATAAATGCAATCATACAGTATGTTGCCTTTAGTGTCTGGGTTCTTTCACTTACCACAACATTTTCAAGATTCATCCATGCTGTAGCACTTATCAGTATTTCATTCCTTTTTATGGCTGAATAAATTCTGTATATTTTGTTTGCAATTTATTGCAGGTATGTGATATTACCACTAGATAGCACTACTTTCCTAGCAATTTCCTGCTGGTGGTTCATACAAGTTAGTGAAATTATCAAAACAGAAATTATATCAATTCAAGGACTGCTTTCATTGCAAAGCCTGATGAATTCGTTATTATGGCTGCTCTGACCATATATCATACAAAATGTTACGGATCAAGCCATTATATGTTGTTATAAGCAACAGCGGCTTCCACCAAAGTAGATACTACTTTCCAGATCTGTTTAAAGTATCTGTTTCTTATTGAATTATAACAGAAATCCTTTTATTAAGCTGTCAATGAATAATAATGTCTCTGTCAAGAGTGGAATAACAAAATACTATAGAGAAGTTTGAATATCATTGTAAAATCTGTATGATATTTGGCTTGGTTTAGACTCTGGCTCTACCTATTAACTCAAGGATCATGAGCAAACCTTCCTGGGCGTACTTAATCTCCCAGAAAGAAATGAAAGTAAATTAACACCTTCTTTCAGGGGTTTATGAGTATCAGATGAAATTCATCTGTGAAAATGCCCCCCATCTGGGAAGCATTATGCTAACTGTTACTAATTTTGAAGATTTAAAAATTCACACTCATTAGTATTTACATCACACATGAAAATGTTACTCTTTTTCAGGTAGTGTAATTAAGCTCAGAGCTTATCAAGAATTTTAAAGAATTTGAGGGCGCCTGGCTGGTTCAGTTGGTAGAGCGTGTGATTTTTGATCTCGGTGTCCTGAGTTCGAGACCCATGTTGGGTGTAGAGATTACTTAAAAAAAAAAAGAAAAAAAAAAGGAATTTTAACAATTTAAAAAGCAATTCCATTTTGAGCATTTCTCTGAGACTACCATCAGAGAGAGTGGTTTGAGATTCTATGAGGTAACTACAGCAATTTTAAGTAAGTGACCTCTGTACTGGAAATTCCTAGTGTGTTTAGTTTGTTTAGATGAGGTAACTTTGACTTGACTAACAATATTTCTTAGTACGAGAAGCATTTGTCCTATCTGGTGATAACAGTTCAAAGCTTCTTTCTACCCTTAGTTTAGTGCCCAACAGAGTTTGACATACAACAAGCCTTAAGTATATAATGGTAAACAAATAAATGAGTTCTAGTCCCTATATTTCTCCCTATTTGACTAGGATTCTTTCCTTCTTTCTTTCTTTCTTTCTTTCCTTCTTTCCTTCTTTCCTTCCTTCCTTCCTTCCTTCTTTCTTTCTTTCCTCCCTCCCTCCCTCCTTCTTTCCCTCCCTCCCTCCCTCTCTCTCTCTTTCTCTCTTTCTTCATTTTAAAGTAATCTCTACACCCAACGTGGGGCTGGAACTCACAACCCTGAGATCAAGATGCTCTACCAACTGAGCCAGCCAGGCACCTGGGCTACGAATTTCTTTAAGGTAACAAGTGTTTTATTTATTGGATTCTCATGACCAAATAGTGCCTGGCCTTCAAAAAAAAAATAAAATGAACAAACACGAAGTGTTTATTGAATGCATAAGTGAATAAATACATTAGTACTAAAATGCATAAAATACAAGTTTAAAACAGTTATGTTTTTAAATTATTAAAGGTCTATTTCAAAGTTAGAAATTCTCCCCTAGTTGATCTAGTGGCTTAGTTAAAAGCTACACAAGCAGTTAACATCTATAACCATCTTTTGGCAGATAAAACCAAAGCAAGCCAGTGGTGTTCATAGGTAGGTTTGCAAGTGATTCATGTGACCTAAATTTCTTAAAATGTAAGTAATACGGAGTTCTTTGCATGTGTAGGAAACACTGGGATCTTGAAAGCAGACTGGGTGGAGGTGTGGGGCAAACGGATTCAATGAGATTAAATCCACTCAAAGCATTCAACTCCATACCTGGCTCAGAGCCCCTTTGTGCTAATTAGGTAAGCACCTCTCTGGGCAGATGCAGCTCAGCGGACCCACAGGGTGGCAAGCTGAGGGGGAATTGGATTTCTGTCCCCAGGCTTCTTTGCGGGGGGGGGGGGCATCCTTGCACGATGAACACCCTGTAGAGCTATTTTTAGGGGCCCCAGAGCTAGCTGTGGTCATTAAGAGATGGCATGACCGAGCGGTCAGCCGGTGTCCCCCATTTTACCCGTGGATGGTTAGGAACAGAGTAATCTTTCCATGCCCTGGTTGCTGACTTGTAAAGTGAGACGATGTTACTACTCACCTCACTGGGTCCTTTTGCAGAGGAAATTCGTCCATGTTCCCCTGCAGAATCAACACTTCTGTAGGATCCGTTGTCTTCATGTCCTCATGTCACCTCAGTTCCAGATGCTCCTCCTATATTCCTTGTGGTAAACTATGCCAACATCTTCACAAAGACTGAGTGATTGGCAGGTGGCCTTCCATCTTTCTTCCTTAAAAACCACAGTGATGTCAAGCAATGTAAGTACAGATGGAAAGTTGTTCTATAAATCTCTTATGGATGATACTTATTTCTCAAGGAGTTTGGAAAATTATACCAAATGCAGTTCCTAATCCACATGTGTCCAATTTACAGCTTGGTGTCGTTTTGGATTTAGATAAATCTGGATTCAAATCCTGGCTCTGGGTGGTAGAATGTAAGTTGTTTAACCTGTCTCATTTTATCTTTCTTACAATTAAAGGTAAGAATCATAATATCTAATTTGTAGGATTGCTGGAAGATAATGAATAATGACCAATGATAATGTGTCTAATTCAGTTCAATGCCTGGCACCTAGTGCCCCTTCACAATTGTACCATAGGCCAGCATGCAAGCAAGTGTTATAGTCTGGGTTGGTATTATTAAAATGAGTGATTACTGGGGTGCCTGGGTGGCTCAGTCAGTTAAGCGTCTGCCTTCAGCTCAGGTCATGATCCCAGGGTCCTGGGATCGAGTCCAGCATCGGGCTCCTTGCTCAGCAGGGGACCTACTTGTCCCTCTCCCTCTTCCTGCCGCTCCCCCCTGCTCGTGCTCTCTCTCTCTGACAAATAAATAAATAAAATCTTAAAAAAAGTAAAATAAAAAATGAGTGATAACTGATATTATTTATTCATTCAACAAACATTGTCTATCTTAATGATCTATTATGACCATATGGGTATTTATGCATTGAAGATATTGAAAGGAAAAAAGAGAGAAAGCTTCTTGCTCTGGAGAAGCTTGTTTTCTAGCATGTCAGGCAGATAAATAAGCCACCAGCTAGGACGCAGGGATGGAAGGAGGACAGGACAGAGTTTACACAAGGTGTCAAGGTATCCTGAAGGGATGCTTGCCTAATCAGGGTGGAGGAGGCTTTCCAGGGCAGGCCACGATGAAGCTTGACTTGATGTGTGAAGGAGTCAGCCTAGATAAGCAAAGAAGGCACAGAAGGCTGAGTGAGTACAATCTATTTGCAGAACTGTAAATGGCTGTGTACAAGGGAGTAACATTGCTTGGGCAGCCGTAGGAGATGAATCCAAGAGGTAATTTCAGCTGACATCATTATCTGGCGTATACTTTGCCTTGGCCTGACCCCACCTCATTTCCTACAACTCCCTCCCTGTTCCAATCCCACTGGCCTCCTTGCTTTTCCTCCAAGACACCAAACACACTCCAAACTCCGGGTCTGTTCCTTTGTCGCAGGCTCCTTTGGAATGCTCTCCCTGCAGATAGGCACAGGCCCACTCCCTCATCTCCTTCCAGTTTCTGCCTAAGCGCCACTTCCTGACCACCCTGTCAGCCATTTTCCCTGTGCTGTCTCCCTCCGTGGCACTCATTACTCCCTGACATACTGTATACTTTACTTGTTATTTGTCTGTTGCTTATCTCTGCGGCTCTACCCCCAGGGATGGGAACAGAGCCTGACCTGTGCCAGGCAACTCACATATTTTATTTTTAAATGAGTGCCACATGATTGCTGTTAATTTGAAGTTATGACAATACATCTCATTGAATGATACTTTTGTTCATGTTTGTACATTTGTTTTTGCTGTATAGTCATATAGAAACTAAAGACATACGGAGTTCTTACCTGACCTCTTCCTGTGTACCGAAGCAGCCAGCACTACGATCAAAATAATTTAAGTTGCTCCTAAAAGATGCTCAACATCACTCATCATCAGGGAAATACAAATCAAAACCACAACGAGATACCACCTAACACTAGTCAGAATGGCTAAAATTAACGCAGAAAACAACAGATGTTGGCGAGGATGCGGAGAAAGGGGGACTCTCGTGCACTGTTGGTGGGAATGCAAACTGGTCCAGCCACTGTGGAAAACAGTATGGAGCTTCCTGAAAAAGTTAAAATTAGAACTACCCTACCATCCAGCAACTGCACTACTAGGTATTTACCCAAAGAATACAGAAATATTGATTCAAAAGGGTCCATGCACCCTCATGTTTATAGCGGCATTATCTACAATAGCCAAATTATGGAACCAGCCCAAATGAACGTTGACTGTGAATGGATAAAGATGTGGCATAGATATACAATGGAATATTACTCAGCCATCAAAAAGAATGAAATCTTGCCATTTGCAAAGATTTGGATAGAGCTAGAGAGTATTATGCTAAGTGAAATAAGTCAGTCAGAGAAAGACAAATACCATACGACTTGACTCATAAGTGGAATTTAAGAAACAAAAGAAAGGAGCAAAGAGGGGGAAAAAGAGAGAGAGGCAAACCAAGAAACAGACTTTTTTTTTTTTTAAAGATTTATTTATTTGACAGAGAGAGACACAGCGAGAGAGGGAACACAAGCAGGGGGAGTGGGAGAGGGAGAAGCAGGCTTCCCGCGGAGCGGGGAGCCCAATGTGGGACTTGATCCCAGGACCCTGGGATCATGACCTGAGCTGAAGGCAGACGCTTAACTGACTGAGCCACCCAGGCGCCCCGAAACAGACTCTTAACTATAGAGAACACACTGATGGTTACCAGAGGGGAGGTGGGCGGGAGTGGGGGCATGGGGGAAATAGGTGATGGGAATTAAGGAGTGCACTTGTGGTGATGAGAACCTGCTGTTGTATGGAAGTGTCGAATCACTATATTGTACACCTGAAACTAATATAACGCAGTATGCTAACTACCTGGAATTTATTTTTTAAAGAATTTTTTTTAAGATTTTATTTATTTGACAGAGAGAGAGTGAGAGCACAAGGCGGGAGACAGAGGGAGAGGGAGAAGCAGGCTCCCCGCTGAGCAGGGAGCCCGATGCGGGGCTCGATCCCAGGACCCTGAGATCGTGACCGGAGCCGAAGGCAGACGCCCAACCGACTGAACCACTCAGGCGCCCCAACTAACTGGAGTATAAATAAAAACTTTAAAAAAGAATTTAAGTTGATCCTGGGAAGTAGTGACAGAGAAATCTGTGAGAATTTTTTATTCCTTTAAAAGGAGTTCACACATACCTCATATTTGGGGAACACTGTTATGGTATCTTGGGTTGTTTATGATTTTTTTTCAGTGAGGAATATAAGAGTTAAACATTAAACATCTTAGTACCACCCCCTACAAGCTCTCTGTTCTTGTGAAAATTATTTATCTGCGAACCGCCTGTGCATAGTTTTTGAGAGGATTAGATGAGCTAATGCATGAGGACTGTTTAGCACAGCACCTGAGCGTAGAAGGCTCTCAGCAAATTGAGTTATGTTATGCTAATTATCTTAGGAGGTGGGAAATAAAGCTGAATCATTTTCAAAGAACGATAGCTTTTCCTCCAGAATATGTATTTGAAATACAAATTCCATATGTATTTGAAAGATGAACATTTCCGCCACGAGATCTCCGGAGCTGCGTGGGGTTTGCTCATTATCGCTCGCTAGCACCTTGCCCTGTGCCTGGTTTGCCAAAGTGTTGACGGTCTCTCAGGTGTCGGCGTGGAAAGGCCATGTAAGTTCCAGCAGTGAACACAAGGGGGCAGTGTTGTGCCGCTTAGCCCTACCCTGGCTCCGTTCAGAAAACTTCCTTGAGGAAAATGCACTTTTTAAGCCTACTTTTAGTCAAGGAAGCAAGTTCTTCATTTCTTTAAGGCTCAGGCTCTCGGTTTTTGCTTCATTACTGCCTGGAATATATACCTATTCTTTCCATAGGAATTAAAGTAAAATCTAAAAGCTTGACCGTGTTTGTACCCAAGACTTAATAGAGAGTTTAAATGACAAAAGATTTAAATCAAAGCAATTTAAACTGGTTATCCCTCTTTATTGGGTAACATAAAATATAATGATATTGCAATTAAGGTGATTATCTTGGCCCTCTGAAACACTAATTTGCTCGGTTAATCATTGTGGACACTTTCCAAAGGTAATTGCTAACCCTGAATACTTCATTCTACAAATATTTACTGAGTGCCTTGTAGGTGCTAGGGATTTTTTCTAGTTTCTGGGGAATTAAGTGAGGAAGACAGATAATAGTTGTATCTTTGTGTTTAGCCTGGGGGATATTCTGTCAGGACAGGGAGAGAGGGATGTACCTATTTGCAGAGGCTCAACACCCTTGAAAGAATATCTTAGAAATATCTAGATGTATTTAGAGGGACAGGGATTTAGAGATTATCTTGTGGAAATTCAGATGCCTAGAGGGGCCAGACAGATACTATAAATACATAAAATGGGCCAGGTGGGAACTGGCATTAAATGAAGAGCAGCATCCAATTTAAAGACCACTCCCTCCCCATCAGCTCGAGCTAGAATTTTCTTCTCTCTCTCTCTCTTTTTTTTACGACCAAAACCCCACTCCCCTCAGCACACACCCTTTTCGTCGGGTCACCTAACAGAAAGAACAGCTCTCAGAAGGGTGGATTCCAAGAACCTGGGACCAGGGCGTGCACGCCGTCATCTTCAGGTGCTCCAGAAGAGGAATGAGCTGGGCCAGCTGGGCCTTCCTATTTGCGACTGTGAGAAGCAAGCGAGACGGGGAAGGGAGTCGCTGAGGCCAGAATTTTCCAGGGAATCCAGATTTGGATTTTGCAAAAGAAACCACGAATCTGGAATTTCATGGGAAATCGTCCAATTTTAGAAGGGTGCCTATGAATGAAATTTTTTTTAATGCTGTGAGGGCCAATCCCAGAGCTCAGCTGAGAGCTCAATTTGCCTCATTGCCCAGTAGTTTAATCTCTAACCTAATTCAATCCTCTAATTTCAAGGAGCAAATAACAGACTCAGAAATTAATGATTTGCCCAACATCCCTATTCTTTCCATTCAGTAGTAAAACATGAAAAAAGTGGAGGAAATGCCTGACAACTATGGGAGAACTCCTGTCAACTTTAAATTAAAGTTGGGCTTGAAAGGAGCCATGCTACTTGGCAATGTTGGTGCTGGGACAATGCAGAGTGTGATCTATCCTAACAATGAACATAGTACCTAATGTGGAAAATGATGATTATCGCCGAGGAGCTAGTACGAAAGCAAAAGATGCGCTCCAATGGTTGCCATGGGTTCCAATGGGCACCCTGACGGCGCTGTCAGACCTAACACGAGCACAGCCACGTATGGGAAGCCAGCTGCCGGGTAACATATCGAGAAATTCTGGGTAAGTCGGCCGTTGTATGATTTCACAAAACAGTAAGAGAAGTGCATATGGATTTTACTATTAAATTAAGAAAGAAAGCTCCGTATCACACAGGAAACACAAGGACCATGTGGGTCTGGTGAGGAGCTTGAAGAAACATTCAGAAGGCAGCTGGGCCTTCAAATCCTGGGGCCATTTCCAATGCATTAGGGGCTTGTTTCATGGAAACAGGAACTAAAAATATTTTGGTACCATTCAAGAAAGTTCCATTTTTTTGATTGTTCACTCCACATGGCTAATTCTTGTGTCTTGATAATCCGAGGCGAGAGCCAAGTGCTGACGTCATCCTCTAGTTTTGCTAAGTCTTGTTCACCTCCTATTTTTTCCGGTAGGGCAGAGTGGATGTCTAAACGCTCACTGTCATATTCCCAGCATGGTTTCTGGCGCTCAGGGGGCCCTCAATAACCGTTTGTTTAGTCGGGCTGAATCGGCTTAGGTGGAACTGAGAAATCAGAAGCACTTGGAAAGGACCGTAGAGCTGGTTCTCATGGTCCCCACCCTCTGCCACCCCTCCGAGTGTGATAAAGCTCTCTCCCCTCATGCATCCGTTTCCATCAGTGGTGGGAAATGCAGTGTGTGCTTGCACCATACTTGGCAAGCAGCCAAATCTAACTGCTCTAGACCCTCCCCAGATGATGATGTTTAACTCCAAAATAGATTGTCATAATGTTCTTGGCCAAATGCCTATAGTTTTAAAATGAGACTTCATGTGATTCATGGGTTTTAATATAACCATAATAAGTATTATTCACACATGCTGTGTAATCAGTTGGCATTCTCCCACAAAGAGCTCTAACTCCTCTTATTTCTTATTGTGATTATCTTTGTACTTACAGATGAACATTAATGAATCTCTCTTCATAAGGGGCAAAACAAGCTTTTAGCTTCATGGAAGTTTCCCCGACAACAACATGATCTAGCTCCACTAGTCTGGAAGAGCAAAAGGCTTGGGAATTTTTTTTTTTTTAATTTTATTTTTAAGTAATGTCCACACCCAACGCGGGGCTCAAACTCACAACCCTGAGATCAAAAGTTGCCCGCTTTACCAAATGAATCAGCCAGGCATCCTATGGGCTTGGGAATTTTAGTCACTGAGATAACTGCAGAATGGCATTTAATTTATGAATGCACACTCACCCCATCCAAAATGAAAGTTTCTAACTTGTCTAAATCAGGGACTTCTGCACCTTGAAAACTTTGGGTCCTTTTATCCATTCATTCAATAATTAAGTTCCTAACATATGCCAGGCACCATGGTAAGCATGATGCCAGAGACACATGGTGAGCATGATGGACAGGGTTCCTGTTCGCATTGAGCTTTTAGTTTAGAACCGAACAAAATGAAAACAAACAGCAACAAAAAACTCAAGTTGCAAAAAAAATTATGAAGGAAAAAATATGCTAAGATGGAGAATAATGGAGAATCAGGAAGATTGAGTTTAAATAGAATGGTCTCGGAAGACCTTTGGGGAGATGGCACTTAAGCTGAGGTCTTTGCAGAACAAGATGCAGAGCTTTACAGGCAGAAGCAAGAGGAAATGCAAAGGCCTCTTACTTCCTTGGCTTGATGCTGAGAAAAAAAACCCAGTGTGGCCACAGTTATAGAGAGACATGGGATGTGGCGCCAGATGACGTGCGGGGTCAGACACCCTCACGGGCCATGTTCGGAGGAGCCCGCATTTTGTTTTAGGGCTTTGGGAGCCACAGAAGGGTTTTCAGCTACAAGGCAATGTGATCTCACTTAAAGTTTTGAGAAAAATATTCTTGGTGCTCTAATGGGACTGGTCCGGAGGAGGCTAAGAGCAGACACAAGTAGATGGGTTAGGAGGAGTAGAAGACCAGATGGCAGGCTGGGTTGGGGTGTGGGCAGTGCAGGAAACAAGTGAGGCAGATTGGGTGTTATGTTTTGATGAGGTCATTGGCAGGACTTGGCGATGGATTGATGGGGGAGGTGAGGGATGGCTTGGCCTGATAAATGGAATGCATGGAATCCCAATACAATAATACCATAAATAGAGCTGCTCCACTTAAGGAGGAAGAAAAGACAAAGGGACAGGCTGGGCCCGGTCTGCTGGGGTGCCTTCCTCCTTTCCAACCGCCCTTGGGTCTCCCTAGGATACCCACGTATGGTTTTCAGTTTTTACGGTGCTGAGCCACTTGGAAAGCTTGTTAAATACTGGTTCCTCTGTGTAGGGTTCCTGGATCAGAACACTTAGAGCAGATACAGATCGAGTGGTTAATAGGGATGTGTCTGCTGATAAGAACTACATAGCCACTGCTTTCAACCAACCTGCAGATTGTCGGGTAGAAATACTTTAAAGCAACTGGCAAGGGGCGCCTGGGTGGCTCAGTTGGTTAAGCGACTGCCTTCGGCTCAGGTCATGATCCTGGAGTCCCTGGATGAGTCCCGCATCAGGCTCCCTGCTCGGCAGGGAGTCTGCTTCTCCCTCTGACCCTCCCCACTCTTATGTGCTCTCTCTCATTCTCTCTCTCTCAAATAAATAAAGAAAATCTTAAAAAAAAAAATAAAATAAAGCAACTGGCAAGCAGTTTGCTGGCAGACTTCTGGCTCCTTTTTGTAAGCTTTTTCTTTTTTTAAAGGAGCGCTTTTTTTTTTTTTGACTTTGTGCTTTTCTGTTCTTCACACTCTACTGAAATACAATAGAACCAAAGGCTATTATTTATATTCCTAGAATCTCTACCAGTGGTTCTTCCAGTGGTTGGGACGAGTTGTACTTTCTTCTTTTCTTTCCTTTTTTTTTTTTTTTAAGGTAGTCTGCACACCCAGCGTGGGGCTTGAACTCAGGACCCGAGATCAAGAGTCGCAGAATCTACCGACGGAGCCCGCCAGGTGCCCCTGAATTGTACTTTCTTAACTTAATGATGTTATCATAGCATCATCTATAACCACAAGATCCCTGGTGGTCTAGTGGTTAGGATTCGGCGCTCTCATCTGTAACCACAAGAAGTAAGTAATATGGCTGTGTAAATACGTGTTTCTGCTGAAGGCCGTAGATACAACCCTACCCCATAGTGCAGCTTATAGAACATCGCAGATATACTTAGAGCATATAAAAAACTAAAAAGAAACTTAAAAAGGATCTGGCCATTGTTTGTTTCCCTTGATACTTTATTTTGTTGTATTGGCTTTATCCCCATCAAATATGTTCTTCAATTGACACTTGCTGAATTTATTAAAATGAATAAAGGTGAAGCAGAAACATGCTAATTAATCCATTAAGAAGATCAACACAGAGGGTCAAAAAGGGTAAATCAGCCCCAAACAAAGCTGGATGGTTTTTGTTTTCTGTTGTGTGGTTTTGGTTTTGGTTTTGGTTTTTGCAAATAAGTGTAATCAGTCTCTATTGCGTTTCTGTTGTTAGCAGGTGAGCTGTCCAGCCAGAACCATGCATCCCTCCAAATTACTTAGCAGAAGCCGCGCGCTCCCATTATCACTCATTCTTCTCTTGGAAGAGAACGTTTCCGCTCTGCTGGTGTGTATCTCTGTCCCTTCTCTGAATGGTTATCACACTTCTATGACTTCTCTGGTACTTGTTACATCCTGCTCAGCGGTCAGCTGTGCATCTTTCTCATCTCCCCTCCTAGACATTGCGGACATTCCCCGAGATCCAGTCCTTGCCCTTCTGCTCTGGTTTCACCTTGGCTTGCTTGCACTGAAGACTTTCAAGCCATATCTCTAATTTTGACCTTTCCCCTTGGCCCCTGACCTGAATTTTTAACAGCCTGCTGAACATCTCACTCCCGCCTCAAGCTCCGCATCTAATATGGAAGAGTTCACCAGCTGCTACCTCCTAACTTCTGTCTCTCTTAATGATCACCATCCTCCTGGCTGGAGACACACACACTCCTCACGTCTCTTCCACTTCGTATCTCATCAGGCACTTTGTCCTATTGATTTTCTCTGCTCTCATCAAAAGGACTTATTTACTCTCTGCCAAATACACCTTGCACTTTCCCTTTGCTAATATTATTACCTGTCGTTGCGCCAAGACAGCCCTCCTAGCTGCTTATTGAAAGGCTTCCAGAAAGAGTTCTAGGCCCACCTGTAAAATCAGCCCCCACCTAGGCAGTTCTCTGCCAAGCCTTCCACTTCTGAGTTCTAGCGAGTGTTGACTTCCTTTTTCAAAATGATCATGCTCTTTTCTTTCTGAGATATAAGGTTGTGGTGCAGCGTTCTCGAAATCTTTTATTGTTATTCAGTTTCTCTCATTTCATGGCTACTACTCGTAAATTCCTTGAAGACAGGAACCACGTCTTAAAACGTTACTGTACTGTGCTTAGTGCCTATAAAGAGCAGACATTCAAAACTACTGGTGGGTTTGTTTGCACAGGATTTGTCTGATGATAGAAATGAAGGAGAGACACCCACTGTGGTTCTGTTTGCAATTTAGTCGCTCCTTCAATTGACCCACTAACCGCAAATTATTTCTTTTCAAGTATATTGCTCACAACGTGTTTTTTCCTCCTTGAGTAATTGAAAAGAACAAAATAGCATGATAAAAACTCGGGGAGAAAGGACTTCTGATAGATATGTTTGCAAAACCGGATACCTTCATGCTATTGGCAGGTACATACAAGATCTGCCGGCATTGTGAATTTATATTGTTTCTTGGTTAAATGATGCTGCATGACAAACAACCACAACACCTCAGTGGCTATGACGGTAAGCCTTTATTTTTGTGTATGAGTGTGTGGGTTGGCTGGGCAGTTCGGCTGATCTGAGCTGTTCTCAGTGGGCTCCCTAGTGCACCTGAAGCTAGCTGCAGGGATAGTAGCCAGTTTTGCTGATCTTGGCTTGGCTCTCCTTGTGTCTGGGGCCTTGGCTAAGGTGGCTGAACTGTATTCTCCCATCGTCCCGCAGGCTAGCCCAGGCTTGTTCTTGTGGCCATGCAGTGTTGAGAGAGAGAGAGAGTGCCAGGAGGGGGCATGGCTCCTTAAGACTCAGAAATGGCCCCAGGGCGTCCGGGTGGCTTGGTTGAGTGGTTGCCTTCAGCTCCGATCATGATCTCAGGGTCCTGGGATCAAGTCCCACATTGGGCTCCCTGCTCAGCGGGGAGTCTGCCCCTCTCCACTCCAACTCATTTTCTCTCTCTCTCTCTCAAATAAATAAAATCTTAAAAAAAAAGAGAGAGAGAGAGAGATTCAGAAGAGGGCACTGCTATTCCTCTTTCCCACTGGCTAAAACAATCATCAGACTAGCCCTGATTTAAGGGCTGGGGCAACAGGGATGGGGAAGACACAAATTCACATCACAAAGGGTATGGAAACAGGTGGAGAGAGAGACAGCTGTTTTTGCATCGAGTCTTAGACCAGGTTCCGCAGACCAGCGCGGCTTCCTAGTTGCACGATATTGGGCAATTCGTTTAACCACCGTGTAGGGGCTGAGGGCAGGCTGCCCAGAGATGAGCTGCTCCGGTATGAAGATTATTTTGAGCTAAAGGCAATTCTAGACCCTACAGGCTTGAGACAATTTTGCCCCTCTGTTAACTGCATAGAAGAATGTAAATTGGGGGTGGGTGGGGGAGGGTCTTTCCCAGAATAAGGGTTATTGGCAGAGGTAAATTTTATCTACGTGACCATCTGTATGGCAGGGCAAACATTGACATACCAAACATCTGCTCTTCTTATTTCCCTGTGACTTGCATTCCTCGTCTCTGAAGCTCCAGATCCCTACCCCTTCTCCTCAGTGCAGGAAGACAAATATACCTCATCTTGCCTGACTGTCTTCAGAATTTCCATGTCTGTGTGGATTCCCCAGAAGTACACTAATACATTTGATTTTCTCTTGTTAATCTGTCTCATGTTGATTTGATTCTTAGTCCAGCTAGAAGGACCGAGAGAAGGGTACAGGAATTCTTGCTCCCCAAAACTCTGAGCCACTTTCTCTCACTTGGAAAATTGGCACTGTAAGAATGAACGAAAAAACACAGGGCCTGGAGCCCTGGAGGAATTCAGTAAATCCCTCCCACTCTCCCTCCAGCCATGCAGAGGTGGGAAAGAATTGTATACCAGCTGTGAACATTATGGACATTAAATAATTTTATTTAAATTTAATTTGGAGAACCAAAATGCTAAAACCAAACACATCCTTTGGGAAAAAATGACACAAAAGTTCAGCAATAACTTGAAAGATTTTGAATAAATTCACTGAGAAACAAAGCTCAATATTACTAAAATCAGTAGGGCCTTGTGCTACTCAATGGAAGCAAGAAAGGGTAGGTCATGAAGTCTGTGGGCCAGGTCCTGGGGAATTTCTCACCCCCTTTTTTCCATACTCCACATCTGGGTGGGTGCCAAAACCAGTAGCTTTTCTCTCCTCCGTATTCTTTATGGAAACGCATTTCCATCCAGATGTGTTCCCTGAAGGAGTCTTAGCTGGGTCAGAGAACACTCTCATTGCACACACAGCAGCTCTGAGCCAGGGAGACTGTTGATGTCATGGAGAAAGGATTGGGTTAAGTCTGAGGCTATCAAATAGACTGAGGCTATCAACCACTGCCCGTGGTTGCTGACTTTGTTCAGAGTAAATGCTTTATAAATAGTAATTGAAAGAATCTACCGGAGGAAGAACAGCAGAGGTAAACAAACAAGGTAATGCATAGCTACCTTCACTCATTCCGCAAAGATTTCTTGAAATTCCTACTCTGCTAGCATGAGACAGGCTTCCTGCCACCAAAGAGCCCACCCTCTATGTGCTCAAGGGAGGAGTGTTTGTTATTTTCAGCTAACACCTATCTTAATTTCCCCCCAGCTTTACTGAGGTATGATTGACAAATAAAAATTGATCTAATGTGAACAACGTGATGATGTGATATATGCATACTTTATGAAATGATTACCACAATCAAGCTAATAAAACATCCATCATATCAAATTGTTACCTTTCTTGTGTGTGGTGAGAACACTTAAGATCTACTCGCTCAGCAAATTCTAATATATAATAGAGTACTATTAACTATCGTCGCCACGCTGTACATTGGATTCCCAGAGCTTACTCATAAGCAAAAGTTTATATCCATTTCTTCCACCACCGACAATGGCAACCACCGTTCTACTCTCTGCTTCTGTGAGTTTGAATGTTCTAGATTCTACATGTAAGTGAGATCATACAGTAATTGTTTTTCTGTGTCTGGCTTATTTCACATAGCATGATGTCCTCCGGGTTCATCCATGTTGTTCCAAATGGCAGGATCTCGTTCCTTTTTTATGGCTGAATAATATTCCATTTTATAAATACATACATGTTCTTTATCCATTCTCACCGACAGATACTCAGGTGGTTTCCATACCTGCCTACTGTGAACAATTCCACGAACCTTTATTAAGTACTCGCTATGGGTCAGTTCCTGGGCTATAGGCACCACAGAAGTGTATGTCTCATTTAACTGCAGCAACAGTCCCACATGGAAGGTGTTCTTATATCGTTTTATAGGTGAAGAGGCTGAAGTTTTGCATTCATGTGTGAGCTACCCAAGGTCACTCAGCCAGCAAGAGGTGGAGCTGGCTCTGAATTCAGATCTACCAACAGCAGAGCCTAAATCCTTTTTTTTTTTTTTTTTTTTTAGATTTTATTTATTTATTTGACGCAGAGAGGGAGAGAGAGAGCACAAGTAGGCAGAGAGGCAGGCAGAGGGAGGGGGAGAAGCAGCCTCTCCACGGAGCAGGGAGCCCGATGCGGGGCTCGATCCCAGGACCCTGGAATCATGACCTGAGCGGAAGGCAGCCGCTTAACTGAGCCACCCAGGTGCCCCAGCAGAGCCTAAATCCTAAATCACTATGGGCTAGAGTTAGAAGGGAAGGCTTTAATATGTTTGTTTTATATTTTTATTTTATCCCATTTATTTTTATTAGGACAATTTTCAAACAGAGAAAAAGTTGAAAAATTATACATCTGCTGCTTCCTAGATTCTAGATGAACACTCAACTAAATTGCTTTATCACCTGACTCTCCAACTCACTCTCTCCCTCCATCCAACCTTTCACCTTTTTTTTTTTTTTTTTGATGCCTTTCAAAGGAAGTTATGAACATCAGTAGAAGTTGGAATTTGAATGGAACCTTGAAGGATGTTATCAAGTCTATAAAGGCAGCAGAGAAAGAGAGAGAGAGAGGAAGCAAAAATCCAGGTATGAGGAAAAGTGTGGGCAAAAGAACAGGGGGCAGGAATGTGCATGATGACTTGACAAAACAAGAAGGAGGCTATGACACAGAGTGACAGGTGGGGGGCATGATGATGAAGGATGGATAGGAAGGCTGCATGGAAGAGAACTTTGGCCAACCAACAGAGGAGTTCCATTTCAGTGAAAGTAAATAAGGGAAACAGGAACTACCAGAGTTCCAGCAGAAAGAATGTAGGGCATGAACGGTATCAGGAAGGCTAGTTGTCCAGATGGGCAGGAGTAAGGGAATACTAAACTAATGGAAGTCTAGTAATTCTAGTGAGCTATGCATAAGGGAATCGAGTCTGGAGATCAGTAAGAATAGATAGGGAGAGAACAAAATTATTAAGAAAACTTAATGTAAGGAATTTGTTTTATTGTTGCTTAAATTCAAAAACGGTATTTGCTAGGATGGAAAAAGAATGTAGAACAACACAATCTAAATTAATTTTTTTCTGAAAATGTTTTTCAACTGTGATCTTCAGAAAATACCTCCACTTGACAGAGCTCCATGAATGAGTGGCTATCCATGTTCTGCTGATGCTGACCTGGTCAGGCTCTGTGCTGGCTGCCCTCATGCCCATTGTCCCATGGGATCCCCACAGACCCAGAGAGAATGGCACTTCTGCTCCTCCCAGAATTCCTTTAACCCAGGTTGCTAACAGGAGGTGATTTTGTCCCTGCTCAGGGGACACGTGGCAATGTCTGCAGACAACTGGGATTGCCATGACCAGAGGGTTACTGCTGGCACCTAATGGGTAAAGACCACGGATGCTGCTAAATATCTTACAATGCACAGAGCATCCTCACAATGACTTATCAGGTCCAAAATGTAATTAGTGCAGAGGGTGAGAATCTAACCTGATCAGCACAGAGCCTGGGATAAATAGCTGCTCAAAACATATTTTTTGAAAGGTACTGTTGGTCTAATTTTATAGATGAGAAACACGAGGCTTAAGAAATTTCCTAAGTTCATCCTACCAAGGAGCGGCAAAAATGGGGTTTTTACTTTGGTTTTTTGATTCCAAATTCAGTGTCTTTCAGTTATACCATGACCCCATGAAGAAGAAAAAGGGGTTAAAATCATTCCGTTGTTTCAAGTCACAGGAAATGGGAGAATTTTAGCACCAAAGACCAAGGTGGTGATATCAAAGAAGAGAAAATAGAAAGTCTGGGGGGAAGCTAACCAGAGTGCACTGATAACTTCAGTTCCTGATAGGTTAACATTTGAAGCGATGGGGTGGGGAGATGTTAAATGACAATGTCCACTGAGGATCTGGCGAGAAGCCCTGGAGAGAAGTCAGAACCAGAAAAGCGCCTCTGACAGGCTGGTGTTATAGCCGCAGGCATGACAGGAGGGGCATGGGATATGGGTTAAGAAAAGAGAGCAGAGAATTAGGGGCTGAATTCTAAGAGAATGTTCGTAAGAAAAGAAATGCTGAAAAAGGAACCGAGGATGACAATAAAGAAAGTGGGATTCCAAAGCTGCCCACAGGATGTGATTTTATTAAAGAAGCCAGAAGAATAGGAATTTGAGAAGGTCATTCAGAAATCTACGTTTCTTGGCGTACCAGGAAGAATTTCCCTGTTTCCCATTCCACATATTGCCCTGATTTGTATAACTGACAGTAGACAATACTCGCATCTTTTTTTATGCTGTTTGCAGTTATTCTGAGACTCTTTATTAGTCATGAAAATAAACTTTCAACTTCTATTTAGGCAAAAGCCTCAAATTGCTGGCCCCAGCCCCCCAGCTTCTGGTAGCTTCCAGTCTGATGTGGACATCCCCAAATATTACTTATCTGGAGCCAATGTTCTCATTTCTCTCTGCTGAGTCCACACATCCTTGTTTGACCAAATAACAGGAACAAACAATTCCTTCCATAATGTACCCTAAGGTGTCACGCTTCCGAGAATCTCAGCTGAAAATTGATTCCCCTGAACTATGGTACAATATGACTTTAGTTAACACACTTCCTATTTATTGGACCCAAATGGTAGGGATTTGAGCAAGTATGCTGAGCCTCCAGGCCAGAACAGTACAGGTAGTGCTCAGCTCTGCACAGGGAGGAGGAGGGGAGGGGAGGGGTTGGAGCAGAGCTATAAATGGTAACTGCAGGAGGAGAGCAGCTGAACCACATCAGCAAAAGTCTATTTAACTAATAATGATGTAATTGTAGGACTATGTCCCCCCAACAACTTTTCTTTACAGCAAAATGACTATTAATGCTTATACTGGTAAGATTTTTTGCATGTTTACTCTATGCAGCGAATTACATTCAGTGCATCCTATGGATTAGCCCATTCTGACCCTCACGAGGACCCAGTAACCTCGGTTTAATGATCAATTCCTCCACCCACCCTAGGACAGCTGAGGTCCTGACAAGGATTTGGAAAAGCTGGAATACTGGGGCTCACTTCCTCATCCAAATCCTGGCCTCGAAGCCACACTTTCTGTGATGAAGGAAATGTTTTATATGCCGCCCAGTACGGTGGCTACTAGCCCCACGCTGGGATGGAGCACGGCCACAGACTAGCGCTAAACACAAACACACACAAAAAACCCCTGAGTTTTCATTAAAATATAAACGTAAATAGCCACATTTCGTAGCCCTATGGACTGCACAAATGCAGAACATTTCCACCCTTGAAGGCTGTTCTATGGGGTAGCAGTCTTTAGGAGAAATGTTGCCTTTTCCCCTTCCTCCCTGGTTGGATTCCAGGGCAAGCAGAAGGATCTTTCTCATCCCCTTCTCAGCTCCTCCAAACCTCCAGCCTCTGAGAACGGAGATTCCTCTCCTCTAACCATCTTCATCTACTCCATGTCCACACAGCCCATCCGCATGGCATCAGCTTGTTCAACAGCCTTGGGTAGGCAGATGGAAATGACCTTTCCAACTCAGGCACTGCCAGGCAACATTACCCTCCTCCTCCTCAACAATCTGCAATTACTCCGCTCACACAAGACGGAAATCATTCTGCCAGAGCTACAATCATGCAAACTAAATCTGGACATTCCAAGAATCAAAGACAAACACAAAACCCAAACACACAGCATTTAATGAAATAAACAAAGTACATGCTTTGGGCTTTGCTAGAGCCTCTGGGAGTGATGACTTCAGTTAGACAGAAGGAAGCCTGTGAGCTTTCTTTCTATTCTCCAAAACTTTTTAAAAGAACTGGTTGTCCTATGTTATTTAAATGGAGAATGGACCTTATTTGCCACCCAAAACAATGTTCTGAAATGCAAAAGTATTCAAGCCTTGAACCTAAGGACCTTCACAGGTGAGTGCTCAGGACTCTCCAAGGCTCTACGTTTATGAATCCATTTTCAATGCTAATGAATTCTTTTACAAGCCATATTTGCTAATTCTTTTGTGTGTTTTAGACATGGATTCACTAATCATTACTTAGATGCAACGCAGAGGTTTTTGCAGTGAAAATAGGACGGAAATCCAGATTTATAAAGAGCAGGAGGTTAGGGGGAGGACAAGAAACAAAACAGCCAGAGGGTAAAATGAGGAAGGGCTTTACTAGTCTATTTTTTAAAAACCCTGAAGTACAGTATGACTGCTGCTTAGTAACTTTGCACTCCCCTTTTCAAATTTTCCAAGAAATCCAACTCTTACTGAAACTTTGATAAACCACTGACTAAATCACCTAGAGATTCTTGTTAAGATGCAGATTATGATTTAAAGGTGCTGGGGGTGGGCCCCAGATTTCGCATTTCTAGCAAGCTCCCACATGACAACGATGCTGATGAATAGCAAGGGTGTAGCCCCCAAGAAGCCGGAATCAGACAGGCAGTTCGGAGAACCTGCTTCTGACGGAGTGGTTTACAGGAACGTTAGCCTTACGTGGGGCACCTCTGGGCAAACCCGGGAGGCTGCGTCTGGCGGTCATTGAGACCGCCGCCGCCTTTAAGGCAACATCTGAGGAATGGGGACGAACCTCAGCACAATCAACAGCACTAACGTCTACGGGGGCGCGTGGTGCATACCCCGCGCCGCACTTTCCTTCCTTGTGTCCTCTCGGCAAACACCTGAAGTGGACTAGTATTCTCGTTTCACAGGTGAAGAAACTGAGGCTCAGGGACTTAACTTGCTCAAGGTCACAAGCTTTTCCAGGAGAGTTGGATCCAGGTGCATCTAATTCCCAGAGCCAACGCTTTTAACTAACACTTCGGGGCCTCAGTTTCCTGTGCTGTGACCTGGAAAGCGCTGGCTGGCAGAAGACACGTCCCTGGCAGATACGCCTCAGGGAGTCCTTGAATTCCTTCTGCAGACCTTGCTCGTGGACCCTGCAGGGAAAAGTGCTTTTGGAGAACACGGGGCCGCCTCCGCTCGCCTGGGTCCGGGGCGCGCACGGCTGAGAAGGGTCACGGCGGACCCCCGGGAGGGGAGGGCGGTGGCGGATCGAGCTGGCTCGGCACACGGTCGGCCGACCCATTACATAACCGCGAGGTGTCCCTCCGCCCCCCGCGCCCCTCACCCCGCGCCAAGCCTGGGCACGCAGAGCGGATCCCAGTGACAAACCCCTTTCGGCCACCGCGCAGAGCCCACGGCGGAGCCGGCGGGGCGGGGGCTGAACCTGCCGGCGCGTTTCGGGGGCCGGGCGCTGGGCTCCTCCCGGCGACGCTCTCCCCCTCCCGCGCTGCCCGCGGGGCCCCCCGGCCCCAGCCCCAGCCCCGCCGGCGCCTCCGCCCCGTGCGCTCCCCGCCCCCTCGGAAGCGCGGACCGCGGCGGCTGGGGCCCGGGAAGGGGCCACGGCGCAGGGAGGCGGCCCGGGGGGTGCGCCCCGGGGGGACATGTCCGCGCGCCAGCGCCCGGGATACAGCGGTCCACGCGAGGTGAGGACGCGGCGGCGCCGGGCCGGGGCCGGGAGAAAGGGGGGCTGCGCGCCCGGGGCGGGCTGCGGGGCGCGGGCACCGGCCCGGCGGGGCTGCCCGGGCGCAGCCTCCCGCGGGCGGCTGTCCCTCTCCCCGTTCCCCGGCGGCGTGGGGGCTCAGGGGACCCGGGGCAGGCTGCGCGGCGGGGCGGCGGGGCTCTCGGGCTGGGCGTGGGGGAGCTGGCGGAGGGCGCTCGGTGGCTCCCGCGGCCCCCAGAGCCGCCACCCCAACCCGGGTCCCTCGGGGGCGCCTGTGGGGGTTCGGTTAGGGGACAGACATGTGCCCCCTCGTCCTGTCGGTGTCGGGCCCGCGCTCCAGCGGTTTCTGGGCAGGTGGCTGAAGAGGAAGCGGCTTTGATCTCCATCTCCTGTGCTTTCCAAAGGCAGATTTCCCGGTGTTACAGAGACCGCTTTTCTGCTGGATTGGGCTTTCCGTGACTTTTTTTTTTTCTTTCTTCTTCTGCCTCAGGTAATAATATTTATTTCTCGCGTGTGGTGTGCTAACAACACACCAGCCTTCAAAACCCTCAACTGACCGAACTTAATTTCTCAGCTGTTTCTTGTGCTCAAGGAAGGCCGTGATCCCTGCAGTGCAAACTCAGGGACAAGTGTTGGCAAGCAAAATTTTAAAGCACGATTCCAGTAAGTCCTGGGGCTATTTGGTTAGCCTTCCGTTTTTACAATTCAGCTGTCTGACCATCTTACAACTTTTTTTTTTTTTAATGTTGAGTCGTATGGAACCTACCAGAATACTGGTTAAACCATTCCGTTCTGGTGGGACTCTAATTCGTTCATCCTATTCGTTTCTTTGCTGAGAGCTGGACACTCCGAAGGCGCAGCCGGCTTAACCCAGGGAGACAGACAAGGCCTGACAAATTTAGAAACACACCGTCTCCACAGGTATCTGAGATCACTAGCTTTTAAAATCATCAACGGACCCTGCAGTTTGTCTCGCCCCTCCCCCACCAATGTCATGCCATACTAGGGTAATGGTGCCTGCCCCTCCTGAGGTGCCTAACGTCTCTGTTTTAAAGAAATTAATGATGAAAATAAGGAGTAGTAATTAAGTGACTGGATTTGGTCACATAATCACAGGATCTTGGAAATTGAAAAGGGTTTTAGAGATCATCTATTCAAACCCTTCACCTGGCCGGCCAGGAAGCTCAAATTCCCGATAGCAAGGATTGGCTAAACTCCTACTGTTTATTGGTGATGGAACCAACACCACAATCCAGGCCTCCTCTTTCCCACTTAGTGACGCTTTCCAAGCATATTGCTGCTAGGCATTTTGAACAAAAACGATGGAACTAGAATCACCTATATCATTTTCCTGTTCTTATTTTTTATTTATTTTAACTGGTGGAGTTTTGAAATAAATGAGTGGTTGATTTAGCCAAACCACCTCTGTAGTACAATTAAAAAGATATGAACCCTTAATTTTAAATAAGTTACATTCTTCTTGAACAGTGATGAATATGCAGATATATCCTAGGTGAACATCCAGAGAAGAAAAGTAATCAAAACGGGTGAACTAAATTTACCCCCATCTCTCCCTGGAATCTCAGCTCCCTATGGTGATGATTGGTTAGAGTAAAAGGTATAATGTATGACTTTGGAGCCAACTTGAGAAAAGGAGTTTATATGAGGATCATTTGCGTATTGTGATGAACACCATGACCTTATAACAGAGCTAAGAAAGGGACTTTAAGCTGACTTCTTTAGCATTTTATGCATTGCCCATTTTTTATGTTTTTCAATTTCAATTTAACAGAGATCTTTATTTACCTACTATATTATATAGTGCCCACCCTGTGCCTGGTGCTGTTCTGGGCATTTGGGATCTATCGGTGAACACAGCAAAGAGATTTGTTCCTATGGAGCTCAAGTTACATTCATTCATTAGAATGTTCCTGGATTTTGTTTGGCAGATAGAAGAGAATTTCGGTTTTGCCTAAAGTAGGAAAATGAACATAAATATTCCAAATTATCTTCCTTCCAATCCCCTGATCCTGCTGATTTTATAATCATTGAAAACAAAGAAGGGAATTTAGATGAATTACTTTGACTTCTATGAACTGATACCCTCCTGTACACGAAGAGCAGGTCCCACATTTGGTTATTTTATATATTGTTAATTCGGAGTCCCTTAAATTACATTTCCTTTAGTGCAGGCACATCACTGTGGTGACGTTAAACTTAATGAAGCACGGGGGGATTCGTTTTCTCAATAGTGTTAGTGCACCCGTGGTGGTGTGGCGTACTGTGATTGTACCAGTGTGTGAGATGTAGCTGCTTATTTATTTATGCAGATGGTGTTCTGCTTTCATTTTTTTCTCACTTTACATGTCGTCCCCCACTCCCCTCCATATTCCTAGGCCTCACAGTGTTGTGACTTCTTGGTAAATCTGTTACCACGGAAGGTTTTATTCAGACATTCCAGTTCTAAGTATTTTCTAATTCCCTCAACTGCTTTTTCTTCAAAACGGCATGGTTTGCAAGCTTAGGCATGTTTATTGTTTTTAACAAAGGCTTATCAAAATGAACTTGGCAGTTTTTCAGGCATATACAGCCAAAAAAAGTATTCAGTGCAGCTTTTGGTGGTGTTCATGCATTCCTTACCTACCCTATTGCTTTGCTTTTAAAAATCACTAATTTGGAAGCTATTTGCTTTTGAGAACCTTTGTAGGATATCTCAAAACTCACCCATTAAAGTGGTATAGCATAATAATTTGAGGAAAAGCCAAATCCACATTTGATATTGGGAGATGTTGAGTACAAAGATTTTCTGTTTTTAATTCTACATCAAAGGACATCAGGAAGTGTCACGATCTAACAATGTCCTATTTGAAAGTGGTCTCTGTGAAGCACTTGGAGGAGAGTCACGATTTCTGATGGCTGCTAGGCACCCAGATTCGTTGATTTTCTTCAGTTGCCCCCCACTTCACCCCATCAGAGGCTCATCTCTCCTTTCCTTCTTCTTTGACTCCACATTGATGAATGGGGTGAGTTGTTGTAGCCAGGTAGGAAGTTACACATCTAAATAAATAAAGTATTTAATGTGCTCCTTCTTTACTTAATAAATAAATAAATAATAAATACTTAGTGAACTTCTCCTTATTAAATATTGGTATAAAGATTGTGTTTTGAGCACCTCTTTTTCTGTGCTGATGGAAGCAGGGGATGCAAAGACATAGAACCTGCCTCTGAAATAGCTTTCAGCCTGGTATGGAAAAAAAAGACGTTATATGACTGGCTATCATAAGGGTTATGAGCTCCATGAGGTAGATAAGTACTCTGGAAATTAAAGGGGAGGAGAGAACACATGCAGGCACTATGAGTAATCAAGATTTAGGGAAGACTTTATAGAAGAGGACATGTTTGAACTTCTTTACAGACAGGTAGGATGGTAAAGCTTTATAGAAGCAGAAGGGTATATCTATCTTTATGGTAACCTATCTCTGCTTTTTTTTTTTTTTTGAAGACCTATAGAAGACTTCCTTTTGGGGGCCAGGTATGGCCCCCATTGTGTAATGAATACCATTTCTACACTCTCTGCATGCTTCCCCCTCCATCTTGGATAATGGAGTACTGACCCACATTAAAACAACTCAGGGTTGGGGCACCCGGGTGGCTCAGTTGGTTAAGTGGTCAACCCTTGGTTTTGGCTCAAGTCATGATCTTGGGGTGGTGGGGTTGAGCCCCACCTTGAGCCCCACCCTGTGTCGGGCTCCATGCTCAGCGGGGAGTCTGCTTCAGGATTCTCTCTCCTTCTTCCCGATTCTCTCTCTAAAATAAATGAATAAATCTTAAAAAAAAAAAACCCAACTCAGGGTTAGCCATTACTCTCCTTCCCTCTGGCACCCCTCCTGGTTGTTGCTCAGAGCACAGAGGCCACTGTGGGAAATAGCTATCATCACAATAAATTGGTGTATTTTGCTTTTATCAACTCAGGTGCATGCTTATATTAGTATTTGCTCATAGTCCTATTTATTCCACTAGTACTTGCTATTGTAATTTTGCACTTTAATGGAGTATTACATAAAGTGATATAATGTAAATGCCAAAGAATGCTTTTTCTATAAAAACTAAATTGTCATATAGGCACATAAAAGTAAGTCATTTCTAAAAACAATGTCAACACATGCTACAACATAGATGAACCATGAAAACATTATGCTGAGTGAGAGAAGCCAGGTGGAAAAGACCACATATTTTGTGATAAGTCCACAATAGGCAAATCCATGGAGACAAAAAGTAGATTCGTGGTTGGCCTGGTATGGGGGTGGGGAAAGCTGAGAGTGACTAACAATGGGTACATGGTTTCTTTTTGGGATGATGGCTTTGTTCTAGAATTAGGTGGTGGTGGTGACTTTATAACATGTGAGTACACTAAAAATCACTGAATTGTAGCCTTTAAAATGATTAAAACAGTAAATTTTATTTCAAACCACCCCCCCCCCAAAGACCGTGAAGCTAAAAAGAGAAAGAGCAACATCAACAAACAGACTACTACTACTTAGATGTGGAATGGACAGCTATAAAAGATTGGAAAACTCTAATAAAATGAATCTAGAAAGATTTTGCACTCAGGCTTTTCCACAAGAAACTCTAAGATACAAGTGCTTTTACTGTCTTTGAGAAAATGTGGTAAGGTGATAGACAAGTGAAAAACACTGATCTAGTGGACTTCTTAGAAGTGATCTTCATTTTTGTTGTTTTTTTTAAGATGTTATTTATTTGACAGAGAGAGTGTGCACAAGCAGGGGGAGCGGCAGGCAGAGGGAGAAGCAGGCTCCCCGCTGAGCAAGGACCTTGGGATCATGACCTGAGCCAAAGGCAGATGCTTAACCAAATGAGCCACCCAGGTGTCCCAGAACTGATCTTATTTTTAATGACATTTTTTCTTATTTTACTTTTAATAGTAGTGGGAATTCTCACCCACTGTTACCGGTTAGCTGTCCCCAAATGTGTTTTCACTGTTAATTTTGGTATTAAAAGTAGCACTTTCATGGGTCTTGACCAGTCTGAACTGTGTTTTGCAGATTTCTGTGGGTTTCAAGGAGTCTCAGGGGATGTTAGGGGCATGGGGACAGTGTGGGGAAAGATGTCCTATATCCAGCTTGGGTTCCTTTTGGTGATCTCTTCTGCAACCTGAGCAGGTGTGCTATTCCTGATTTCACATTTTGGGTTTCCAAGTAAGATTTTATCTGAACAAGGGATTTCTTGGTGAAAACAAGTTTGTAAATGATTAGGCCACGTGTTTATAAGTTTCTGCTTCCATTTCTCTGCCAAATTTGGTTTATGTCATTCTGGTAGCTCCTAATTGTTTCAAAATACTACTGTACATCTGTGTTGAAAAAGCATGGGACGACATTGGTCTTCTTAACTTTCTATCCTCTATGCCTGTGCAGAGAGATAGTCAAATGAGTAGTTAGATATTCTGGGCAAGAAGCATAGATTGGGAGTTATTTGCATAGAGACTCAGTTTAAGTCCTGTGTGTATGGAAGTAGTCACCCAAGGAGAGTGTTGATAGAGAGACGTGGGAGGTGGGTCAAAGATAAGATCCTGAGCAATGGCTGTGCTGGGTCAGGTACTCTCTGTACTCACACTTTGGTCAGTGAAGTTCCCTCTGTAGTTTGCTATTTCCCCGCATATGCTCGGGCATAAGTGTCAAAGGAATTGGAGCATGAGTGTATATGTGGGTGGGTGGGGCTAGGAGGTAGGTGGGGTCAGAGCGTGGGCTGTGGGAACCAGCCAAGGACGTTTTCTCTTTCTTTGAATTACCCTACATCCTAGAGGGCTCCTTCTATATGTGTACTGATGTATAGAATGAGAAGATAAACTTGAGTGTTTGCCTCATGGATTTGGTAGTGAGAGAGCCATTGCGGTATTTTTGACCTGTAGTGATTTGTTAAGAAGCATTATGGTTTCTTGATTTTTTTTTTTTAAGATTTTATTTATTTATTTGAGAGAGAGAATGAGAGACAGAGAGCATGAGAGGGAGGAGGGTCAGAGGGAGAAGCAGACTCCCTGCTGAGCAGGGAGCCCGATGTGGGACTCGATCCCGGGACTCTGGGATCATGACCTGAGCCGAAGGCAGTCGCTTAACCAACTGAGCCACCCAGGCGCCCCAACGGTTTCTTGATTTTTAGAATCCAGACATCCCCGGACCCCATGTCTTCATTCTCCCCTGTGGGACTTGAGTGGTGACTACTAGGTTCTGGGTATGGTCCCAGTGAGACCCCAGGTAAGTCCCCATGCCACAGGGGTCTGAAGCTCTCTTTTGTTTCATTGACACAGACCCTGCCCCCGTGCTGGCCAGCTGTTGGGCAAATCCGTTACAAGTCTCAGCAGGCAACAGTGTAGTAACATAATTTATAAACTCATAAACCCTCTTAGAAAAAGTCAAAGTACCATGGTAAAGAATAAATAAATGCTCATAAGTAAGACGCTGGCAAAAATATTTTACTGAATAGTTAGGGGGTTCTAATGATAAGGGGATTGGTCATTGTATCAAAAACTTAAGCAACACACATTTTTTTCCTCTCATTTTTACTTCTTTCAGTTGACTTCTTCCACATTCAGAAAAGAAAAATTATAGACAACTGTATATTCTAATTTTATTAGGGATGAAGGTGTAATTAAAATTTTTTGTAAAGATCTTTTATTTATTCATTTGAGACACAGAGATAGAGCATGAGCAGGGGGAGAGGGAGAAGCAGGCTCCCCGCTGAGGCAGGAGCCCGATGTGGTGCTCGATCCCAGGACCCTGGGATCATGACCTGAGCCGAAGGCAGACGCTTAACTATCTGAGCCACCCAGGCGTCCCTGTAATTAAAATTTCAAATGACATCGGGGGGTACCTGGGTGGCTCAGTCTGTTAAACATCTTCACTCACATCTCAGGGTGGTGAGTTCAAACCCTGTGTTGGGCTCCATGCCCAGTGTAGTGCCTACTTAATAAATAAATCAATAAATAAAGTCTTCAAAAATCAAAAGAAATTTCAAATGACATTGAATAGCTGATGCATCCAAATTGGCATCTCAGAATCGTTCTGGCACATTCTGCTTTCTTTATAAATTCTTGCATGATCATATACCTATTTGGCTGCAAATACAGGCTACATCAAGTTAAAGTTTCAGTTGTTTTTTGTTTTTTGTTTTTTTTTTTAAAGATTTTATTTATTTATTTGACAGAGACAGCGAGAGTGGACAAGCAGGGGGAGCAGTAGAAGGAGAGGGAGAAGCAGGCTTCCCGCTGAGCAAGGAGCCCGATGTGGGGCTCAATCCCAGGACCCTGGGATCATGACCTGAGCCGAAGGCAGACGCTTAACCATCTGAGCCACCCAGGCGCCCCAAGTTTCAGTTGTTTTTTTAAAGTTTTAATAGTTTTAAGGTGGGAAGAGACTTTTGAATTAGATGGAATAGAATTAATTACTTTTAAAGCCCCTAATAAAAACATATTGAGATTAAGCAATGTTAAAATAACTCAGTGAGTTTGCCTCTTCATCAGGCAAATGTTTGCTGAGTACCCAGCATGTGCTAGACACTGTGTCAGGTGCTGGAGGCCCACAGAGAATAGATAGGGTCTTACCCGAAGGCTTACAATCTCCTAGGGGAGGCAGATGTGTGGACAAGTAATCAGGGCATGATGATGAGTCCCTTAAGTGACCACCTGCTTTGGTTCAGGGCCAGAGGGACTAAATGCTGGCTTTGTTGCTCAGGCCATTAAGGAAGTGTAGAAACTTATGAGGTGAACATGCTGAGGAAGCGAATTCTAACCAGCAGGCACAATGCATACAAAGTGTCCAAGGTGGGGAAGTAGCACTAGACTGGGAGACCTGTGTGGTTCTCCAGGGCAGTCAGGGCTGGCCGACCTGCAGGGTGTGTATGTGGCTGGGTGCCAGGTAGGACCAGAAGAACCGGCAGGAGCAAGATCGTTTAGTGTCTTTGTGTACTGCACTAAAGAGTTTCAGTTTTGCTTTAGCTGCTAAGAGTACTCCTTGAAGGCTTTTAAACAGAGGAGTGGGGGGTGGGATGGGGGCTTTGGTGATAAAATTAGCTTGTGTTTCAAACCTACATCTCTGAATGAGGCTTGAAGAAAGGTCCAAGAGGGTGACAAACTAGGGGTCTGTTGAAATTGTACAGGTGGGAAGTAAGGTTCACGCCTCATGGTAAGACTTCTGCTTTATTCATATTTATATTCTTGGTGCTTCGTGCCCTATACGGTACGTGGTGGAGATGTCTGGTAGGCAATTAGATATTCTGGGCAAGCAATCCAAAATGTGGGCATTATCAGCTAATAGGCTCAGTTGAACATGACAGGATTGGATGAACAAGACATAATTGGATGTAATTACCCAAGGAGCATGTAAAGAATGAAGTGTGAAATGGGTCAAAAAATTGTGGAGAATAACTAGGGTGTGTTCATATTATACCCAGGGCACATCTTAGTCATTGTACCCTTCTTTTTCCACTCTAGTTACATGCTAATCTTTTTCTAGAACAACTGTGAGGGCAGGGACTATGTCTTATTTATGGTGTCACTGCGATTGTTCACAGCTTAAGTCCTGTGTTTGGAAATAATCACCCAAGGAGAGTGTTTATAAAGAGATGTGAGATGGGTCAGAGATAAAATCCTTGCACAATTCCAGAAAGCGCCACTCATACGTCTGAGTAGTTGGGTCTCACTGTGAATGGTGCCTCTCGGAGCTGTGCTTCAGCTGTCCCTGCTCAACTGGTCGCAGCAGCTGTCATGGTACCTGAGATATGGTGAGTGTTCAGCATGTTTGTTGAATGAATGAGTAAATGACACAACATCTAATGAGTGGCCAGAGAAAGAAAGATCTAGCAAAAGAAAGTAAGAAGTATAGGTCTCTAGGGAAAAAGGATAAACCGGGGGGACTCCGGTCATGGAAATGCAAGGAAGAAAGAGTTTCAATAATGAGAGAGAGTGCCAAATGCTACAGAGAGGTCAGTTAATTAGGGATGGCAGAGTCACCACTGGCAATTAGGAGTCATTGGTGTCTAAAATAGCTTGAGCGGTGTGTGTAGGGGAGGCAGGGGGCAAATTCCATTCCACTCAGGTGGGAATGAGAAAAGGGATGAGGAGACAGTCAGTGTAGACGGGTCCTTAAGAGGCTGGGTTTGTGAAGGGAAGAAAGTAATCGGGGACAGCTGGGAGGGCGGCAGGGGTGAAGGGAGTTTTCTTCCCTTGTCTTCAGTTCTCTTCCTTTCTTTCCTCTCTCACATTCCTCCTTCCTGCTTTCAAGGTGACAGATACTTGAGGAAATTTATAGGCTAAAGGTCTAGGTTCAAAATATAGAATCTAGGAGAGGGGAGGCTAACCTGAGAAATTAAATATGAAAAGAAGCGTCTTTCTCTGCCAAAGGAACAAAAGGGATGAAAGATGCATGTGGATAGGAATGGACCGGGGAGGAATGAGCTGAAGGGAAAGAATCGAATAAAAACAGCTCACATTTTCTCTATAAAATAGAACTGGCATTTCGGGGGCACTTTTTATGTTCTAAGCATCATTAAAACTACTTTCATATGTTAACTCTCTGAGTTCTAGCAACAGTCATGTGAGGATGGAGTTACTATCCTAATGTTATAAACAAGGCCACGGCAGCCCAAACGGACAAAGCATCTTGCTGAGGTTGAACAGCTGCTCAGGGGCAGGACCAGGATGCCTTTAAAGCTGTTCACCAGCCTGGTCCGGGATACATAGAGGACTTAAGATTTTGAAGAAGCAATATGCAAATGGAACAGTACAAATATTATTGCTGAGTCACTCCAAGCACTTAGTTTGTGCTGGAAATCATAATTGTGCCATTAATTTGCAAGGTTGAGAGATCTGCTCTAGCAAAACTTGCCTTACCAGTTACAGGAACGGAAATGTTTGAATGGTCTGGATTGATTCAAAATTGGGGATTGGTGGCTTGGAAGGAGTGGGGGTGTCAGAAAGAGAGCAAGTGATATGATGGAGAAGGAGCTGTAGCCTCTAAAAAGGAGGCAAGCTGAGGGAATGGGAGAAAATGGAGAGGCCAGGGGCCTGGGAGCTCAGGGAGGTTGGAAACCAGGTGCAGGAGGAGTTAGGGAATTGTGGAGGATAGAAGGTTGGGGTTTGGGAGGGATACCGACATCTCACAACAACCCTAGATTTCAAAAGTGAGGATTGGCATGGGTGAGGATTGGCACGGGTGATGATTGGTTGATGGCTTTGGGTGCACGTGGCTGAAATTGAATGGAGGTGAGTCTTATGGGATGTGATGAGGTCAAGGTTGAGGCTGAGATTGGCAGAGATGTTGGCACATGTTGACTAGACCCTGTCTCTTGTTGGAGGATGGTGCCCGGTAGCCCTAAGGACTGGTCTGGACTTTAGAAAGCTACAACCCAAGTCTGGTATGGGTCTAGGGAAAGATACAAAAGGTTAGCTGCTCTCAGTAGAACATTGTCAGAAAAATGGTTGGATAGCTTCTATTTTGCACTGTAGTTTTTGAAGAAATAACTTGCAAATATCAGTTGGCAAAACAACAGTTTTTTTGTTTTTTTTTAAAGATTTTATTTATTTGACAGAGAGAGACACAGAGAGAGAGGGAACACAAGCAGGGGGAGGGGGAGAGGGAGAAGCAGGCTTCCCGCAGAGCGGGGAGCCCGATGCGGGGCTCGATCCCAAGACCCCGGGACCATGACCCGAGCCGAGGGCAGACGCTTAACGACTGAGCCACCCCGGCGCCCCAAAACAACAGTTTTCACAAGCAACTTCAGATGCTTTAACCAGATCGTCTTTATCAGCCTGGAAAGAAAGGACTTTGTGCTCTGATGAAACCCCCTCTCTTCCCTCTCCCTCCTCTTTCTCTTCTCTGGGAGTGTCCAGCACTCTGTGGGCGGAGAAGCAACTGAGGATCATCAGGCTTCCAGCTGTTGAGCTTTGTTGTGATTTGTGGGGGTGGGGGTCATGGGAGAGGGGCCAGAAACTTGAGTGGGGCTCAGTGTGGTGTCTTTGCTTCTATAGTTAGCCATGTGATGGGAACCAGCAATACGCGCTCCCTTTGTACAGCTGTGCATACCACGGTCAGCTTTGCTCTTCTGCCCACTCAGGGTTTTAGGAAATCAAAATGAGATCTGAGGTGAGCTTAGAAGCCGCACATGTGAAGATATGGAGCTTCGGCCCAGGGACGGAATGTGTGTCCCAGGCCTACGCAAGTGGCCCATGCAGATAATGAATCAGGTAGGCTGTTCTGGGGTGTAAGGAACAGAAACTCCAACCTGGACTGGCTTCACTGGTGAGGAAAAGGATTTCTTCATTTAGCAGAATGTCCCGGGCTCTGGCTTTACTTCTCTGTGATTCTCTTGGCTCTGTCCCTACCATGTGTTCTTTTCATTCTCAACCTGATTGCCCTCCTGGTCCCCAGATGGCTACGGTTGTTCGAAGGGTCCCACGGAGATAGGAAACATCCAGTGGAGGGGGAGCAGCGGCGTCTTCGTGTCTTCTCAGTAGTGAGCCAATCTTTCCCAGAAGCTTCTGGAAGACTTCCTTGTCCTTGGCAAAGATGGGGTCACTGCCCTTTCCTTAAATCAGTCCATGACTGGCAGGCCCAACAGGCTTGCTGTAATTCTTGATTAACCAATTGGGGTGGACTGGATGTTGGGAATCACGTCCATGATAGAGAGAAGGCCCGAGGCCATTGTTATAAAATTCCAGGCTTTTCAAGGGGAAGGAGCCTCGGATGGCGGTGGTCAAGCCCCACTCCTGCATGTGCTAGCACTATGAACTCGGACACATTACCGACTTCGGTGAGCTTCGGTTTTCTCTGAGAGGATCATCGTGAGAGTTGAAAACACTATATAAACTTTAAGGAGCTAATTTTTCATTTAATAATGGTGATGATGATGATACGAATAACAGTTCCATTTACTGAGCACTTACGTGTTCCAGACACTTGTTATAGGCTTTAATGCATTTTCTGTATTACTTTAAACATATATTAAGCAACCATCATACTCGAGGCATTCTACTAAATGCTTTATTTCTGATCTCTACTAAGCTGCGATCTGGAACAGTAAGGCTAGAGACAGAGAAGGAGATGGTGCTCAGGTTCACCTATGGGTTTCGGGGGTTTGGGCCATGTGACTGGGTAGAGGCAGTTGGCTGTGGGGCCTCTGCCAATGGCTCGTTGTCTGCCTCCGATGGTCTTTCGCTAACTAACCATTGCAGGGCTCACTGCACTAGGGATTTGCAACCCACATGTGTACACGTACTTTTAGAATACTTGATGCTTTTCTTCTCCCTGTTCCTTTATTTCCCAAATACAAGATTTTTGCATATTTATGCTTTTGAAATAGTAGAGGGATTTACAAATGTTTATTGGATGCTTGTCTGTATTGTCTCCCCTGAGCCCCATGAAGAAGTCAGGCCTGAATTTCCATCTGTATTGAGGCTTAGTGGTCATGAGGTCCATCAGGTAAAGAAGGTGGGTGGTAGTGGGTGGGGGTGTCTTTTTTTTTTTTATATTGCAAATTGCCCTGCTTTGCACATCGTTGTGAAGTGAACTTCTCCCATATTTTGGTTTCTATCCATAACATAGTTTCCCTGAAGGAGAATCTAGGTCAAAGTGTTTGAAACTTTTTATATGGATTGCCTGATTGGCTCCTGGAAGGTTTTTGGATGGTGAAAAGGACACACTTGTAGTGTTATTTGGGGATTAGGCGTTTTCTCATTCTATGGTGTTTTATCTGCCTGGGATCATGAAATATTTCCAGAAAACCTGAACTGTTCTAATACCATCTAACTTACATTTTCCCAGGTCCCCCTTGCAATTATAATAAAAACAGTGTTTCTGTGGCTCAGCCTATGTCATTTCTTCCCCTTAGTTCATAAAGTCCTGGGGAGAAACTAAACTTGTCCATCTTGATTCATCCTTTCCTTAGTGTGAGTTACTGCTCTTGAGGCTTCTTGGTCTGCATGCAAATAAACTCCTCAAAGGTCTATCTTTGATACACATCTGCTTTTTATTCATAGTTCTGGCCCTCATGCTGGGACCTCTGCTCTACTCTTAGACAGTATGCAAGGGGCCCCTGCCTGGGTGGCTCGGTTGGTTAAGCAACTGCCTTCAGCTCAGATCATGATCCCAAGGTCCTGGGATCGAGCCTGGCATTGGGCTCCCTGCTCCCAGGGGAGCCTGCTTCTCCCTCTCCCTCTGCCTGCCACTCCCCCGCTTGTGCTCTCATTCTCTCTCTCTCTCTGTCAAATAAATAAAATCTTAAAAAAAAAAAAGACAATATGCGAGTAAGTTGATGGGGACAATGAAGGGAGGTATGCTGGGTTTTTTGCTGATGCAGTACGAATATGGAGTATCTGTTTTGGCGTTGTGATGGAAATACAAAGACTTGCATTCATATGACTTGACTTCCCATGTAATTCTCTCAACAGTTCCTAAAAAATACTTCTCCCCAATTCTTCCGACCCCACCAGATATATTGATGAATGAAGCTATGTGAGCAACAGAAAGAGGAAGGAACTGTCACTATTCTTAAATGGATTTTTTAAAAATGGTAGTTGCAACCATAGCGTATACAATACAAATTATATTTTGTCCTTTGTACATTTCCTCAGCAAATTTTAAACACAAGTGTGTCAAGTGGGATAATAGGAGAAAGCGAGAGTGGGACCCTGGAGGGGACCATCAACAGACCACACAGTGTGACCAGGACTGGGGGTGGGGGAACACAGTGCTGTGGCAACAGCTAAATTGTTTGGGGGAGGGCCCAGTACCACCCCGTGCAGCAGGTAGGAACTGGAGACCCCGGAGGCCACTCCTACTGGGTTACACAGCAAGTCAGTGGGAAAGCCTGTATTTCTACCCAGGTCTTTCTACATTCGAATGGCACCTTCTTTATTTGCTTCTTTTTCCAGATTTGAATGTTTCAAAATTACCTCTAAAATCATCAGACTTTATAGAAGGGAACAAAAGGGCCTACTGTTTCACCCACTTTCTCTCACATCTTAGGTTTACATTATTATTTTTTTTAATAAGAGAGTCTTTTTTTTTAAGATTTTATTTGCTTATTTGACAGGGAGACAGAGGGAACACAAGCAGGCAGAGGGAGAGGGAGATGCAGGCTCCCCACTGAGCAGGGAGCCCGATGCGGGGCTCAATCCCAGGACCCTGAGACCATGACCTGAGTCAAAGGCAGACGCTCAACCAACTGAGCCACCCAGGCGCCCTTACATTATTTTTTAATATTTTATTTTAATTCCAGTATAGTTAACATACAGTGTCATATTAGTTTCAGGTGTACGGTATGGTGATTCAGCGCTTCCGTACCTGGTGCTCATCCTCCTGAAGCCCCATCACCTATGCCCCCATCCCGCCACCCCCTGCCCTCTGGTGACCATCAGTGTGTTCTCTAGAGTTAACAGTCTGTTTCTTAGCTTGCCTCTCCCCTTTTTTCCCCTTGTTCTCCTTTGTTTTGTTTCTTAAATTCTATATGTGAGTGAATCAGGTTTACATTTTATATCATCTCTCCCTTCTACCAATAGGATTTTTGTTTTGAATTTCTAAAAAATGGCTCTTAAACATTGAAGTTTTCTTGAATTAGGCCTTGGCAAAACCGTTTGCCTATCATGGATTCAGAGGTTTCCTGACCCTTATTGGAAATGTCAGATTGGCCACAAAACTCTTGTAACTTGGACAGAATGTTAACCCAAAAGAAGTGCTACAATTCAAATGGGAAACTACAGTGCCACTTAGTTCCTGTGCGTTGCTGAACAACATGAGGGGACTTAAAACAATCACTCCCCATCTTCCTGTCCAGGTGGAGTTCAGTTTGGAGAACCTCCCAATGGTGAAGGCTAGGCACTGAGCTAAAATTTCCCTTTCCAGCTTGAATCAACCAATTTGCCCTGATAACAAGTTTAAAGGAGTTTATAATCGAGTAGGAAACAAGGTAGGCATTCACCTTGCCAGGTTAAAGCAGGGTGCTAAGCAAATAACTTGTGGAAACAAGATCACAGAGAGAATACATATATGCCTACAAGAAATCTTAATCAGTTATTTACAGTATCCATTTACAAGTAAATGATTGGTCATGGCACTTATACTAGGGGTTGCAAAATCCCCTGTCTTGGGGAGCTCGAGTGTGAAATAGCCGAGTTGTGATCTAATAGGGAGGGACCGGGCTCTTGCCAAATTGAGAACATTCTGTCACCATTAGACAGATAACTTCGATTCTGTTTTTTTTTTTTTTTAAGATTTTTATTTATTTATTTTATTTTATTTTTTTTAATTTTTATTTATTTGACAGAGAGAGAGAGACAGTGAGAGAGGGAACACAAGCAGGGGGAGGGGGAGAGGGAGAAGCAGGCTTCCCGCGGAGCAGGGAGCCCGATGCGGGACTCGATCCCAGGACCCTGGGATCATGACCTGAGCCGAAGGCAGACGCTTAACCGACTGAGCCACCCAGGCATCCCAAGATTTTTATTTATTTATTTGACAGAGACAGCGAGAGAGGAAACACAAGCAGGGGGAGTGGGAGAGGCAGAAGCAGGCTCCCCGCTGAGCAGGGAGCCCGATGCGGGGCTCAATCCCAGGACTCTGGGATCATGACCTGAGCCGAAGGCAGCCGCTCAACTGACTGAGCCACCCAGGCACCCCTTCGATTCTGTTTTTAGTGCCAGGGATGCATCAGCTGACAGAACCGACAAAAATCCCTGCCCTCCTGGCGTTTACAGTCTGATTTGTCGCTGCCTTGGAAAACAAATGACTAAGCCAATTAGAATGATCTGTAGAGCAAAAGTAGATGAGTCAGACACACTGGTGTATTCCTGTAATAAATTGCACAGATTTCAACTTTGTTCGTTTTGAGGCCTTTTTCACATAGCCAGTGTTTCCGGGTAAGTGAGAGGACTGTAATTACAATATAAGTTGAGGTGGCTTCTTTTTGGCATTCTGCTGGTTTTGTTGCCTTAATTTGCCAAATAACCTTAATTATAAAATATTATTGGCCCTACAGGGCAGCCCCTGTAAATAAACCCCCTGGTTTATTTCATTCTAGTTTTGCTGTTTTATGGAAAATAGAGCATTGCGAACAATTCCGTCTGTCCTTGTGCTGATTGTGACGACTAATTGATGATGACTTGGCGCAGATTCTGAGCACCCCAGCGGACGGGTTCCCTGGCTCGGGGGCTCCCCTGGGCTGGGCACTCCCCCCCACTCCCTCACCCCTCCCCCACGGAGCAGTGCTCTTGCGGGCCTGCTTGTCTGTCCAGCAGTGTGACTCTGATGAGGTCACTAGAATAACAAGCCTGGGAGCTTGGATCTAGGAAGCCATGTGCCTTTTCTTTGAGCTTCTTGTGGGAAAATGGGGATCGGAAGCATCTGTGACTGCACTTATCTCATTTTCGCAAATAGGATTTCTGCTGGGCATGCAAAGTGAGGCCAAATTGATAGTTTTGAAGAGAGAAAATGCTGGCCACCGGCTGGGATTAGACTCCTCTGTTCTGTTCAGCCTTCAGCACCTGGGAGACTGTCTTTAGCAACTGAATGGGTATTGCGGATGTGAATGTTGGTGGCCCGGATTCCTGTCTCCGGAGATGCTTGGCGTGTGTATGCCCGGAGCTCCTGCTTCTCTTGCACATCAGAGGTGCTGCGCTGAGCCGGGAGGCAGAGATCTGCCCAGCCAGGGTCTCAGCATTCCCGACCTGGGGCATTTTCCCCTGGAGGGACCTGTGAGTCCTGATGGCCACAGGTCTTACAGAAGTGTCTTGGGTGGTCCTAGTGAATCTGTGCGCCCTCAAGGGAACACATCACCCACTGAAATTGTGGCCAAACATCTCATGGACACCTCTACATCTACACAAAGTCCAGTGGGCACTCTAGGAGCCCCGTGTTTGTGTCTCCCCTTCATATGCTGAAGCTCCAACCCGCAGCGGGGTTATTAGAAGGTGGGGCCTTTGAGGTTCAAGTTTAAATGAGGTTATGAGGGTGGAGCCCCATGATGGGATTAGTGTCCTTAGAGGAAGAGGAAGAGAGAGAAGAGCTGAGGAGAGGCCTTGTGAGCACACAGCCAGAAGGTGGTCCTCTGCAAGTCATGGAGAGAGCCCTCACCAGCGCCCCACTGGGCTGGCACTCTGATCCCCCCCTTCCACCTTCCAGAATTGCAGTAAAATAAATGCCTGTTGTTTCAGCCACCTCAGACTGTGGTATTTTGTTAGGACAGCCCGAGTGGACTAGGACAGGCTTAGTGCCTCTTCTTAGGGTCTTACCTGATCTGTCAGTAGGGTTGATAATGTTGTTCCTTTCTTTTTTGACCTCTGACCCCGTGCTCGCCTGGATTTACCTTTACCTTTCTCAAGTTCCTTGCAGCCTCTGCTTCTTCTACCCCTCCCTGAAAGATTAGGATTCCTCCAAGTCCTACTCTCTCTTCTCTTCCGCCCACTGTCAGAACACCTGGCTCCTCTCATTGGGGTCTGCGGACCAACAGAGGCCTCCCTTGTGAGTTTATCAGAAATTCGCCTCTCAGGCCCTACCGCAGACCTGCTGAATCTGAATCTGCCATTAACGGGTCACCCACAGAAGGCTGAAAGGCCTATTCTTCAACATCTTAATGGCCAGTGGTGTGCCCTGACACCAAATGTAGGTCCCGATACCAGATCTCTCTCCTGGGCTCTAGACCAGTTTATCCAACAGAGCCCCTGGTCTGGCAACTTCAGGGTCCTACAGGGATATCGAACTTTGCCAGGTCTAGAGTTTTATTCCTTTTTTTCCAAATGCGCTCCTCTTCCTTTGGGCAACCAATAGAAGATAGGGGTTCTCCAGAAACTTCTACTTTAGAACTCCCATTTAACCTCGTACTCCTGGTTAAATGGTTTCTTTGGGGTTAGGAGAGCTAACAGCCAGGCAGTATGCTCCAATCTGGCTGACCCATTGTTTAGCTCGCCTCTCTTCTGACTGATCGGTGCCGCTAATCGCCTTTTGTTAAATATTTTGAATATTGTTCATGGTGTCATGTTCAGTTAGTAACTTGTCGAACTTTTTTCCTCTGTAGTAAGTTTGAAAGTACACAGGTACTAAAATATTTTAAATTAGCATCATTCATTATATTTGTTATTAACTATAATATATTAAAGGTACTAGCACTTAATAAATATTTTTGATGGTGAGCAAGTAAGAGGTTCTTTGCCTGAAGTGCAAGATTTTCAGCATATTTGTGAATGACCATTGCTATCCCAAAGGAAGGTTCACTGGGAATGTAGTGTGACCTGATGTGTCACATGATTGAATCCTACAACATCTGTGCAACAACAGAGGATTGGTGACATCAATTATAGCGCATTCATATAAACGCTTTGCAGCTATTAGAATGATCAGAGTACATTTACTAACATTCATGGTATCAAACTAAATGAAAAGAACAAATTACAGAAAAAAGTGATTATAGTTTGGGATTTTTTTTAAGTGTGGTGAAATATATATAAGGTGCAATTTACCATTTTAACCATTTTAAGAGTACAGTTCTGGGACATTAAGTACATTCGTATTGTGCAACTATCCCCACCATCCCTCTCCAGCATTTTTTTTTATCATTTCAAACTGAAACTCCATACCCATTGAACAATAATTCCCCATTCTTTGTCCATCCAGCCCCTGGCAACCACCATTCTTTCTGTTTCTATGAATTTGACTATTCTAAATACCTCACATAAGTGGAAGCATATAAAATTTGTCCCTTTGTGACTCGCTTATTTCACTTAGCATAATGTTTGCAGGTTCATCCATGCTGAAATGTGTCAGAACTTCCTTTTTAAGGCTGAATAATATTCCATTGTGTATATATACCACATCTTATTTCTTCATTCATCTGGACACTTGAGTTGCTTCTACCTTCTGGCTATTGTGAATAATGCTGCTATGAATATGGATGTATAAATATCTGTTTGAATCCCTGCTTTCACTTCTTTTGGGTATACACCCAGCAGTGGAATTGGTCGATCACATGATAATTCTATTTTAAATTTTTTGTAGAACCACCGTATCATTTTCCTGTGGAGGCTGCACCATTTTACATTCCCACCAGCAACACACAAGCGTTCCAGTTTCTCTGCGTCCTGGCTAGCACTTGTTATTCTCTGGTTTTGTTTTTTTGTTTTTTATGATAATCATTGTGATGGATGTGAAGTCTCAGTTTTGTTTTTAAAAAGATGTATTTACATACATATATGATATAAAAAACATTTCTTCAAAGGATTTACTCCAAATAAAAGCAGTGCCTTTTGGGTGGCAGGATGTAGATGATTTTTATTACTGTCCTTTTGCTCTATTCTCTCCTTTTCCTGCACTGAGGATGTATGATATGTGTATTTAAAAACGCCTGGAGCTCAGTCAAGCTATATGAATTCAGGTGTTGGCAGTAACTCCTGTTTGCCTCCGGCTGCGCGGCCTTCACGTGGGCCTCCTACTTGCTGGTTTTGGACTTGGCATCGCCGCTGTCATGCGGCCACTCTTCACGTTGAGGCCGTCCACAGACGCTCCCACGCTCGAGGCCTGGCTGCCGCTCGTTCCTTTGCCCAGTGAAGCAGCACCAGGCTCTCTTGGCAGGAAACTATTACAACCAGGTCTCAGCACGTGGCTTTCTGCTGCCCTAGACCACCTTCCTCCCCCAGTTGGATTTTTATCACAAAGAAATCTCCTTTTTGGGTTATGTTTGCTCAGCAAGATTTTGGCTGGTCATCTTAGTTGATTACAAATGAAAGGGAAAGTTACTTTCTTCCTAGTCTGTGAGTTACATATTCTGTAATTTTCCAAAGAATTTCAAGGCTCATTCATCACAAGAGTCTGTGTCCGCTTCAAAAGCAGTAAGGACTGCCTATGAACCAGCTCAGAAGGAGCCAAAAGAAATCCTTTCACGGAGCAAACGACTACATTTATGCAAAGAAGAGTTGTCCAGTTTACAATAATATAATTCATTCCTTTCTTTTTTTAATTACTATATTGAGTCGTGTGCAGGCTGAAAGGGTGGCTTTTCTGCTTGTTTTTGAGGGATCGGGAGGGCACGGGGGACGGGTGTTAAGGGGAGGCTTCAGCGAAGGCTCTCTGTACTTGTGATTGGGTGTTTTAATCAATTATCCGCGACCTTTGGTGGGAACCTTTTCTTGGTGGTTTTGTTTTGACGTGATGATTCTAGCTGCCTAGTCTGAAGCGAAGTGCAGAGACTGTGGAACGGTCCAAACTTGAGCCGTGAGCACGGGCGCTGGTTTCGTGCACACGTGAGAAAGACTGGTAAGATCTGACGACTAAGGCTGGGGCCTCCGAGACATGGAAGGAGTTGGAGCTGAGGACAAATCATGTATCGGGAGGCACAAGAGCAATTCCACGTCCTCATCCTGTTCCTTCTGGAGAAGGCATCACGGTTCCTTTTGTCTCAACGTTTCTTCCTGCGCCCAGATTTCTCACAGACGTCTCAAAAGAGAAGCAGTCGATGACTTTGGGTTTGGCTTTGGGCCCCCTTCCTCCCTCATTTCCGGCCTCCCAGCACGCAGGCTCCTCCTCTTCCGGGCCCGCCATCGCTTTCTGTCGCCGTGGCCCCACCCGGCACGGGCCTCGGCGGCCCGCCTCCCCTGGGGACAGCTGCAGACTCCGCTGCAGGTGCCCTTCCTGCCCGCGGTCTGACTGCGGGCCCAGCTTCTCGGGTTGCACTGAGCACCCCCACCCCCGACACTTCCGGCCCCGTGGTCTCCCCCAGTGACTGCCTCTGACTCATGCGCTTGTGCCTCTTCCTTCTTCAGGCATGCACTGGCAGTTCCCTCCCGTCTTTCCCCGCAGGGTCCCACCACCTCCTGTCCAGTCTGTTCATCACCATGTGCCTCGGCTCAGAGAAGGCAGCCAGCCGTTGGGAGAGGTCCTTCACAGGCTGGGGGGCACGGGGAGGGGACTTTGCAGGGAGCTGTTACCATTCTAGGTGGCACTGGGATAGCAACTATGGATGTGAGAGGACGTTCCATTAGCGGTTCGTGAGTTTTCTCCTTCCCAAAGTGAGTCACCACCTCATTTTAAAGTCTTCTTCAAATAAAAACAAGGCCATGTTTACATAATGAGGTTAATCAAGGACCTACCACTTCTGTAAGACATATAAAAAGAAAGTAATGAAAAAAAAAGAGAGGCCAGTTACATGAGAAATAAGTCATTTTGACGTATTTGTAATTTAGTAAGATTTGTTATTCAAAGAGAGGGTTGCGTGATCTTTTTTTTTTTTATCCTTTTTAAAGCCTGTTGTTTTGAATGATGTGGGGCTGCTTTTGAGAACATTCACTGGAGAGAAATGAACTCAGTGCTTGTCTGTTTTGACAAGGTACTTCTTACCGAATAGGAACCCCTTGACCCTGACCTCAGATTGTAATTTTGATTGTGGGTAGAACACGCGTTTCCTCTGAGCTTTGCCAGGCACTGTTGCTTCTCATTTTTTAAATTTTTGCTGCAGAGGTAAGAGAGAGTTGACTGCTGGCTTCTTTGGACAGATGGAGGTCTAATGGATATGAAGTTGGGGAATTCCTGATCCTCTGCCAAATTAATATTTATAAGCATTGTGTTGGTCTCAGTCTGTGGCAACCAATGTGATTTGGCAGCTGGAAACTTAAATGTGTGCTCTTTATGGAATGGGTATTGACTTTATTGATGCCTGGCAAAGGCATAGCCAAGATGAGTGATGTTTATTTGCTTCTATAATCCCACGGGCTCAAGGCACTTGACACATTTTTGATACCCCTCCAGTGCCTGGCTCCAAAATACTGCAAACCCCTGGGTAAGATGCTGAATTCTCAGGAGCATTGCCCGTCAGCTGGTGAACGCATGCAGGATCCAGTTCTCAGTCGTACCAGGAATATTTCTGCGGGCGTCCCTCCTGTCTGAATTCCAGCATCAGATGGTGGTTGTGCGGCCTGTGTACCCTCCTCACTCCTCTCGTGCAGGGCTTTTCAGCAGTTGTGGATCTGTGAGTAGCCAACCTATATAACTGAAATGAAAAGCACCACTGTAAGGATCAAATTGTCTTCTACTGGGGCGCCTGGGTGGCTCAGTTGGTTAAGCGACTGCCTTCGGCTCAGGTCATGATCCTGGAGTCCCGGGATCGAGTCCCACATCAGGCTCCCTGCTCAGCAGGGAGTCTGCTTCTCCCTCTGACCCTCCTGCCTCTCATGCTCTCTGTCTCTCATTGTCTCTCTCGCAAATAAATAAAATCTTAAAAAAAAAAAAAATTGTCTTCTATTTATGAGACAATTAATCTTTCATTTTCAATAAATATTTGTTGGGGGCTTGCTAAATGTTAAACTTGTTCCAGGTGCTGGGAACCCAGCAGCATTTAAATAAAATAGGCAAGATTCCCTCCGTCATGGAGCTTATAGTTTTGTCATGAAGGCAAATAATAAACAAATTAATGAATGAGACTTCAAATAGTGGTAGCTATAAGGAAATGAAAAAGCCTAATTAGTTAGAGAGTTACTAAGGGGTTGGGGAGGTTAGCGGACATCGTAAATTATTATGGTGGGGAAGGGCTATCTTAGAAAGAGGCATCTGACCTTAGATCTGAATGACAAGAAGGAGCCATCTACATGAAGATGCGGAATGAAGGGGCTTTCTAAGCATGAAGGGGCTTTCAAGGTATGAAGGGGCAAGTGCAAAGGCCATGAGGCAGAAATGAATTTGGCAAGTTCAGAGAACAGAAAGAAGGCATAGGACGCTACTTCTCCATGACTGAGGGGAGGAGTAGTAGAAGGTAACATTTGAAGATTTGAAAAGGGTCATATCATTCAAGGTCTTATGAATTATATGGAGGTTAGGTTGTAGTCTCAGGGCATGGGGGAAACCATTAGAGAGTTTTAAGCAGGGGAGTGATATGATCTGATAAATAGTGCTGCCTACTACCCGACTTTGCATTTTTAGTCCATAGTCTTTCCTTTTTGTATCCTGACTTTTTAATATATAACGTTCTAGAGGTTTTATAAATATATTATATATATTTGGTAAAAATGGGGTAGGTCATGCTTAGTTTTATAACTTAATTCATTCACATATCTATATATCTGGAATAACTTTCCTTGTCAGTAATTATACTTCAGCCCATTGTATATAAATGAGAGATCATAGCTAATGTAATTAACCTCAATCAATTGAACTAGTAAATGTTATGGTCTTTATTTTTTACTGTTATAAAAGTAATGCTTGTTTCTTGTTATATTTTTTGTTTGTTTTTTTGTTTTTGTTTTTTTTGTTGTTATATTTTTAAGTAGTACAGAATTAGATAAAATAAAAAATTGTACCTCTTTCTAACTTTATCTTATGTAATCTGAGTGCCCTTATAATTTACAATTTGGAGAGAATAAATACATAGTTAACATGCGTACATAAAGTATGGTTTTGACCTCAATAAGAAAATGTTATTTTATATATTATTAGAAAGGGTGTTCTTTAATTAAGAGAAACATGCTTTTTTTTTTAAGATTTTATTTATTTATTTGAGAGAGAGAGAGAGCGGGGGGAGGGGCAGAGGGAGAGGGAGAAGCAGACTCCCTGCTGAGTGTGCAGCCTGTGGGGCTCAATCCCACAACCCCAAGATCACGATCAGAGTCGAAGTCAGATGCTCAAGCGATTGAATCACCCAGGCACCCCAAGAGAAACATGCTCTTAATGAAATCATTTTGGGTTTTCTTTTTCTTTCTGATGTCTATACCTTCTAATTCTTACATCAGTAATTGCACACAGGATAGCAATAGCATGTAGAAGGATGCATGCTAGATTAAGAGTCAGGAGATCTGAATTTCATTCCACTCTGCTTCTAACCAACTGTGTATGCTTGGGGAGACTGGGGCTCCTAGTCTAGGCCCCAATCCAGTGCTCTTTCCCCTGCACCATGTGGAATTCTCCCCCTGTGCTTGCCACTACCCTTGTTGCACTGATGTGCTTTCCAACTTAAGCTAAAAAGACCTGGTCTTTGAGTTTTCAGAAATTTGATACAAAAATGTAATATACAATAGTTTGATTTCGAATAATATACATTTCTTATTAGTATAGTTACATGTTAACTTCTGAATTTCTTTGTTTTTACCTGTGTTCTTTAAGAATACGTACATAAAAGCAAAGAAGCTGGATATTCTCCTTGACCCAAGGAGAGCGTGTTTATCAATGTGGCGCATGACCAGATAGGATGATTCTGAGTGGACACAGCATGTGGATCTAGTAGTCCCCCTGTGTCCTTGGGGGATGCATTCCAAGATCCCCAGCAGATGCCTGAAACCAGGGATAATACTGAACCCTATTTATACTATGTATAAGGTGCCCCTCTCATATTTTTAATTCCAAGAGGTTTTTTTTAGTTTCCAAATGTTTATTATAGCCTCCTTTTCCCATTTCATCTATGAGCTGTCTTTTCTTTATGTCTCTGAGGATAATAACTATAGTGGTTTTAAAATTTTTTTCTTTAGGGGCTCCTGGGTGGCTCAGTCGGTTGGGCATCTGCCTTTGGCTCAGGTCAGGATCCCAGGGTCCTGGGATCAAGCCCTGCATTGGGCTCTCTCTTCAGCTGGGAGTCTGCTTGTCCCTCCCCCTCTGCTAGTCCCCCTGCTTGTGCTTTCTCTCTCTCTGTCAAGTAAATAAATAAAAATCTTTAAAAAAATTTTTTTTCTTTCATGTCCTTGTCTTTTTCTTTTATGCTCTGAATTGTCCTTATTGCCTCTGAGTTCATTACCCCTCCTCTACTCCTGAATCCTCCATCCCAGCTCTTATATTAGAGGCTTTTAATTAGCTGGTGATCTTTGGTTGTCTATTCATTTAGGAATGAGACACTAGGAAGCTGATTAGGAGGGGAGGACTTGTGAATTGTCAGCTGCATTGTGATGAGCAGTTTTGTTGGATTAGTTCCTGCATCTCCCAAGTGACAATGCCTTTTTTCTCAGTGTGGTCAGTTCCTCCAAGGATATATCTTCGTCTTCTGCCTGGAGGTTAGAAGACTGGCTGCTAGTCAAATGGGGCCAGAGTGTTTTACCATTCAACATGATTTTTATTTAATCTGCTCGTGTTCACGTGGTGCCCCCCCCCCCGATTCTAACTCTATCTGCTATCCCCAGTAACGTAGTGTGCAGCGTTTCCACAGAGTAAAATCTAGTTTTTTTCCAGAGAGGGGATGGTCTAGGGGGCAAGAACTTTTAAAGACTTTCCTTTCCATTAATGCTCTATTTTTAACCCCATCCCATACTCACTGCCTTTAGAAACCTCTGTTCCTTCATTCCTGACACTTACTGGGATTCTGAGGTTGGCTTACTTCTTACTGTATTCCTTCCCTGTTGGATTAACTTTCAGTTCCTTGTGTGCTGCGTTGTATACCGTCTGTCCGTTCACTTTCAGCTTCCCAAACGTGGCTTGCATCTTTTACCTGCTGCCCCCTTCTCTCCTGTGCCCTTTATTTTTGTGGCTTCTTTCTTTTTTGTTTCTTCACGATTAGTGGTGTTTTAGGAGAGAGTAGATATAAGCATGTATGTTCAATCTGCTATATTAAATTGGAAGCTGAATGTACCACAACTTATCCAACTGATTCTCTGCTAATGGAAACTTATTCCAGTGTGTTTGCAGTTCTAACTAATGCTGCTGTGCCCTTATACAAACATATCTGCGCATATGGGGGGGGGGGCATTGCTGTATGACATGCCTAAACTAAAGTTCAGTTCAGTTAAACTTTTGATAGATACTGCTTACTATGACTCAAAAAAATTGAATCAACAAATACTATTAACAGTGTGAGACTGAACACATGTTTTTATTCATGAACCATTTCTGTGTCCTCCTTGATCCTTGACTGACAGACTTCTTTGTTGGATGGAAAACATTCTACTTAATAATTTTGGCAGACTTTCATATTAGATAAGTGAAAATTTCACTTATCTACAAAAAATTGTATTGTGTGGGTGGTTAATTGCCCACAGGAATGGAGCCAATATGATTACTTGGGTTTTCTTTATTTCACTATGTTCTTGTGGCTCATAGTACTTCAGTCTCATAGGCTTCCAGAATTTTAAGCACTAAGGGAACTGATGATTGATGTGGTAATAGTCTGCTTTGACAAAATTGCTTTAGTGAGAACCCTTCATTTGTCTGTTTCACGTTATAAATTCATTCTCCTGATTCTTCTACTTCTGACGTGGCTGCTAGCCCATCTGATTACATGAGTGTTTGTGCAAAAGGAGATAAAAATGTGTTTGTTTAGGCCTGTAGAACACGGGTAGTATAAGTATGTGGGATGGAGAGCCAACTGAGGAATTTGGAAGAATTTGAGAATTGGGAAGAACCACAGATGGGGAGTTTGACAGCTTTGGGTTTGCATCCTGCCTCAGCCACAAATTCCTGCTGATCTTGGAAAATCATCTAGGTTCTGAGCCATGAATAACAATGATTACAAAAACTAGATATGATTTTTGGGTGCAAGTGACAGAAATCAAATGCAACATGACCAAAAACAAAAAATGAATTCATCGGTATACTTAACAGAGAACCCCAGGGGCAGAATTTAGACATAGCCGAATTCAAATGTTTACACAATTTCAGAAATATGTATTTCTCTCTCACTCCTCTTTCCTGGGTTGACTTCATTTTAGGTGGGGGTCCCTCCAAGTAGAGATAAAAACAGCTACCAGCAAACTCTATAGATCCATTCTGGGACTTGGGAACCCTATGTAAAGAAAGCACTCTTTCCCAGTTGTTTCAGCAAATGACCCATGGCTGACTTACTAGTCGAGCTTGGCTCACAAGTCTCTGGATAAATCAGTGTCTCCAGTTGGCCAGGCCTCTCCAGGAGCATGTAGGTTCCCAAGGCATGTGAACTGAGAAGGGATAGGATGCCCAAGGAGATCTACTGTTGCCCAGAGGAAGGGCCATGGGTGCTGGGCAAAAAGAGAAGCAAGAGCTGACCATTACCCTTCTCTGTTTGTCTCACTAGAGGGTTGGAGGCTGAAATACAGTAATATTTTGAATTAGAAGCTCCACAGTGCTATATAACCAATGTAAGGTATTCTTTTTATTCCATTTTATGGGTACTCAACTATGACTAAGTAGTACAGATTAACCCACACAAATTATTTGTAGTTAATTTTTGCAAGTTCTTTTAGGTCTGGATGGGTTGTCCTCATGCTTGTTCCTAAACTGGTCTTGTCTCAGGCTACATGAGCTGAAGGATAAACTTCAAGGGAAGATCAATAATAACCTTTAGTGGATAGTCTGTGTACGTTTATCATCATTTATATAGAGTCTTGTTTAAAATGCCTTGGTCAATGAAATAATGATCATGATAAATTATTCTGTCTTGGTATATAACAGTTATGGCCAATGAAGATACACACAATTTTAAAACGGTGAAATTGATCTTTTGTTTGCTCGTAAGTATGACACCAGAAACAAAAGAAGCCAGTGGGAAGACATGGTTATCATGTTAGCACAAAATGTGACAGCATTGTCCAAATAGTCCCTTTTTCTCTTGGTAAGCCATTTTGATATTATCCATGAATTGGTCTAAACTTTTCTTGAATCTGTTTATACTTAAATTGGTATTGCCTCTGGAGATGAGTTCCATAACTTTTTTGTAGGTCCTATCAATATGCCTCATTTTCTGTAGATGGTATGTGGAATGAGCACTACTTACAGAATGTAATAAAGCTGCAATTTTATTTTTCATCTCCTATTTTGCTTTAGAACTTGTTCAGTGCGGAATAGCCCTCTGCCATCTCTGAATGAAAACCTGGACAGGTACCATGGCTTTCCATTCATTCTTGGGTTACGGGTGGTCCCTTGGTCACCCCAAGTCACAAACACAGTCTTGATTCAGAAATTAGAATAGCTAACTCGTGCAAATAATAAGAACATAGAATTTAATTTAATGCCAATCCTCACCTTCTCCCCCAGGCAGGGCCACTAAAAAGTTGGCTGTTTGGAGTGGGAGAAGGGGGCATGATTCTTTCCCCTTTGCCAGCCTAATGTTTCTTCCTTACTAGGTTGTTGTAATTTTTTTTTTTTTTAGCTCCTCTAGAGCCTGGCTCAAGTAGAAGAGGGGATTAGGAGAATAGGACACAATCTTATACTTGTCAACTCTTTATCTAGTGGGTGAAGTTTGTTTGTTTGTTTTTGGTTCTTGTTTTTTTGTTTTTTGGGTTTGTTTTTTGTTGTTGTTGTTTGTTTGTTTGGTTGGTTTTTTGCTCAACCCTTCTAGGCCAACACCTATGAGGCATGTAGTACTTCTCTTCTGGCTGGTTGCAACCTCCTTGGCTCCTGGTTCTCCAGCAGTTATGGACCTTTGGTTTTAGAGAAGCACCCTACCCCCATCCCAGCAGGAAGCCCTCAGGACTATAATGGCTCCAGACAGCTCTTTCCTCAGCAGGGTCTGTGTCTGGCCCAGGGGAAACTCTGCTGCACTTGTTGAGTCATCTTGAGAGAGGGGGGAGTGCCACTCTCCTTTGTGCCAAGGTCAAAGCCGAGTATCAGCCACTCTTCTGATTCCCTGGGCTTGGAGTCAGATCCCCCTCCACTGTGTTTTCAAATGCAGAGTCCCAAGTAGGCCCCCCAGTGGTTTCACTGACACCTTACTTTTTCTAAGCTTGAGGCAGGGTGGGGGCATCCCCCCATCTCTAAAAAAAAAAAATTGTCTTTTAAAAAAAAATCCTCTTTTTGATTTCCACTCTCATCTCTTTTGTATTTTCAAAGCTGGGTGAGGAGCCCAAGAGCTGTGCAATGAGAATTTTGGGGGGTAAATTCTGGAGATAGTCATCTAGCCTGTCACAGTAGAATTTCACATTTGTTTTACCTGGATGTTTCAGATGAGACTTCAACATTAACATACTTGTGGTATGATAAAAAAATATATTTGGTCTTTTTCCTGGCCCCTGGCATAGCACTCCTAAAACTCTTGGAATTTCCTGAGTGATAGGAGAATGTCTTTTGTTCTTCATAAGGAACCCCTTTTGAGCATACCTGAGTTTGTGCTGATGAGGTAGCTTAGGGTGGGGCCCCTGGTATCCTCAGGTTGGGTCTGATCACTAGAACATCATGTGATTTGGACTTTCAGCCCTACTCACTGATATTCTGGGAGGGGAGAGAAGTGGCCTGGAGATTAGGCTCTAAAACAACTCTTGAACAACAAGATTTGGAGAGCTTCCAGGTTGTTGAACACATTCACATGCATGCACCTGCCAGGAAAGTGGCTCACCCCAACTCCATAGACAGAAGCTCCCAACTCAGGACCCTTCTGGACCTTGCCCTAAATACCTTTCCATCTGGTGGTTCATCTGTATCCTTTATAATAAACCAGTAAACATAAATAAAGTGTTTTCCTGAGTTCCGTGAGCCATTCTAGCAAGTTATCAAACCTGAGGAGGGGGTTGGGGGAACCCCAGTTTCTAGCTGATCGGTCAGGAGTACAGGTGGCCCAGAACTTGAGATGGCATCTGGAGTGGGGGCAGTCTTGTAGACTATGCCCTTTAACTTGTGGGGTCTGATGCTGACTCCGGGTTGATAGTGTCAGAATTGAAATGTGGACCTGCCATTGTGGAGGATTGTTGGAGAGTTTGAGAATCAGAGAATATTGTTTCATGTATAAGCCACTGCAATCTCTTTTGGACTTCAGGAATTGCCAGCAGGTTCTGAGATATGTTGCAAGTCCAGATTCATCATACCTACTCATCATGATATTGTAATATTCGAGCCCATCAACCTTTGATCTATTTCTTTGCCTGTTGAAGAAGAGCCCTACTTTTAAATTCCTCTTCCTATGAAGACCCTTCATGTCTTGAGACACTGTAGTCATCTACCTCTGACCCTTCTGAAATTGTTGTCTTTTTCTTGGTTTTCAGATGAACAGAGCTGTAGCATTATGGATGCTGATGTTTGATACAAGGGGAATTATATTTTTTAGTTTGTTCCTATTTCCCCTTGATGATGACCAGCAATTATATTGACTCTCTTGATCATAGGAGCGCATTGAACTGATACCTTTCTAGTCAACAATAACTTTTACACCAATGACTAGTCAGCAATTATTTTTACACCTTTTTTTCATCATTTCTGAAATAATAAACCTTATTATATGTTCACCTGTTTAAATACATGTAATCCAATGTTGACTCAAAAGGAAATATATATCTGAATGATTAATATCATTTTCCTCTTAAAAGCAGCCACAGTAAAATTTTTAAGGTCAACCTATCATTGTTCACAATATTTTGGAGCCTCGTTTTTTGAAACTACTTTAAACCATTAGCATATTCTTTTGAATGTCATCCACAGTGGCTATTCACTCTAAGAAAGTGACTGTGATTTTTGGAAACACCAAACACTCATTGGGAGCCACGTCTGGAGTGTGATATTGATGATCACATTGAGCAGTACTGTTTTGGTCAAAATGGTGTGTCTATAAAGGGGTGGGCCTGGTTTCCTTATTTAAATGAAAACAATACCAAGATTAATTTTAAGGGTTTTTTTGACAATGATCATGCCACTGATATTAATATGCCCACACTTTCTAGAGATGACTATTTAAAAGTAAAAAGCACCATCATTCTTTCTTTCCTCATGAAAGACTCCTTCTGTGAGGCTGAACAGTATCCAGTGCTGACAGGGATGAAAGCCACTCCCTAGTCACTTTTCTGACATGGCCATTTTCATTTTGACTCTTGTCACATCAAAGCTTCTACTTATCCTGATACTGTGCAGAATAATCTCAACCAGACTTTGCTGTCTCTGTTTCAGAGCCTGTATCTTGGTTCCCCGTGAGCTCTCTGTGTCCTAGGCCATAGCCTTCCTCCTTATTTCTTTTACAAGAGGGAGGTGGTCCTTTGGGAATCCATACTGCTCAGAGAAGAAGCATCTCTGGATTTCTAAGGCATCTAGTGGGAAACTGCTGCCCTGGTTGGTTTGTTGGTGTTCCTATCCAAGGCATATGCATTACAATGACCAAATTAATTAAAACTAGATTATTTTATTTTATTATTTTTAAAGATATTTATTTGTTTGTTTGTTTGTTTATTTATTTATTTATTTATTTATTTATTTGACAGAGAGAGAGAGTGCACAAGGAGGGGGGATGTGGGAGAGGGAGAAGCAGGCTCCCCGAGGAGCAGAGAGCCCGATGCGGGGCTCGATCCCAAGACCCCAGGATCATGACCAGAGCTGAAGGCAGCCGCCTTACTGACTGAGCCACCCAGGTGCCCCAAAGCTAGATTATTTTAAAACTTCACTGAACCTCTCCCACAGTCTGTCAATTTGAGGGAGAGAGGGTTTCACTGCCAAGCTCTTATTAGCACTTCTATAGGCACAGAATCAATTTGGGAAGGAAAGTGAAATTCTGCTAACCAAAATCATGGTACCATGATGCAGAGCTCCACCAACAATGAAGAGCAGGTACCCAGATCCTCTTCTGAAAGACCATCACGTATGTGAGTCCCTGAGCGCAGTGCCTGGCCCGTAGATCAGTGCTCACAAAACAGTAGCTGTTGCTATTATGATGATATTCATCTACAGAATTAAAATGTTGAGTTGTCTTTTTCTGCCCCACCATTCTGGGCATTTCCTTTAAATACCCAATTAGTCAAATGTTATTTCCTGGTTGCCTGGTTGCCTTGCCCAGGACGGCCATGCTCGTTCGGAGGAATCTGACCCCTCGTACAGATTGCACAGAGTCTGTGGCCTCCTTCCCAGCCAGCTGTGAAGGGGATTCGTGGTGGCCCCCACCAGCTGTCTGAAGCACTGCCCACTGGCAGTGAAAGGGTCTGCGTGTCACCCCGTTCTTCCAGATTTCAGCCTTGAGTGTCTTTTGCCCTGCAGGGGTCGATTCTCTACCAGCAAGCACACACATCTCTTCTGGAACACTGTGTGTTTACTATTTTCTGACCTAGGACCTTTGACCTACCAACTGCAAAAGTAACTTTTCCTCAGAGTCACATTATCCATATGAGAAGCAAAGCTGAGGAAAAGAGAAATAAGGGATCGAGGAGGCCTCTGTTTCCGTAACACTCATTTCCTTTTCCCTGTTTTTAGACTTGTTTCTACTTATTTCATGTCACAGTCACATAATTTACATATGTAAATCACAAATTGCATTTGACTCTGGCTTTGACAATTTTTCTTCCCCAGAGAGATTTAATGATTTTTCTTTTGAATCCTGAGCCTCCTTCTTTGACTGAGGTGAGGGGATGCCCATTTCTCAGTCTTTGTGGACTTTTTCTTTTTTCATATATAGAAGGAAACTATATGGGGCTCTTACATGCAACCCCAGACACTCCTCGTTGCCAGGCTGTGAGGGGCTGTCCACCAGCCCTGGAAGACACACGCATCATCCATCTTCGGAGACCCAAACAGCTCCTTAAGAACTCTTTCAGCTGATGGCCACAAATGCTAGAGATTTCAGCCTCTGCTCTGGTTTATTTAATAAAATGACTCCAAGCTTTTGAATTTTCTGGGTCTTTTCTTTTTTTTTTTTAATCTTTCTCTCTCTTTATTTCTTTTTGTCTAGGTTGTCTCTATTGCTCCTAGACCCATAGCAATGATCTCACCCTTGGTTACAGATTTGTCTGTGATACCATCCCCCCTGCCCTGCACTGTGACTACTGCTTATCATTGGTGGGCCTGAAACCCATAGCTTGTTCCTGTAGAATGCACGGTAAAAATACACTGGCCTTTGGAATGTGGACTTCGGCCAATCATCAGCCTTTTTTGCTGTGTTCTTAATTGGCTGTGTTTTTGAGAAATGAGAAGTCCAAGAAATTGAATTTATATTATTTGACACTCGATTCTCAGTGAGAAATACTGGTTTAACACATGAGTGATTAAGTAGACACAAAGCTATACTTTTCAATCTTATAGATGATTGTTTTGTTGAAATCAAAATGTTTGTTTTCTCTCTTCAGATTATTCTTGTTCCAAGATTCTAAAACTATCCAATATAACTCAAGCCTTTATTTATTCTTATCCTGAAGACGTTAATTCCTTTTCCCCTTGCCCCCAGTGAGGACAATTTTGTCATAGTCAGCATTCTCTCAAAAACTTTGTCAGGGGCACCTGGGTGGCTCAGTCGTTAAGCATCTGCCTTCGGCTCAGGTCATGATCCCAGGGTCCTGGGATCGAGCCCCGCATCGGGCTCCCTACTCAGCAGGAAGCCTGCTTCTCCCTCTCCCACTCCCCCTGCTTATGTTCCCTCTCTCGCTGTGTCTCTCTCTGTCAAATAAATAAATAAAATCTTAAAAAGTTTATCAAAGAAGAGGGAATGATATTCTCATGTGAACCTCAAATGCTGTAAGAATGTCACATTCTCATTCCATCCAGTACAATTGTCCTAAGGTGGACTTTTTCATTCCCTGTTACTTACCCATCAAATATTGCAACACTTTCTAAGAGGAAAACAAACTTGAAAATTGTAGTAAAAGACCATGCTGGAATAAATATCTTTATTTTACACACACACTATACCACACATATATGAAAACAATAAAAACTAAATTCTGTCAATTGAATCTTTCCGTAGACAACCTTAAAATATGATTAGAAAGGTTTTCTTTCCACAGGTAGATTTCTTGTTTTCGCCCTGTTGGGAAGAAAAGACGTGAGGGGTGACCTTTAATTCATGTGTGAGGAGTGGTCCCAAAGCAAAGCCTCCTCAAGTATTACTGGGAGGATAAAATCTTGACAAGTTGGAATAAAGACAGCAAACATGACAAATGTATTCAATGTGAAATGTCACCTCTGTCAACTATATAAGAAAGCCTGTGGGCGCCTGGGTGGCTCAGTTGGTTAAGCGACTGCCTTCGGCTCAGGTTGTGATCCTGGAGTCCCAGGATCGAGTCCCGCATCGGGCTCCCTGCTCAGCAGGGAGTCTGCTTCTCCCTCTGACCCTCCTCCCTCTCATGCTCTCTGTCTCTCATTCTCTCTCTCTCAGATGAATAAAATCTTTAAAAAAAAAAAAAAAAAAAGAAAGCCTGTATAAACTGATGGAAAAAAACCGCAAGTCCACACTTAGTTACAAGTCTGTAAAAATGATTTTATTACTTTTTATAAGAAGGCTTGAGTCTTCCAAGAAATTCAGAAAAGAGCATTCATAATCCTACTTTCTTCACACAACTACCTTCTATTTTTGTGCATTGCCTTCTCATCTTGTCTTTATGCATATGTATTTTCTGTAGTTGTATTCATAGCACGTGCATTTTGTGTTCTGATTGTGAGTTAGCCCAGCATCAGTGTGGATTTGGTGTCGCTACAGTCCTCATGACCATCCCTGGGAAGGGTTTTATTGGAATCCACGGCTGGGATGTGCCATCCGTGTATCTCTTAGGAAAAGTCATCAAAAGGGAAGAGAATGTGGATACAGATATTCGGTGTACAGATAATTGCCTGCAAAGAATTTCAGTGTGCATTTCAGTGTGCACTGCAAAGAAGTGAAAATTGGTTTAAATGGTCAAAAACCGTGGTATTTCTTGGAAGTTTTCTTTTGCATTTTCTCTGCCACTCTCTGCCCATTATTGACCTCTTTTGTATTGTCTCTAGATCGTAAGAGAAAGTTGACATAGCAATATAAAGTCATTGGGTGTCTCCTGGCCTTTTTTCCCTTTGGATGCTCTAGGAAGAGAAATATGGGTGCTTTCAGCTATGATGAAGATATTCATTTATTAATAATTTGATAATCATGTCACTATTTGAACTAGTAGCTGGCATAAGTTTAACTTAGGTAAGCATGTTTTGAGTGTGGGCTGTGTTAATACAAGAATATTTTAATAGGAGGGAGGTGCTTTTACATGTACTTTGCCCTTTACTCCTCATGAAAGCCCTATTAGAGAGGAATTTTGAGCTCAGATGTCCACGGCAGGAGTCTGGGATTCAGAAAGCTAGGCCCTGAGTCAAGGTCATTCAGCCAGTGGTTGTCTGAGCTGAGTTTCCAAGCCAGACATGTCTGAGCCACCCCAGGTGCACTGGTGTGTGTGCTTAACAATGTGATGCAGTGTTCATACTTGTGGCAGGTTTTTTAAAAAGATTTTTATTTATTCATTTGTCAGAGAGAGAGAAAGGGAGCCCAAGCAGGGGGAACGGCAGGCAGAGGGAGAAGCGGGCTCCCCACTGAGCAAGGAGCCCGACATGGGGCTTGATCCCAGGACCCCGGGATCATGACCTGAGCCGAAGGCAGATGCTTAACTCACTGAGCCACCCAGGCGCCCCTCATTTTTCTTTTAAAAATTTTTTTCTAGCTGGATTATGTTACTATTTACAACAGCATCATGACTTAAGGGCCTCTTGTAAGCCTCCTTCTTGGAGAACTGCTCTCTCAGAACATTTTTCATACCCAGCCTCCGAACATACATACTGCTCCAGGGTGAAGTCCCTGGACAGAGAAATGTGATACGTCTTCTTTTGCAGTTTATAAAGTTTTACTTGATATAACTGTTACTCTCCCAGGCTATCTCGATATAAAAAATTATAATAATCATAGAATATTGAAATCTTAAATTCCTCACCCCTCTCCTAATGTTCACAGAGGCAGTCTATAACAACGAGAGTGATAATAGCTAACATTTATTTGAATGCTTATGCTGTGGGGAGATCCTGTGCTTCGTGATATAATATGGATTACCTAATTTCATTTTCCAAATAACTCCATGAGGCAGGAGTGGGGATTTGAAAAGATCAATAAAAAACACTCATCTTTTCCCTAAGTTCAAAACCAATGTAGAGGCAGAAACAGGTATCCAACCAATGAAGATCAAAATGCCACCTTCAGTGCTCATGATACTGAGAATTGGGGAATGAGGCTTAGGATTACCAGCCAAGGAGGATTGCACTACTTTTCCCATAAAAAATACAGATTTACCTAATCGCAATCCCTGCCAGCCCCCAAACAACCACAGGCTGACTTGCAGGGGCACCTGCCCCTATTTCATCTGTAGCATGGAAGACCTGAGAAGGATGAGCCCTCTCTACTAACAGCAGATCCCAAGGGGGGGGGGGAACACAAGGAAGAGAAGGGCTGAACTGACCAAAAGTGCAGCCATATCTGTTTCTCCCAAAGTCACAAATCAGATAACCGCTTTCCTCCTGTGGAGAAAAGTCAGCGAGGAGGTTGAGAAAGGCCAGCGGCGTCACATCTACCCGGGTGCCCGACACCTGGAATCAATGCAAAGGAGGTCTTTGTCTCCAGTGGGAGGTATTGTCCACAGGTCTGTCCTGCAGGTAAGGGAACCGGGGCACTGAGACACTCAGTAAGAGCTTGCGGTTTGTGAGTAGCAGAGAAGTCTGAATAGGGTCACTCTGGCAGGGACGGATGGAGCTGGGCCCGCTGTGGCAGCCTCCGACTTGGGTCAGGTACAAGACAAAGGGAAATGAAAGCGGGAAGGCTTTCATGTCTTCATCATGGCATGGATGTGAGAGGCACACAAGCGGAAGTGGTCAGAGTTGGCCTCACTTGTTATGAGACCTGGGGAATTGTCAAGGGGACTCAAGAGAGTTCTAGTATGCCTAGTTGGAAAATGCTAAAAGCATTACACACGCGCGCACACACACACACACACACACACACATTGTGTTTCCAGGGGAGAAGAGCCTGTGCTTTTTTTGCACATGTGCGTTTGAGGCACCTTGTAGGCTCTTGGAAACTTGAGGAAGGTTGGCAGCAGAAACACAGGTGTGGCATTGTCCCTTTAAAAGTGATTGCTGCCTGAAATTAAGGGAGCACGAAAGTAAGAGCAGCAAAAGAGGAGGTCAGTGTCACAACTGAGTTTTGTATTTGAAATAAGCCAAAAGATTTGAGTTGGTAACTCTTGTGACTTGATCTTGTTCAAAGGCAAGCCCACAATGGCTCAGGAATTGACCTCATCTTTCAATCATAGCCCTGGTGCACGACACAAGCTTGCAGCCCACACTGGTGTGCAGGATGCTTCCATCTGTCCCTCTAAGTCCACTGTCCATCCATTTCTCACCTGGGAGACTGACATGCAGGAGCTGCAGCCCCTGGGTCCCCCTTGGGTCCAGCCACCGAGAGGACTCAGAAGGCATCAGGAGTGCGAGGCTGGTGTATTTATTTCCTTGGCTCTTTTACTGTGTGATCCTTGTACAGTGGCTGCTTTCCTTTGCCCAAGATTTTCTACGGTTAACTTTATAGAAGGTTCCAGTAGTTGCTCTCTCCCTCTGCCCTTCAGGCCCAGAGGTGGTAATATCTTCCACTGTTACTAGCCCCAGGGGACTCTAGTGACCTTTGTTAGAGTTTATGAACACAGCTCACATCTTTATAAATGTCTTTGTTGAGGTCTCCCCAACTTCCTGGCCCCTACTAGGATAAATAATACACCTAGTAAACCAGAAGGAATTTATGTTCTCTAAGGCACTAGCCCTACCCATAATAAACAGAGGGGAGCTTCTAATCTGGGGGGTCTCCGACCTGGGAAGAGATGAGAGAATTAGTACAGAGTGTGCAAATCCACAGCACATGCAACACCGCCCATGAACAGAAAAACATCTTACTCAGTTGTCAGGCTTGGTCAAATGTTTGTAAGTGCCTTAGGGATTTATAAAATAAAATAAAATGTATTTGCAAATACCATGAAATTCATTTTAACAGATGTCTTTAAATATTTTCTTTTTTTTTTTCAAAAGATTTTATTTATTTATTTCTCAGAGAGAGAGAACACGAGCAGGGGGAGCGGCAGGCAGAAGGAGAAGCAGGTTCCCTGCTGAAGCAGGAAGCCGGATGCGGGACTCGATCTTAGGACCCTGGGATCATGACCTGAGCCGAAGGCAGACGCTTAACTGACTGAGCCACCAGGCGCCCCTTTATATATTTTCTTAATCAACAAATAACACTAAAAATATAACTGTTGGCATGTTTGGCTAAGGAAATATTTTCTTTTATTTATTTACTTTTAGGAAATATTTAAAAACGTATAGAGTGAACTCACACATGAAAAAGTTGGTTGAGAACTACTTCCAAGGCCTTTGTTGTGAAAGTTCACCAACCTTTTCTCTGGGTCCCAAACTAGGAGGGAGTAGAATGACTGGTTCAATTCTAACTATTTCTATCAGGATGGAGACAAAGACGACCGCCCACATCTTGAAAGGATTTTTGTATAATCATTTCTAAGTTTTTCATTTCCAGAAAGAAATTCTGGTTCTCGGTCTCGCACTAAAGAGTACACCACATTCTCAGCCTTGGCAACACCTTGTCCTTTGTGTGACCTACCATGGCTCAAGCGGTGAGCAGAGTCTACAGAGCGCAAAAATAAACATCTCTAAGGGCCTGTGGAATTTGATGGCTTGTGCAGTGTGGGGCAGACAGTGGGCCGAGTGCCAGGCTCTGTAGGTGAGCCCTCCAGCAACCCGCGTGCATTTTTAGCCACTCTCTTGGTCACCAGAAAGGCCAGGCCGTGATTAGAAGCTTGGGATTTTCAGCCCCGCGTCCCCCTCCCTTTTTCCGAGAGAGGAGAGGCGCTGAAAATGGAGTTAATAACTGATCACGTTTATGTGAGGAAGCCTCCATAAAATCCCAGTAGTGTGGGGCTCGGGGAGCTTCCAGGTTGGTGAACACGTGGAGGTGTGAGGAAAGTGTCATCGCCGGACAGGGCACGGAAGTCCTGTGGCCCTGCTCACATACCTTGCCCTACATGTCTCTGGCATCTAGATGTTCATCTGTATCTTTTATCATAGCCTTTCATAGTAAACTGGTAAACATGAGTAAGTGTTTTCCTGAGTTCTGTGAGCCGTTCTAGCAAATTAGTGGAACCCAAGGAAGAGGTCATTGGCACTGCTGAACTATTGTTTGTTTGTCAGAAGCTCAGATGATACCCTTGGCGTGTGACTGCTGTCTGAAGGTGGGGGGTGAGGGACGGTCTTCTGGGACTGAGCCCTTAAACTGTGGGATCTGACACTTTCTCTGGGTAGAAGTCAGAATTGAGTCAAATTCTTGGACACCCTGCTGGTGTTCAAGAATTGCTTCTTGGTGTGCGGGTGACTGGAAGTGTCAGACGTGAAGTGTTTTGTGTGAGCAGTAAAGGAGACTCACGGGAGAGAAACACATAGTAGGGAAGAACTGGATTTTCCCTACATAGGAAGGAAAAATCTGAGTTTTTCCATTACACTGGCAGTGAAGTTATGTTTGCGGGTTTGGCCTGGTCTGGGGGCAGGGCCTGGCCATGCTGGTGTACTCAGTGAGATATATTCACTTAAGGCTCTTTTACCCAGATGCTGGGAAAGCTGGTTAATCTGGTTTGATAGTGGATAAAAAGAACAAAGAATGGATGGGTAATTTCTTGCCCCCATCCCTCAAGATCCCCCTACCCCTTCCCCATGTGATTTGAGAAAACGTCCAGAACTCGGGAACTGGGGATGTTCGTTCCCTAAATGTCTATTGAGTGCCTGTTCTCTTCCAGGCAGTGTCTGAAGCACTGGAGCACCAAGGGTCCCCGACTCTTAGGGAGCTCACACTCCGTGCAGACCTGAGTTCTGCGCGCTGGCTTTCAAACACCAGTTCTCCACAACGCTGCATGACGCGAGGGGTTAACTTCTAGCCGACTGAAATACCTGACTGGTTGCCTCTCCCATTCCAACAACATAGCGGTAGCCGTGATTACAGAGTGTGGAAAATGTGGTGGTATAGACAGCCAGCACTGTTCTTCAATAAAAGGCTCTCTGTGAACTAACAGAAAGATTCTGTGCGATGCATCTCAAGCCCCAAGCTTCTCCTCTGCAGCCGAGAGTCCTCTGATAGAACATATTCTGACCTAATAATTCCATACGCCGTAAGAGTGCAAAATTAGAATTCAAGACTTCTGCAAGCCCACAGAGTTAGCACAAGAATTTGTTCACTGAGCCACCCCAGCTTTGTACCAGACACTGTTCCAGGCGCAGGCATCACGACTGCGTGTTATACTTTTTATCAGAGAGGGCTACAGCCCAGGCCTATCGCTTCTACGTGCACTTCCAAAGAGGAGAGACAAGAACTCCAGCCCTGCAGAGAACGGTAATTGGGGGCAAGCGCCTGGTTTTGAATTGCACCGTCAACAAACTATTAGACGCAGAAGTAAGCATTTTTCTGCTGTTGCCTAGAATCAGCAGCTCTGTGGGGTAGCAGCTGGGCAGGGAGGGAAAGAAGGTGCTTTCTACTCTCTGCGTCTTACATGAATCACAGGTTGTACCCTTTTCTCCCTCTCTGGAGACCATATAAATTGCTCTGCTGTTTGTTCTAGGTCTTATGTAAAGTATTCCTGTCCCCAAAGTCTCACACCCAGTGTAGGAACTCGGGCGGCTTCATTACCGGAAGTCAGTGTTTCAGTTTAGTGCTCAAAGGTGTCCGACAGACACCCCCAAAATTTCTGGGTGAAGTCAGTAGTTATTTATTCCCCTGTTACCAGGATCCGTGGGAGGACTAAGCAGAGAGAAGCAGAAAGGAGAGGGGAAAAAAGCAAATCAGTAGTTTTTCTTTACTAAGAGCAATATTATTTTTCATAGCACATGTGTAATACCATTGAGCAACAAAAATAAATAAATCCATATGCAGTAGAAGGCATCCCTAAGGCCCAGAGACTCCAAATGGAAAAAAGAGCTGGCTCCCTGGGCCAGAGACTGTGCAAACCCAAGCCGCCAGAGGAGTTTCTTTAACTTCCCTCCACACTGGGTCCTTTTCAGATCGTGTGCTCGCCCCAGGCTACAAGTCTGTAAGAACACCGCTCCGCTGCTCTGAAGGCTGTGCGGAAAAGTGTTGGAATCCTCCTAGCAGACTTGGAAGATGGCCCTGTGGTGCACGTGGTGTCCCCTGTGATTCCCAGCCATTGAAAATATCAATCAACTTGGACAGATTCGACATCTTCCATGGAATGAACAGGGTATCTCTCTCTTTCTCTCGTAGGCATTTATAAATTTCTCTTAGCACTGTCTTGTAGTTTTTAGTGGAAAAGTAATGCAAATATTATGCTAAGTTTATTCCTGGGCATTTCATGGTTTGGGATGCTACCATAAAGTGGTATTTTTAAATTTTAATATGTAATCGCTCGCCACTAATATATAGAAATACATTTGATGGCTACACAAGAAAAAATAACAAATTCCAGTTCATCAAAATTAATAGCTTCTGCTCTTCAGAACATACCACTAAGAAATGAATGGGCAAGCCACAGAATGGGAGAAAATATTTGTAATACATATGTCTACAAAGGACTTGTATTGACAATATACAATGAATTTTTATATCTCAATAAAAAGACAAACAACCCCCCAAAATGTGCATGATATTTGAATAGACAAAAGAAGATGTATGAATAGTTAATAAGTACATGAAAAAAATGGTTAACATTCTTAGTCATCAGGGAAGCACGAATTAAAACTACGATGAAAATCCATTACACGCTGGAACAACTGGACTTCTAATATATTACTCATAATATTGTGTAGCCATTTTGAAAAACAGTCTGGGAGTTTCTTCTAAAGTCAAATATATACTTACAATATGACTCAGCAATTTCATTCCTACATATTTACTCAAGAGAATGAAAATAGATGTCCACATAAAGACATGTATATGGATGTCACAGAAGCTTTGTTCATAATGGTCTGAAACTGGAAACGACCCTAATGTCCATCAACAGATGAATACATAAATAAATTGCAGTATATCCATAATACAGATTACTATTCAGCAATAAAAAGGAATCTACAGATACACACAACATCCTAGATGAATCTTAAAACATTATCACGAGTGAAAGAATCTGGAAACAAAATGGTCCATATTGTGTGATTCCATTTTTACGGAATTCTTGGCTGACAAAACTAATCTATATTGGATAGAAAGCAAACCAGTGGTAGCATGGTGCTGAGGTTGGTGGATATTGACTGCAAAGGAGCATGAGGGAGTATTTGGCGTGAGGAAAATATTCTCTATTTTGGTTGTGGTGGTTGTGGTTATGTGAGTGTATACATTGTCAAAAGTCATCAAAACATAGACTTAAAAATGGGTGTGTGTAAATTATATCTCAATTTTGAAAAGTTTCCAGCAGTCTTTGCCAGTTTAAAGTACTTGCTTTCATCTTAGCTCCGTTGTTTTGGATCAATATTTAGTTAAATCCAAGGTTAATCTCTAAGTGTTGTTTCTCCTTTCTGTGGTGTTTATCCCTCTGTCTCCTTTCTGCCTGTCTGACTTAGGGGAGAACTCATGTGTCCTCATAGTAATGGTGGATGAGGTGGTTGGCATGTAGGTCCCTGAGTTCTCATTGGCCTAAGCAGGGCTTTCCTCGGTATTGGTGTCTAGGCATTCTGCGGGTGACACTCATCTTGCTGGTCTCCAGGTATTGCCTTCTGTCCTCACTGTGTCCTGTAGAAGACTACCCAGAGAGGAAGGGCGAAAGGTTTTTTAAAAGGAAAAGTGATGAGCTGCCTAGGTTTTTCAGGGCTGCACTTCCAATTCTCTTAAGTCTTGACCAGGGGTAGATAAGTGGTATGGTGAGGAATTAGGAAACTACTTTCCCTTTGTGCAGTAGAAACTTCCCCTTCAGCACAAGCCTATGATTCCTTATTTATGGATGAATTTATTATGGATGGGACTCGTTTTCTTGTTTCTTACAGTAATAAACTTCTTGGCTTAGCCTTAATAAGAGAAGGGGGCCGGGGAGAAAAAACCAGCTTGCCAACAAAAGGTAATAAATACCTCAAGAGATATTCCAAAAATACTATCTAGAGTACAGGAGTATTTTGGAAATGCCTCAAAAATGAGAGAGACTGGCAAATTTCATGATTCTTAAGTAAAAACAAAGAGTAGAACCATCGGTTTACTGAGAGTGCCTGGTTGACCAGGTAACTCACACATGAGGGAAGAGATACCTAATAATCAGTCACCTGGTTTGAAGGATAAACAGTAATTCAACTCCCTGGTTTTAGAGATTAGGAAATGGTAGGAGAGAGGAAGTGATTTGCACAGGGTCATACAACTACGTTGTGTCACTTAGACCCAATGGTCTTAATTCTCGCCCTTGATATCTTTCCCCCACATACCTTTATCTGTTTTGTGGCTGCAAAGCAATTTATAAAGAAGGGTACAGCTAAAGGTTAAGGCACTGGAAGTAAAAGGGAATGGAGGAAGGAAAGAGCAAGAAAGATAGTGTTGGGAGCCCTAACAAAACAAGTGGTTCCGGGACCACTGTCAACTTTTCTGTAGCAGCGCACTGACCGTAAGAGGTACGGAAGTCTTCTACGGACAGAAGAGATCACTTCAGAAAACTTTACGGAGGACAATATGAAGGATTTGCCCCACAAATGCAAGGCTTTCCTGGAAAGTTATTGATTGTTAGCAAGAATTCTTTGCAAATGATTAGATTTTTTTAAAAAGATTTTATTTATTTATTTGAGAGAGAGAGAGAGAGAAAGCATGAGCAGTGGGGAGAGACAGAGTGCGGAGAGAGAAGCAGACGCCCCCCTGAGCAGGGAGCCTGATCCCAGGACCCTGAGATCATAGACCTGAGCTGAGATCAAGAGTTGGATGCTTAGCCAACTGAGCTACCCAGACACCCCAGAAATAATATCATATTTATAGAAAAGTTGTAAGAATAGTACAAAAACTTTTTTTAAAGATTTTATTTGAGAGAGAGCGAGTGAGAGAGAAAGCACAAATGGGGGGAGGGACAGAGAGAGAGGGAGAAGCAGACTCCCCACTGAGTGGGTAGTCAACACAGGGCTTGATCCCAGGACCCCAGGATCATTACCTGAACCCAAAGCAGATGCTTAACCAACTGAGCCACTCAGGCACCCTTGCAAATGGTTAGATTTTTTTAAAGCAAGGAGGAGGATGTGAAAATGAGCATATATCCTAATTTGTACTATTAAGGAGTAATCTTAGAAGAACATCATGATATAGAGTCTCTCTTGTTCCAAAAAGGTTTTTCTGAAACCAGAATGAGATGCAGAATGCAATTATACTTTAGTGGTTGGATGTCAAATGAAATAAATTGGAGGCTGATTAGTAAAATGAAGAATCACCTGATGGTAACACGTTTCCTTTGCGTATAGTTTTCGGTATACTATTAACTCAGTAAAGGACTTTTTTCTTATATTTGTGCCATATCAGGGCAGTTAATTATTTATAAGAATGTGCAGGCTAATATCCTAGGGGAAGTGCAGGCTGCTCCAAAGTCTCCATGAAACTACGTTAGCCTTGTCTAACCTGTGCTTTTCTTCTGAATACATAGAAATCTATTAAATGACCTGTTTTGAAAGAAACACGAGTGGTTTTTTGGTCAGTATACCCTTGTGTTAGGCTGTGGGCTTCCTCCCCCTTTCTTCTGTCATGATCACTCACGAATGGGTGCTCAAGCTTTACTCTTCTGTCATGATCACCCACACGAATGGGTGCTCAAGCTTTACCCTTGTTTGTATGGCTTGTTGACAGCTGTGCCCAATAGCCGTTTGGAAATCTGGAGGGCGGATGGGCAAGCGCACTGTCCAAAATCTGCGAGGGTCCCTCGTCTCCACCTGTATGTCCATGTAGCACTGCCAGGTGAGTCCCTTCACTCCTCTGGGCTTCAGCTTCATCCTCACCAACGGGAGAAAACAGCGCCTGTCTCTGAGGCTTGTGAGGCTCAAGTGGGCCTGTTCATGAGGAATTATGAATCATGGTACCGCCTACCGATGCTTTCAAAGCTGCTTCTCCCCACCCTGGAACCCTGTGAGAATGTTCCCGGTTCTGTGGTTTTACCCAGGTCGACTTTAACTTACAACAGACCTCTGTTCACGGTGCCGTCAGCCCAGCACTGCTTGGGCATGTTACTCACCTCGCTCATTTGGATTCTTGCAATTGAATTTTTTTGGGAGATCCACACAAATTGGTTCTTAACTCATAAAATGTGGGAATGCCAAAGAGCGGTTGCTCAACTAAAACAAATGAAAATGGAATCATCTGGAGACACAAGAGGCGAAGGAAAAGTTAATGATGCTTAAGATTTTTGTAATGAGACGGAACATTTCATTTTGCTGGGGCTTGTTACGTACATCACGTCCTCTACTGAACAATCACCTAATTTTCACTGTGTTGTTTCAATAAGTGGTACGGTTCTTTCTAGTCCTTGAGACACTATACAAAGGAAATGTCTGTGCTCATATTTTTTTCATCGTAGGAGTAGACCTGAACTATCTAAGAAAACTGCATATAAAATGGTATTGAATACAATTTTGAAAATGATTCCTAACAATTATACCAGCTGTATACCTTTTTGCATCATCTTTGCAACTGTATACCTTTTTTGCATATCCTTCTATTCTTTGCGATAGTTGCAAATATACAACTTCTACATAAGTTTTACCTAGCTTCTCCTCACACAGTTTTAGAGACTTCTTTTTGCCTTAACATGACATCATAGATGTTTTGCCATATTACAATATTATCTTCTTGTTTATGGTTTTAAAGGATTGGATACTGTTCCATTTGTTCATGTGTCATAACTCTTGAAACACTTCCCAGTCGTTGGGCACTTAAGTTGTCTCTGTTTTATATATTATTCATAATGCAACTATTATTTTCCACCCCTAGTGTCTATCTTCTCTTAAATTGTTTTCTTAGGATAACTTCCCAGCAATGAGATTACTATTCAAAGAATCTGAATAACTTTCTAATTCTTGGTCTATTGCAGTACATTTCACTGCCTGTTTCAGCATTCTTTTTTTTTTTAAAGATTATTTATTTGACACAGAGAGAGAGAGAGGGAAAGAGCACAAGCAGGGGGAGTGGCAGAGGGAGAGGGAGAAGCAGGCTCCCCACTGAGCAGGGATCCCAAAGGGGGACTCAATCCCAGGACCCTGAGATCATGACCTGAGCCGAAGACAGATGCTTAACCGACTGAGCCACCCAGGCGCCCCTGTTTCAGCATCCCTGAACAGCACTGGGCTGCACTGACTGAGGATGGTCCAGATACTGGACATTTATATGTTGGTGGATTTACAGTCTTCAGTTGGAAAACAGCTTAACCTTGGGGTTATTTTAAAGGAAAAACTATGAAGAGGCTAGAACTAAACCAAGGCAGAGGTTTCTGAGCTTTGGCTGTTTTACTCGTACAATTGATTCTACCATTTCGTGACACTTGGCACCTATTTATGTCTAAGCAGTGAGTTATTTCAGTGTGTGTGTGCGTGTGTGTGTGTGCGCGCGTGAGTGTGCGTGCGCACGCAGGTGTGGGTAGAATTTGAAGGCTGGTCACATTGAAATTGTGAGAGGGAGCGCAAGACATAATGCACCCCATGAATGTGACTCACAGCTGGCCGTTCAAGGAACTCTGACTTACGGTACCGTGGTATCGGCAAAAGTAGAGAAGCTGTTGCTTGCAGGGGCCTGTCAGGTGTTGTGTGTGAGTGAGACCGCAGGGTAGGACAGGACAGGAGGTCAGGGACAGGGTGAAGTGGGGAAGACAGGCCTTATCCAGGAATGTGCTTCTCCTTCACTCCCTCTGATAGCTGCCACAAAGGAATACCTGACCGGTATCTCTAGCACTTAAATTTCTCAAGAGAATTGGGAGATCTAAAGTTTTAGGTGTCTTTGTCCATTTAAGCTACTATAACGAAACTACTCTCGACTGAATGGCTTGGAGAGCAAACCTTTATTTCTCACAGTTCTGGAGGTGGGAAGTTCAAGATCAAGGTGCTGGCGGAATTGTTTTGGGTGAGAGCCCATCTCCTTTCTCCTAGACAGCCTTCTTTCTGATGTGTCCTCATGTGGCAGAAGGGGTAAAGGAGCTCTCGGGGCCTCTCTTGTGAGGGAATGAATCCCATTCACTATCTTTGCTCTGCATTTGCTCTCTGAACTCACAGGCTGCCAGTTTGTTCGGGTGGCTTTAAAGATTGCAAGATTCTACTGTGAGCCTTTTCTTTAAAAAAATTTGTATTCATGGGACTCAGTCGGTTGGGCATCTGCCTTTGGCTCGGGTCATGATCTCCAGGTCCTGGGATCAAGCCCCCCATCAGGTTCCTTGCTCGGCAGAGAGCCTGCTTCTCCCTCTCCCTCTGCCTCTCCCCCTGCTTGTGCTCTGTCTCGCTCTCAAATGAATAAATAAAATCCTTAAAAAATTTAAAAAAATTTGTATTCATTTGGTTTGCCCATAATTTACCAAGTGGTACATAGGCTGTGTTCCAAATAATGCATGCTTTGTCATATTTGAAATGATGTTTCATTGAATTAATATTACCTTGGATTTCGTCTGGTGATCATAATCAAATTATACCAACAACTGAGTAATTTGCTCCATCCAGTGGAAAAAGCATCTGTCAAACTCTTATTTTTGTCTCTCACACAATTCATCCCTAACTATAATTCAGAAGCCTGTTTGACATGCTAAAGAATACTTTAAGAAGCACCTTATATCACAGTTTCTGTGGGACCAGAATCCAGGATGGCTTAACAGGGTGCTCGGCGCAGCGTGTCACAGGCTACGGTCAAAATGTCGGCCAAGCTGTGTTCTCAACTGGAGGCTTACCAGGAAAAAATCTGCTTCCAAGCTCACTTGGGATGTTGTGGAAGAATTTGTTTCTTTTTTGTTGTAGGACTGAGAACTTCAGCTTTTTGCTGTCTCCTGGAGGCTGTCCTTGGCTCCCACAAGCTGCCCACAGTCCTTTCCACGTGGCCCCCTCCATAGGCAGTGTGCAATATGGCAGCTTGTTCTTCAAGGCCACCAGGAGAGTGAGAGCAAGTTTTCTAGCAAGACTGAGTCTTACACAACATGAGATTCATGTCCTGTCACCTGTGCCCTACTCTGGTTAGTAGCAAGTCACAGGTCCCACCCTCACTCAAGGGGAGGGATTATATATAGTCAAGAACAACAGGAGGCACGGGTGGCTCAGTCATTAAGCGTCTGCCTTTGGCTCAGGTCATGATCTCCGGGTCCTGGAATTGAGCCCCGCATCAGGCTCCTTGCTCAGCAGGGAGTCTGCTTCTCCTTCTCCCTCTGCCCCACCCCCTCCCACTTGTGCTTGCTCTCTTTCTCTCTCTCTCTCTCTCTCTGTCAAATAAATAAATAAATAAATCTTCAAAAAAAAAAGAACAACAGGAGGCGGGACTATAGGAGTACCTTAGAGTCTGCCCACCATAAGGATTCCCAGTGCCCTGAAATACTGCCTGGCACCTAGTAGACGCTCAGTAAGTGTTGGTAGTTGAATGAATGAATGTTGCAGATATTACTTCTTTGAACCATGTATTGCTAATTTTTTTTTTTTGCAAGTCTATGGTTTATCATTTGGCTTTATTTATTACATCTTGTGATATGTAGAAATGTTAAATTTTAATTTAGACAAATCAACCAAAATTTCCTCTGAGTTTGTTACATTATGTCTCAGGGAGTCCTTCTTCTATCTAGATATCAGATAAATATTTGCCTATATTTTCACCTAGATTTTTAATGATTTTTTTTTTTTTTTTTGCATTTAACACTGACCTATCTAGAAGGTTAAGAACTAGAGGGAGAGTTGTAACATGATATAGTGAGTAATCCTTTTATCTCCACCAGTCTCTGCTACCTTATTTAGTGATATTGAATTATTATGTACTTGCTGCTGGGCTCTCTATTCTGGTTCATTTATTTGTCATTCTCTTCTTGCCTTAATTACACACTTAAAAAATAATAGCATTGAAGAAAAAATTTTAAAAATAAAAAAATAAAAATTATAGCATTGCTAGTCAGAAATGCCAAAGAAGTTACTATCAGACTCATTTGGTGTTATAAGTAGGACATGGTCTAAGCTGTTGTAACAGAGAGACGCCAAAACACAGAGGCTCAAATAAAATGGAAGCTTTTTTGGTATTTTGTGTAATGGTGTAGAGGTCTGTGAAGTCCAGAACTGGAGAGGCAGCCCTTCTCCACCATCATCTGGGGACCCAGGCTCCTTCTACCCTGTAGCTCTGCCAGCCCCCAGGGAGCCGTCCTGGTCTGTGTGGGTGAAGCTGTCTCACCCCCACATCCATGCTCGTCTATGGGAAAGTGGGTGGTGGAAGTCCTAGGAAAGTGCCTTTGCCTTTGAGCTCATGAACTAGAAATGGTGCATCACTTTTTCTTCCATCCCTTTTATTTAGACTAAATCTACCACAAGAGAAGCCACATTTGCCTTCAAGAGAAGCTAGGAAATATGGTATCAAACTGGGTGCACATGGATTTGGCTAAATTTTGGGAGGATCTCTTAATAAAAAGAAGAAGAATGGGTACCAAGAACAACTAATGGTCTTTGCCTCAGTCCAGCATTCATAGTTACAAATAATCATATTTAACAGGAAAGTAATGATCATTTTTGTCAAGTGAAAAATCAACCTTTGGGTATGAAAATAAAATACAAATATATCCTGATTTTTGGTTTTAGATGGCCAATAACCTATGTGCCAGGTAGCATTCCATGCCAATCTTGAATGCCAAGAGGAAGTCACTGGACAGCAAATCTCTTCCAGGATCAGAACTGGGCTATTGGAGTAACCCGAGAAAGAAGAAAAAATAATTGAAGCCATGGCCAAAGGAACTAGAGTTCGGTCTACCTCTCCTCCCGATGGAGGCTGGGGCTGGATGATCGTGGCTGGCTGTTTCCTTGTTACCATCTGCACCCGGGCAGTCACCAGGTAGGTGGGATTCTCTTCATCATTGATTAAGATGATCTGGCTTGTCTTTTCTTCTAAGTCTGCTTCATTCTATTTCTGAACCTGTCATTGTGAAAATATGTGTGTGTGTGTGTTTCCTTTGTTTGGATGTCTTTTTCTTTGCCAGGAATGGGATTTTCTGACACTTGCAAGTCCTGGATAGTGGTGTCTTCTGTAATATCTGGCACAGAAACCTGGAGCATTAGGGCATTTTTAGATTAAATGTTATGGCTGTTTCAGCCATTTGTTTTCATAAGCAGCTCATCCCAGAAAAGAAAAGTACATAAGGTCCAAACAATCCTTGAAAACCTCTTGACTCACCAGATGCTGAGCCGTTGGAAGCTTCAAACCTAGAATTTAAATTCTTCTGCTTCATTTTATACTTGACCATGGTGCTGGAGGCTAAGTTCTAGATTGAAGGAAAGTAACAGTAGAAGTACAGGCTTCTCTTATTCTCACTTGTTCATTTCTCCTCTCTTTCTTTTATCCAAGGGTGTAGCATTGAATATGCTTGAGTTACACCTGTATATGTTGGGACTCATTCGTCTCACATTTATATTTGGAAAAAGTGCATGCTTGAAATCTATATATGCTAGCTCTTTCTTCTGCATGTGCTTTCATTCAAGTAGAACTCCTTGTTCTTTTCTGACAACGCACCTTCAGCAGTGAAACAAAGTAATTTGCCCTAAAAATTTTATTTGATGACATCCTTAATAAAAGCATCGGTGTTTCCCCCCATAACAATATATAATGCAGGAAAGAAGCAGGATATTTGTTTTTACTACAATAAAGGTTGGTTGATTATGTATCATTTAAAAAATTATAGATTCATTTAAAATAATGTGATTGGTATTGAGTCTGAATTTTCTTCCATCTATATCATGGATCTTGTGTTCTGGGTGTAGGAGTCTTAGAGTTAAAAAGGAATCTCTTGGTTTTTACATGTGGAAGCTTCCATCATTTCCATGACAGGAAAGTTCTAGAAGTGAGTTCAGCGCTTTATAAGGAGGGCTCAGGTCGATATCTTTCGGGTAGTGGAGTCTTCATGACGCAGTTTAGGCAGAATAGGCTTATTTAGCCCCATGTCATAGATTAGGACTCTGGTGTTCAGAAAGGTTAAGTGATTTACCCACAGTTTTGGTCTGCTGGGACAGAACTGGACTGGATTTCTAGTCTTTTTTTTTTTTTAACTTCTTATCTTGTGTATTTGCCATTGTATGTGCGCACATAATCCATCGACTCCTTCCAACACAAACCAGGTGTTTTCCTATCCTCTTATTTCTCATACACACACCATACTTCTGCCTGATCTTCCATATGCATGTGTATATCCACACACATGTCCTTTCTCGGTGCCTTTGCATTTCGAGAAGTGACTTTGCTTCAGTATTCACCTTTGTTCTGCTCCAAGATGTAGGCACTTTGAGGAAGCTCCGTGGTCAGTTCCTTGCCCCCTCAAACACTCTGCACCTTCTCCTCTTGAACAGCATAGTCTTACCAGACATAGGTTTTTTAAAAATTGCCTTGGTGATGGCATCGTTGTCTTAAGGTAAGCTACTTCCTAATCTCCACAGGGTTGTCACGTCCAGTAATGAGAAGTCATGGAGCCGGGGGACAGTTGCTTCTAAATTCTTCTGACAGAGGCTCTCTACTCTCCCTGTCCTGTCGCTAACTAGTCATGAGAGTGGTCATCCTCAATTCATGTACAAACAACTACACATTAAGGCTGGGAGATATGTGGATTCTTTGAGTGTTGTCCTCTGGAACTATGGAAATAACTTGGGGTAGGTGTCTGTCGAAAACTGAGGACTTAGAGCAAAGACACTAATTTACTGATGTTCTTTAATGCTCGTTTAGCATCTTGTGTGGCTTGTCTTGTTTGGCAGGACACTGAATCTCAGTTTTTTCTCAGTCACAGTGGATTTGCCAGTGGAACCCGTGACTGTCACCAAGGGCTGAAAGTCTTGCATTTTTTTTTAGGTTGTACCCTTAAGTTTTTTTCAACTTTGATTTAATAGAAATCAGGCTCACTAATATATAACTATACATTTACTGAGGACAAGGCTCTATCTAGGCGCTTCCGAAAACACAAAGATGTTGGAACACCACCCCATAGACTCAGGCACAAATAACTGAAATACAAATCAAAATGTGCTAAATATACATCAGGTAAAAACAGAGTGTAAAATAACACTGGTGAGAGAGGGGTTCATTCTGACCGGCAGTTCAGGGCAGGCTTTCTAGAGAAGTTGTCCCTGGAGTGAAGTCTTGAAGAATGGGTAGCATTTGGGCAGGAAGAAATGACAAGAGAAAGAGGTTTCCAGCTGCATCAGGTCCATGCACTTCATCTGCTACTCCCTTGGTGATCACAGTGGGCAGCCCCCGTTCCCGACCTGCTGCAGGTTTACCCAGAAACCAGGAGAGGGTTGTGGCTGGTGCCGAAGACCTCTTATCAGACGTTAATGGGAGAGGCTGAGAGGGGCATAGCTGAGCAGAATTAAGCTCAGATAAGAAAAGTGTGAAGACACAGCCAGGATTGGAACTCAATGTCATGAACACGCAGCAGCCAAGAGGACTGGTGATCGGGCCAAGGAAAGCAACCGCAAGGGTGATTTGTCAATGCAGAGGATCAGTGCCTGTTAGGCAATTAAGTCTTTTTTTTTTTTTTTCCTATTTAAACTGTATACTTAAAAATTAAACCATACGGGGGGGGGGGGGGGTGGGTACCTGGGTGGCTCAGCTAATTAAGCGTCTGCCTTCAGCGCAGGTCATGATCTCGGGGTCCTGGGAATAAGGCTCTGAGCTCAGCAGGGAGTCTGCTTGTCCTGCTCCCTCCCCCTCTGCTCATCCTCTGGCTCTCTTTCTCTCTCTCCCTCTTTCTAAAATAAATGAATAAATCTTTTTTGTAAAGATTTTATTTATTTATTTGACAGAGAGAGTTGCAAACACAAGCAGGGGGAGCAGCAGGCAGAGGGAGAAGCAGGCTCCCCGAGGAGCAGGGAGCCCATTGCGGGGGCTCGAGCACAGGATGTTTAACCGACTGAGCCACCCAGGCGCCGCTAAATGAATAAATCTTTTTTTTTTTTTAAGATTTTATTCATTCATTTGACAGAGAGAGACAAAGCGAGAGAAGGAACACAAGCAGGGGGAGTGGGAGAGGGAGAAGCAGGCTTCCCGCCGAGCAGGGAGCCCGATGCGGGGCTCGATCCCAGAACCCTGGGATCATGACCTGAGCCGAAGGCAGACGCTTAACGACTGAGCCACCCAGGCCCCCTAAATCTTAAAAAAAAATTAAGCCATACATCCAGATGGTAAAAATTTGAATACAGAGATGCATAAAATAGTCTTTTTCTCCTCACTTCCTGAATGCCAGTTTCACTGCCCAAAGTTAACCTTGTTAATCGTTTCTTCAGACCTGCCCCCCAAAGTTTTTAAGAACTTATATCCATATATAAAGCATATTCTTTTCATATTATACATACTGTTTTGAACTATGTTTTGCTTAATAATATCTCTTGGAAATTTTCCATATCAGCACATGCAGTTCTACCGCACTGAAAAATAAATGCTTAAAATTCCATCACGAGGAGGTGAGCATAATTTATTTAACACATTTTTATTGAAGGACTTCTGTATTGTTCCCTGGTTTTTGCTTTACGAACGATGCTACTGTCATGACCCAGGTCACTTTAAAATCATATTTCAGCTCTTGCCTTGTAACTGATGATGCTGCCTTCCATGTGAAATTTACATAAAGCTTAAATTGTCCAGGCCCTTAAAGCTGTCCTTCTTATTTCTTTTCTCTCTCTGTTCATTAATGTGTGTTGATTACTTATGTTTTTCTTCAAGATATCTTATTAGCAAACACATTCTCTATTTTAAGAATCATGTTTCATTGTGAAATTACATGACATTCTATTTGTAAACTGACAGCTTGAGTTGGAGTTGACTTGAAAGGCAATAGTTGATTTAAATGTTCGAAGAAAGCCTCCAGCTATAAGACCTATTATTTGCAATAGATGTCTACAGTCCTGTGGGACTGGGGAGCTCCTTTAACAACAGCTGAATTCCTGTTAGTAATAGCTGATGTTAGCTGAGTCCTTGCTCTGTGCCGGTTAGCATTGTTCCAAGCACCCTTCATTCATTAAATCATTTAGTCCTTGGAACAACACACAGAGGTCAAATGATATGCCAAAGTCACATGGTTATCCTGAAGCCAACATTGCACTGTATGTTAACTAAAATTTAAATAAAAATCAGAAGAAAACCATACAAATAATACACATTTACTTTAATAAGAAAAATTAAAGAGCTGCAAAAACAAAAAATAAAGTCACATGGTGAGTGAGTAGTAATTCTTTCAACTATTAGGCTGCACTGTCCAGTGGATCACTTCCTGCCCTGATGTAGTGGACAACTGCATCAATCAGAGGAAAGTCTTGCCCAACCAGATGTTGTCAGCATCCAGCTCTTTAGAAGCCAAAGAAGAATTTTATAGCAGAGTGGCAAAGTGGAGACAGTAGGCATGTTGGCCCCTTGAGAGAAAGTGTCTTTGAGAATGTTATTTCATACCAGATGACACTGGGGTGATATTTTGTTTCTTTTTTTTTTTTTTAAGATTTTATTTATTTGAGAGAGAGAGAGTGATGGAGAGAGAAAGCACAAGCTGGGGAGGGGTGGAGGGCGAGGGAGGAGCAGACTCCCCACTGAGTAGAGAGTGGGACTCCATCCCAGGACCCTGAGATCATGACCTGAGCCGAAGGCAGACACTTAACCGACTGGAGCCATGCAGGCGCCCCAATATTTTGTTCCTCATTCTTAGGAATAGAGCCTATCAACCCCTGAAGGATGTTAGGAGTTGTTTGCTACTGCAGCCTGATCTAATGCATTATGGCTGATCCAGTTATGTTTATCAAACTGCTTATTTAATAGATGGGGAAGCATTATCAAAATTCTCAGTTACTCAGTGTGAGGATCAGAGATCAGGACCCAGCTTTCCTGACATGTCAGATGCACAAATTTTCCAAAGGACAATAAAAATTATTTCTGGAATGAAAAGCCCATGTGCTCCTGATAACATTTGTTTTCTTTGAGGCCGCACCTATGTTTAGAAGCCATAAATCATGAACTTTTACCATTTGAAAAGTACTTTCCCTTTTGAGAACAAATAAGAAGTTATACAATATTCTTCCCGTATTTTATGAAAGTCACAGTCCATCAGAAGCATGTTTGTGGTTACTAAATTTTACCTCTGGCAAACCAGCTGACATGTTTAGATAAGAATCTTGGGTGTTATTTTTGAATTTTACATACTTAACGTTTGACTGATATGACTAGTCAAGTCAGTTAAGAAAACCATCAAGCAGAAAACAAAACAGCAATAAAACAAGATAACAAAAAAGCCACAAGAGACAAACATAGTCGCACAAATATTAAATCCCTCAGAATGATTTAGTGATGAGAAGAGACTGATTTACAATCCCAAAGTGTCATCATCATCTGGGACCCTTTTTTCTTAGGCTGCTGCTTCTCCAGCTTCTGCATTTCCCTCCTACTAATTCGTCTTACGAACTCAGATTCTTCACATCTCTACTTTTTGTAGCTACACCTTCCTGGGTAGCCACCATCCAGTCTTCCTCCTCCTTTTCCCTCATTTATGTCCTTGAAGTTGCTACTCAACCTTTTTTACTTCCTCAGCTTCCAGTCACTTCTTTACCAATGCTAATCCTTCCTTCCTTCTTTCTCTCCTTTCTTCAATACCTCGAACCTTGAACAATATTTAATGAGCGCCCAGTACATGAAAGGTGGTGTACTGGATATTTGGGATTAAGTGCAAGACAAGACAGACATGGCCTTTGCTGTCACAGAGCAGCAGTCTAGTGGAGAATGCAAACACATGCAAAGGGGATTGCTATATGCCTGTCATGTGGTAAGTGCCCCGCATGTCGTGTAAACATTTAAGAGAGGCATCAAACCCAGACTCAGGCATCAAACCTCCTCAGCCTTCCTGGAGGAGTTGACTGTTATCTTGAGACTAAAAGAATGAGGGAGGCTGAGAGAGCATCCTAGGAAAGAAGACAAATTTTGATGCTCAGAGGTGTGAAAGAGTACGGGTGGTGTGTTGAGAGTCATGGGAAGCATTCAGTCTGACTGAAGTGAGTAATGCATAGTGGTGGGGAGCCGGGGGAGACCCTAAGAAGGGCCAGCTCATGCAGGATCTCAGAAGTCGTGTTAAAAAGTTTGAAGCATCAGGATATATTTCGTGTTCTAGTAACTCTGACCACTGAGTGTAAAATGTACCCAAGGCAGCCATGTGGGTTCAGGGAGAATAGTTGGGAGGGTTTGGGCTGCAGTCCAGGAGAGAGGTATTGGCATGAATTAGGAATAAGGGGGATGCAGAGATATGGAGGCATTTGAGAGATATGTATAAGGTAGAATAAGTAAAACTTGACCATAGAGTAGATTCTCAACCAGGCTGATTTTGGTTTCCAACGGACATTTGTCAATGTTTGGAGGCATTTGGGCTAAAGGCCAGGGATGCTGCTAAACTCTATTTGATGCACAGGACAATATGACTAAAATGTCAGCAGTACTTGCATTGAGAAGCCTGGGCTAAGGATGACTTAACAATTTTGATAATGCAGCTATATCCAAGAGGCACCCGAGTGGCTTAGTTGGTTGAGCTCCCAACTCTTGATTTTGGCTCAGATCATGATCTTGGGGTGTGGGATCGAGCCCTGCACTGGGCTCTACACTCAGAGCAGAGTCTGCTTGGGTTTCTCTCTCTTTCCCTCTGCCTATCCCTCCTGCCCCCGCTCACGCACATGCTCTCTCTCTCTCTCTCTAGATAAATAAATAAAATCTTTTTTAAAAAATGAGGCTATATCCAAGAAGTTATTATTCTCTTTAATTGAAGTCCTTGTGGTTAGGAGAAAATAATAGACTTTTTAGTGCTGGTCAAGCAATCTTTAAGATGTTAAGAAACATGGGGTGTCTGGGTGGCTGTCAGTTAAGCATCTATCTGACTCTTGATTTTGGCTCAGGTCATGATCTCAGGGTTGTGAAAATGAGCCCCACATAGGGCTCCACGCTCAGTGGGGAGTCTGCTTGAGATTCTCTCCCTCCCCCCCTCCTACCCCCTCAGACGCCCTCTCTCTCTCAGATAAATAAATACATCTTTTACAAAAAGATTTTAAGAAACATCACAGAGTTTTTTGTTGCTGTTGCACTGAATTAAAACTAGATTAAGGCTGTTGCAGTTAATTCATGCTTTTAAAAAAGCTCTGCAATATTTTAATTAAATTGAAATGCAAATGATCAGCCCGGTAGTTTATGTCACGATTCTGCATATCATTACCTATGACTGTGTTGCAGTACTCCAAACTCTGATCTAATGATTCATCTAGCATCAGATCCACTGCAGCGTGTTGTCTGGCTTCTTACATCAGTGGATGCAGAAGGGCTACTTTTTACACCCCGTGACAGATAGTCACCTACGGTACTCAGGGCGGTGAACACAGAGGTGTGCCTCTCAGACAGCGTCAGCAGCAGCGTGTCCATCCGCAGACCACCTGCAGCTGTCAGTGCGCCCGGGCTCCCCCTCACCCGCGGGAGGGCTACCTCTCCTGAGAGCACGCCTTTCCAGGGACACCCACATACCGGTATGGATCGAGGGAGATGCACAGAGCCTCTGGGATTGGGGAAGATTTGTCAGTCCTGCATCACAACTTGGCCTCTCCCTCTGCCTCATCCAGCTTCCATCCCCTCCTTCCACAAGTGTGGGCTACTCTGTACTCTGTGCATCAGACTGCAGTCCAGTGTTTGCTGGGACTTAGTACTTAGCACCCCCTACTGCCCCTTTTCCCTTTCCCATCCCCAGGACCCGCAACATAACTGCAGGGCCCAGTGCAAAATGAAAATGCAGGTCCCTTTGTTCAAAAGGTAAGAAAATAGTGCTGTTAGAAGTGCTGAAGTAGAGGGGCGCCTGGGTGGCTCAGTTGTTAAGCGTCTGCCTTCAGCTCAGGTCATGATCCCAGGGTCCTGGGATCGAGCGCTGCATCGAGCCCCGCATCAAGCCCCGCATCGAGCCCCGCATCAAGCCCCGCATCGGGCTCCCAGCTCAGCAGGAAACCTGCTTCTGCCTCTCCCACTCCCCCTGCTTGTGTTCCTGCTCTCGCTGTGTGTCTCTATCAAATAAATAAATAAAATCTTTTTTAAAAAGTGCTGAAGTAGAAAGTTTTTCCTTTCTTCATTGGTCTCCCTCAATTTTTCGTGGAGTTCTTAATTTGCTGTTCAAAATTGTTCTTCGGAAAGAAAAATGGAAATATTAATTTGCTAGCATGAATTTACCATTCAGCTTTATATCCTGCCATACTAGTTTTGAATGCAAATGTGAGTATTTAACTCCTGTGTGGAATCACTGGAGCTCGTGCCTGCATAGGTAGTTCATTTTCACCAGAATAGGGGGAACCCTGCACAAAAAACTCTACTGATTTTACTTCACTTCTTGATACATGTACTTTCTTCCCCCCCACGATTTTTATTTAAATTCTAGTTAGTTAACATGCAGTGCAATGTTGGTTTCAGGAGTAGAACTCAGTGATTCATCACTTAAGTACAACACCCGGCGCTCATTACAAGTCCCCTCCTTAATGCCCATCCCCCATCTCCCATCCCCCACCTCCCTCCCTCCATCAACCCTCAGTTTGTTCTGGGCCATTAAGAGTCTCTTACGGTTTTGTTTCCCTCTCTCTTTTTTCTTTTTTATCCCCCTCCCATATGTTCATCTGTTTTGTTTCTTAAATTCCACATATGAGTGAAATCATATGGTATTTGCCTTTCTCTGACTGACTTATTTCACTTAGCATAATACATTCTAATTCCACATATATACCCAATGGACTATTACTCAGCCATCAGAAACAATGAAATCTTGCCATTCACAACAACGTGGGTGCATGCACTTTCTTTCAACGTTCTGTATCTTCCACTTCCTGGTGAGTAAGGAAAGACGGAAAAGGAAAGGAACTGTGGGTAGCCTTCCCTTTCCCTTTCCCTCCGTGCCATCATTTTCAATATAAGTGGTTGGCTAGTAAAATACTGAGACATAACCTGAGTAGGAAAGGATATAGGAATCCTCCTTTGTGTTTCTTAGAGCACCATTACCTTCTTTCTGTATTTGAAGCAAGTTTTGGTTTGAAAAAAGCGTGGCCTCTCTACCCCCACCCTGACTCAGTTACAGATGTACCTTTCCCTGTGCTCACTCTGAGTCTCACCAAACTCCCACACATTGGGAGTCTACCAGAGTTTGTGTCTCTAATACTGCATGTGTCAATGGAAAGGCAAAGAATCGCAAACACACCTTGTGTGTGTATCTCTTCTGGTCCTGTGCATGCCCCATTGTTCCTTTGGACTTTGCTTACAAAACACAAATTCAAAGATAAAATTGTTAGGAATTTTAAGACCACGACAGCTGAAATTCTATACTTCTGAGTACCAGATTCTGTGCAAATGCAGAGGATGCAAGCTGGTAAAGCCGGACTTGCCTAACACAGTTGTCCTGGTTATACCTGATTCTCTTCCTTCTTCTTTTTCTCCATCACCCGCCTTCACATCCAGCAGCAACTGGAGAGGGGAGGAAGAGTGAAATAACAGGTTACCGTGGGCTGCTGAAGCATGATGAGTTAGACTGTGGTCCTCCCCAAAGAGACTGATGACCTCCTATCTCATCCCCATCAAGGCCTGATTCACCCTTGCTGTCACCGAGTACTGAAACCTCCTGCCCTGAGTTAGGAAACTTGCTCATCTGTATGACGTTCATTTCAAGTTGTACAGTGGTACAGACTCTCGCTCCTGAATCGCTTATGTCTTTTTTCCCTAAGTAATTAACAATTTTTCCACATGAAGTTTCTCTGTCTCTGTATGTCTGTCTCTCTCTCTAGAGTGATCATTTATAATCTCACCATTCACATATAATGACAGAGTACTTTTGGTTTATATGCTTTGGCCTTTTTCTATTTATATGAACTATGTTTTTTAAATCAAAATAAGCCTTATTATATAAACTCCTTTGTAACTTACTTTTTTACTTAACATTGTATTATGAATTTATTCTCAAATCAATAAATACATATCAAATCATCCTTTTTTTTTTTTTTAAAGATTTTATTTATTTATTTGACAGAGAGAGACAGCGAGAGCAGGAACACAAGCAGCGGGAGTGGGAGAGGGAGAAGCGGGCCTCCCGCCGAGCAGGGAGCCCGACGCGGGACTCGATCCCAGGACCCTGGGATCATGACCCGAGCCGAAGGCAGACGCCTAACGACTGAGCCACCCAGGCGCCCTCAAATCATCCTTTGTAACACTTAAAATATTTCATTTTATTGATAAGTCAAAATTTATTTAGCCAGTCCCTTATTGATGGGCAAATAGGTTCGTTAGGATATTTGGTTATTACAAATAGTTCTCCAGCATACATCCTTTTATGTGTGTCTATTACTGCTATTATTATCATCATTTGATTATTACCTTTTGTTGAAACCTAGAACTGAAATTGCTGGGTGATGTATAACTCTTAATTGTCAAATTTTAACTTATATAACAACCTCTTAGAAGTTATAGTTGTTAGTAAAATATTAAGATAAATGAGAACCCATGTTTTTGACCTGCCATCATTTCCATAAAACCTTTCCTACAGCAGTGATCCTTATATCCACTTGGCTTCAGAAGCCCTTCCGGTGCATGAACATTGGTTTTATCCTTTAGATGGCCCAACAGCTTCTGACTTCCCACTTACTATGGTCTGGCAATGTACCACTGAAAACCAGTTAAAGCCTATGGAGATTCAAACAGCTGAACCGGAATTTGAAGCTGTGGTTTAGATCCATGTTCATTCTTTTTTTTTTTTTTGTATAAAATGCTTGCATTGTATTTTTCAGATGTATTTCAATTTTTTTTGTGGAGTTCCAGACATACTTCACTCAGGATTATGCACAAACGGCTTGGATCCATTCCATTGTAGATTGTGTGACCATGCTCTGTGGTGAGTATCACTTACCAGGGATAGACTGGTTACTCTTGAACTGTACATGACAATGACCTTCCACTGCTTTTGCTTACCAGTTTTTTTCTGAGTAGGAAGGCTTTGCTAAAAATTGGCTAAGACTATTGCTTCTCAGTCTTTTGGCTAAGATCAAGTATAAAAATTGGCTAAGACTATATAAAAAGAAAAGACCGATCCTACTTTTAGCCAAACCCAACCAGACATGCTCTTGGAATTAATGGTCTCGGCTGATGGCAGATGGAACAGGTAGTTAATACTCCCAAAAAGATACATATTATTTGGTTCTCCCATAATGAGATAGGGTGTTGGGCATCACAGGACTCCTCCTGATTTGGGAAGCAGTTAACCATACAGTATATGCTTGGCTTCCCTCTTCTAAATGCTATGGTCCCCTCATTCTCCAGTCATGTAAACAGTCATTGGATAGCACTGTGAGCCATTTCTATGCAGTCTCCTTAAACGAGTGCCAACAATATGTGCATCACATCTCAAGGCTTGTTTTCATTCTGTTCCCTTCCCAGAGGTTCAAAATTTGGCTCATGGATTTCATTTTTCATGCATAAACCTTCATTCTTAGAAAAGTATGAGGGAAGGTAGGATGGTGCAGTCATGAGAGAAGCGCACTCACCATGGTTATAATTTCATTCAAGAAACCCCAAGGGTACAAATAGGGTGTATAGAGTAGTCTCAAAACTCATGGAATCTCTCAATCCCCCTATATAATAGAGGATAACTAACCTTGAGATTTTTCTTTTTGAACATTTTAAACCAAAGTTATTATATTAATGTCTTAGAGAGTTTCTGAGATTGGGATCCAGTTGAAATGATCTATATGCAGTCTAGGCCCATTTAATCATTTCATTTAGATGAATCCTTAGTATTAAAAAAACACTGTTATCTCTTCAGGCCATGTCTTGGTGACAGAAGGGAAATACTATATTATTCAATAACTCATAAATAAATCAACTGATTCCATTCTAAGTACTGATTCATATTTATTTTTAGAAAAAATGTACATACTCAGGAATCAGTTGAATTGCACTGAAATGTATTTCCTTTGTTGGGAGGAATTTGAGAGCAAGTCTAGGACTAAAAGCAGGTTTCATGAGAAGGCTAAGTTGACTCTGGCTACTGATAACACTGGAAGGTCTTAAGGGATCAAAAAATAATATCTTTGTGTTTTCTAGTCTTTTTTTTTTTTTTAATCAGTTAGACAGTCACTTTGTTTTCAGGGTCACATTATTAGTTACAGCCTTTGTATGAAATGCCAAGTGGGTGAGCCATGTTTATCTTTCTCAGAGGACACAGGTGACTTATTTCCCTCACTGTTATCTTTTGGAGAATATTTATAATCCCCAGAAGAGGAATAAATGGCCTTCGGTGACCAACATGATCACAGTGACTGTGTGATAAAGCAGGGTCATGTTAGATGTAGCATTTTTAAATTCAAGGACTTGAGGCCATGCGAGGGGTCAGGCCTGTTGTATCCAATTATCCTGTACCCACTTGCTCACCTGGCGACATTAGTTGAGTTCAGGAGATAGACAAAAGCCAGCAGAGTCATATATAGGACACTCACTGGGGGCACTTTGCCCTCTGATAAACAGAGAAATAAACATTTTTCATTGAGTTTGGTCTAAATTTTGTCACTTTCCGATAGAATTATATATATTCTCAGGAGGTTCGCTCCTTCCTGTTTTCCAGAGGTTATATATACAGCCAGCCACTGTGTTAACTAGACAGGAGACATCAGGCTGATGACTGGTTCCATCACGTACATTTGAGTCAGGCCCCAGTTTCAACCTGATCAATACAAAATTATACTCCACAGATACCCAGAGAACTTGCTCTTCTGATCTTGTTACTAGGAGTACTGGTATCAGCATGTTCCATTGAAAGAATTCACATACTTTCCCCACCCACCTCCCCTGCCATCAGTCTGGGAGGCCCAAGGAGACAGAGTAAGAGGGTGAAATAACGCTGCACTTGGTGTCAGGTGCCCCAAGCGGTACTTCTTGGTGATCTTAGACATGTCGTATTCCCCTAAACTTCAATTTCTCCTCAATATGTCCCAGCTTTAATTAATATTCTATAAGCCTGGCAGTCGGCATAGTTCTGACACATTGTTAAACCACAAGCAGAGTGAGGCCAACCAAAATATCACCATGGATGTGAAGCATTTGTTTTGATTTCTCATCCACAGGGTTTCCTAAAGCCTGAAACCAGTACCAGATTGTGAAATTTGTCTGTGGTCTCTTTCCCTGGCCTTTCCTGCATAAAGCTGCTGGCCACACAGGGTTGCCCACTTTCCTTCCCCACCAGCTAACTGTCATAATTATTGCTAATGGTGCATGATCAATACCATATAAAACATACAAGGCACATCCCGGTGCAAGTGATAAGTAATTTAAATAAGGAGCTGATTCACTGTTTAAAAAGCACCCTAGAGCCCTGGGATTATGACTGTAATAAAATGGAGAAGTGGGAGGGGCAGCGAAATGCAAGTCAGCAGACTCGATCCTAATTCCAGCTTTGCTACCTGTTCTCTGTGTGACCGTGGACAAGTCGTTTCCTCTCTCCTCAGTTTCCAAATGTGTAGAGTGAGCAGGACAGGCTTGTTGCTGTAAAGGCCCATCCTTCTCAGCTCTGCCAATGCAGCAGCATAGTTTTTTTCACAGTGCCCTCAAGGTGTTTCTGTTGAACCTATTTATTATTGCTTTTGAAGCCCCTCTTGGGAGTGTTGTCAGTAACCACTTATCCTGTCAAGTGGGAATCATGCTGGGTGGCTTGCTTGCATCTACTGGTCTCATCCTGGGCTCATTTGCCACCAGTCTGAAGCATCTCTACCTCACTCTGGGAGTTCTTACAGGTAAGGACACTTTGTACCCCTTGTCTCACCCCACCCCATTCAGGTTTTGTCAAGCACATCAACAGAATCATAATCCATAAAATATTCACCTCATTAGATGAATCATTTAGCTGACCCAGCTTATGCCTACCTACCTAGCAGTTAAAAGAGCTGGAAATACAATTGATTGTACTGCTGTAATAAAAATGTATCACTGCTTGAATTCGGCCGCAGGATAGAAGTAACTGCTGGCTTTCCCTTCGGCAGCTGTGCATGGCTGAGATTCTGTACTCAGAAGCAATGAGGTATTAGTCAGGGCAACATATATTTTCAGCAGTGATCATTCTCCCAACATCTTTGCCAAGACATAAAAATACTATCTGTGGTCAACCTGAGTTGCCCCTGCTTTATAGTGACGATCACTGTCCAATAAATGGGGGTTTATAATTTAAAAAAGACAGCCCCTTATTGTGAATATTCTTGTGTTGTACATTCTCTCAATGTTATGGAAGTATACTTTAGAGAATTATAATGAACCCTGTGGGAAGAGAAGTAATCTATGTGCATTCCATAAATCACACCCTAAGGGGACTTCTTAGCATCAAGGTGGGATCGGTTGGTGGCAACGGAGTGGCAATTTGCCCCATCACTCAGAGGGATGTGGAGTAGTGCTAACCTGCGGTCTGGGCACCGTGCCATAGGGGTAGCATGATCTGGCCAATAAAGAACATAATCTCGTAGTGGTTTTATAAATCTGGCTCCGGTAGCTAAGAAAAGGTATCTGTCCCATGTAACCCAAAGGGTCCAAATGCTAGGGTGTGTCCAGTCATCGCAGTTTACCAAGAAGCGCCCTGGTCTTAGCACTGAAAATCTCTCATCTGGGAAACTTATCTGTCCAGGCAAATCAGGATCATTGGTCACCCTGCAGTATGGATGGAAACAGGAGCTGACGGTGGTTCTGTTTTTCCCTTTAGATGCCATGAATCCCAGGTTTTACACCCTTTAGATTTTCTTGACTTAAAAGGAATAGAAGCTGAAAATCTTTAAGAGGCTCTCTGCTGACTTTAAGGCATATTTTCAGGTTACTTTGTGTATATGCTATGTTCATGTATAAAGTTGGCACGGAGTTTCCCAATTATGTGAAATTACCCTGGAACTTTCATGGGGCCATATATGCTATTTAAACCCAAATTCCAGAGTGGTCCAGATGATCAGAGTTGTGTTTTCATAGGCAGTGAAGAGTTGAGGTAATTCTCTGGACAATTTAAGATAAAAAGAGGTGTTGGTGGGGAGAGTAAGTTTCTTAGGTCAGCGTTATCCTGATTTTCTAGCTAATTCAAATTCAGTTTGTGTAATAATTTTTAAGTTCTTCATTTCATTTTAAGAAGTCATATTTTTTAAGGGTTTCTTCCCAAGAAGAAAGTCATATATATGCTATATTTTCCCAACTGTGGATGACTGGTTGGGGGAGACTCATCTTCAGCTTGGGGTAGAAAATAGTTTTAAAAGGGTTTGACAGACGGCCAGATTCTCCTTCATCCGAATAACTGAGATGTTTTCTTTCACCGGCTGTTCACGGAGTACCAGCACTCATAGACTTCTCTCTATCCTCCAGGCCTTGGGTTTGCACTGTGTTACTCCCCAGCGATTGCAATGGTCGGCAAGTATTTCAGCAGACGGAAAGCCCTGGCTTATGGGATCGCCATGTCCGGAAGCGGCATTGGCACCTTCATTCTGGCTCCTGTGGTTCAGCTCCTTATTGAACAGTTTTCCTGGCGGGGAGCCTTACTCATCCTCGGGGGCTTCGTTCTGAATCTCTGTGTTTGCGGTGCCTTGATGCGGCCTATTACTCTGAAAGAGGACCAGACAACCCCAGAGCAGAACCACATCGGTAGAACTCAGAAACAAGACTTTAAGCGAGTGTCTCCCTGTTCCACTTTGACGAAAAAATGCGTGCATACCTGCCTCGGTTGCTCTTTGCAGCAGGAATACAGCTTTTTACTGATGTCGGACTTCGTCGTGTTAGCCATCTCCATTCTCTTTATGGCTTATGGCTGCAGTCCCCTCTTTGTGTACTTGGTACCTTACGCTCTGAGTGTCGGAGTGAGTCACCAGCAAGCCGCTTTCCTTATGTCCATACTTGGGGTGATTGACATTATTGGCAATATCACGTTTGGATGGCTAACTGACAGAAGGTAAAATCCGCTGGGACCACAGCTGGGTCCCTACCAGGGGGCTCTGAGCTTTGAGTTCCCCTCATCCCCTTACCCTGTAGAAAACCTACTTCGGAGTGATGTTAACAAGTTTGCAGTACCTGAAATCAACTCCCTTGCTGGTTCTTCTAGTCAGAGGTCGGCAAACTTTTTCTGTAAAAGGGATAGATAGTTAACATTTTTGGCTCCGTGGGTCACGTGATCACAGTCACTCAGCTCCGCCGTCGTGGCACAAACCAACTGTAGGCAACATGCAGACCAATGCGAGTGGTTGTGTGCCGGTCGGACTTCACTTATGGATACTGACATTTTAATTTCTCATATAACTTTTACATATCAAAATAATCTGGTTCTTTTGATTTTTTTTCCAACCACTCAAAAATAGAAAACCATTCTTAGTTCATAGGTAGGGCAAAAAACAGGTGGTGGGCTGGATTTGGCCAGTTTGCCGACCTCTGTTCTAGATGGTTTAGGATGGTGGGTAGGTCTAAGTTGCAGAAACCTGTGGTAACTATAAGTTCTGGTGACAGGTTTAATTCCACCCCAAGTCAAGTCAGTGCTCAGGCTGGGTGTTGTGGTTTTAGTTATTTTTTAATGACGGCAGAGACTGGCTGGCGATGGAGAGAGGAGCAGAATTCAGTCCAGGCAGGAAGATCAGGGGCAGTAATAGTACATTATCTGTAGGCACATATTTGTGTTTGACAAAACAAATAGCAAATACATTCATTATAATTTTAGGCTTAGAAATTACAGTTATCAGAAATCTACCAAGTAGTTTCTTCAGCTAATGCTTATTGTTAGGATTGAAGAGAGCAAGGTACTCATCTTCTCCTAAATGGACTCTTCACACTTCAGCTATGACCTGGGGGAGCAATCATCCTGTGGCTTCTTACATATTATGTCTTTGGTAATTAATCAGGGTTCCACTGCCATTCTCCAGTGCTATGAATATTTAAAATTAATTCCAAAAATGCAATGGTTAAGGAAAAGAGCGGAGAGCCAGGATATCTTTCTTGACAATCAACTCAACAAGAAGTAGCCCAGTGTAGGTTTGATAGCGGCATCTCTAGTCGGAGATATACAAGACCTAAGTACTTGTGCTGACTCTGCCCCTTATTATCCCTGTGACCTAGGGAAAATCACTAACCCTCAGATCCTTTAGGGCCTTCATCTGCAAAACAGGCCAGTGCCATATTTTTCTATTAACCTCTTAGCATTTTGTGGGACTCAAAGGAGACGGTAGGTTGAAAACTGTTGGTAAGGCATAAACTGCTGGTGCTGATATTATGCTGAGTCTTTGAAATAATGATGGTATCAATGCCATTTGCTATCAATGATGAGTTTGGAGCTATAGAGGGAAAGTGGAATGGAAGTACCACTGGGGAGGGCTCAAAATAAGACTTAGTCCTAGTACAAGACCTTCATAATCTCTGGCAAATCATTTTAATGTCTTCATATTCTAGCTTCTCCCTTTTATACCTGGGGGTTTTGAGCATATATGATGTACCAGATACCAGTGGATGACCTATCTGAAAGCATCTAACAGACTGCTAGAAAATGTTAGTCTCCTGATACTGTACGTGTTATTTTATAACTATCCTTAGGGTAACCCTACAAGATAGGCAACATTCCCATTTTATAGCTAAAGAAATTGAGATTAGAGGTAAGCAGTTAGTAGGTGATAGAGCTAGATTCAAACTTCCATCTTTCTAACTTCAGAGCGTATATTATTTTCTGCCACACCATGTTTCCTGGGAAGATGACTTCTTGTGTTTTCATATACCAGAAGAAAGATAGGCAGACAACATAGATAATGCACCATGGGAAGCCTCTATAAGTAATGGCAACGCTTATTGCTTATTGTGGCCATGGTTCTAAAGCTCTTTGATAGAACCCGCGCATACTGCACTCATTCTTGTTCTTCAAATCCACAGGTGCCTGAAGAATTACCGGTATGTCTGCTACCTCTTTGCCGTGGGACTAGATGGGCTCTGCTATCTCTGCCTCCCAATGCTTCAAAGTCTTCCCCTGCTCGTGCCTTTCTCTTGTACCTTTGGCTACTTCGATGGTGCCTATGTGACTCTGATCCCCGTAGTGACTGCAGAAATAGTGGGGACCACTTCTTTGTCCTCAGCGCTCGGTGTGGTATACTTCCTTCATGCAGTGCCGTACCTGGTGAGCCCACCCATCGCAGGTAGGTTTCCAGAGAGATCCCCCAATCACCGCTTCTGTTTTTCATAGTGATGTGAAAACAGTGAACTCACACATAGACAATGAGGATTGGAAGTTAAGTTGGGAAGAGTGAAAGAGAAAGGGATTCAAGAGCCATCAAAAAATCATGGTCTTACTTATATCCTTGTCTTACCATTTTCTTCCAGCCAATGGGGACCTTAGCCTGCTTGGAAAGAAAAAATCCAAAATTAGGGTCCTGATTCCATTCCACGCTAATGATGGGAGCAATGGAATGGAGCAGCTGTTCAAAACTTATAAGTCAGGCACATGCAGAGGGAAGTCTAGAGGGAGTACAGGATTCCACTTGGGGATAGTGGGCAGGGAGGCTGCAATGGTAAGTGAATGTGTCATAGTCAGTGTCTTGAGTGCCAGCCAAAGGAGCCAAATGGGCCCTATATTCTTCAGAGACTATGGATAGTATTATAATTTTTGTGCAAAGGGGTAATATGGCAAAGAGTATATCTTAGAAAATGGGACCTAGCAATTGATCTGGTACTTTAGGGGAGAAGCAGTTAGGATTCCATTCTAATAGTTCAGGAGCAAACTGATAAAGTCCTGAACTAGGGCCGCTGCAGCAAAATGGAAATGAACTCTGGGGGCAAAGAGGAGGTTTTGGAAAAAAATATCAACTGAATTTAGCATGTGGGGGTGAAGGAGGGGAAAACGCAAAGATAACCTAGAAAATAATGGCATGGTTGGAAGAAATATGGAAGTTGGAAAAAGTGCCTTTGCCAGAAAAAATAATGAATTAAAAGTTTAGAAATGTTCAGATATCTGAAATACCCAATAAAATGTCCAACAGAGCTGTTTAAGGATGAAATCTGAGCTTTAGAGGGAGGCCGGATTTGGATTTAAAGATTTGGGGATCATCAGATAAAGCATCTAGAATGTTTTGTAAACTGTCAAATGCTATAGAAATTGCAAGCGTGATTAAACAAGTAATTTGACAACCCTTTATTGTTTGGGTGCATCAACATTGCTTTTGGTGCTGCTATAGCAGCAGACAGGTCAGAGTCCCTCCCTCCTCCTTAGAGTATGTGGTCTAGACCAGTGTCTCTCAAAATGGAGGTCCTGGGACCCCCTGCGTCAAAACCCCCTGGGGCCCTTGTTACAAAATGCAGATTCCTTGATCTTTCCTTGTGATCTGAATCTTTCCAGGAATGTACATTCTGAACCAGCCTTCTTGTGGTGCTCATGCACACTAAAGATTGAGAATAATTGGTTCTTTTTTTTGTTTAAGATTTTCTTTATTTATTTGAGAGAGAGTGCGCGAGCCCAAGAGCAGGGTGAAGGGCAGAGGGAGAAGCAGACTCCCCACTGAGCAGGGAACCCGATGCGGGGCTTGATCCCAGGACTCCTGGATCATGACCTGAGCCAAAGGCAGCCCCTTAACCGACTGAGCCACCCAGGTGCCCTGCCTAAACTAAACCAAGAGAGTGAAGGTCCCTGAAGATAGGCAAAAAAGAAATGGGCCAAACATTTGCTTAGAAGAAAGGAAGGGAATTTTTGAAGAAGGCAGGATTTCTTCTTTAGCTGATGTTTTAAATAAACAGTTTAGAATTATTTCCAAACCCTAGTGATTGCTAAAGCAGCAAACTAGGGGAAACTGTGGTTGCTTCATGGTTGTGGATAAAAAATCCTGGTCAGTTTAAATTCGGTAATATAGGACTACATGTTTAGTGCTTCATTTTGGAAAACTGCCCCCAAAACGTCCCCACATCCTTCCTCAATAGCCAATTTTTGTGTTTACCAACCTTTAGGAGCAGTATAATTCTCTAATTCTGTTAAAAAGTCATAGTGCACCGGGCGCCTGGGTGGCTCAGTCGTTAAGCGTCTGCCTTCGGCTCAGGTCATGATCCAGGGTCCTGGGATCGAGTCCCACATCGGGCTCCCTGCTCGGCGGGAGGCCTGCTTCTCCCTCTCCCACTCCCCCTGCTTGTGTTCCTGCTCTCGCTATCTCTCTCTCTGTCAAATAAATAAATAAAATCTTAAAAAAAAAAAAAAAAGTCATAGTGCATCAATGAAATTGGGATTCCTGGATCTTTTTTCAATCCATGGCCTTACTTTGGCAAATCAGAGATTATACCTGTTGCCAGGCATTGGAGGATTAGGGTGTGAGGTTCTTACCATAATACTTCTCTTATTTAATTACCTTTAAAATGACAACTCTCTATTCAGTCTCTTCTGTTTGGTGCTACAGAAATGCATAAGTAAGTCACACAATAGCTAAAATATTTCAGAGTAGTTTGGATTGCAGGAAACTTTGTGGGGCTTATAACAATTTCTCCATACCATTTTTGACTAATGAATTGAAGTGGGTGAAAGGAAAAATCATATACTTTTCCAGTGGATTTAAGTTTAGAGGAATTTTTTTAAAGGATTTATTTTATTTATTTGAGAGAGAGAGAGAGAAAGCAGGGGGAGGGATAAGGGGACAGAATCTTCAAGCACACTCCTCACTGAGTGCAGAGCCTGATGTGGGGCTTGATCTCATGACCCTGAGATTGTGACCTAAGCCGAAACCAAGAGTCGGATGCTCAACCAACTGAGCCACCCAGGCACCCCAATTTAGAGGAGTTTTTAAAAAACTTTTTAATCCCAAAGTAATTGCCTGCCAAGGTCTAATTTGACCCCATTGATTTTCTGATCATTGTGGCCTATGTTTTGCATATCATATGCCCTGGTTCTCCTCAAAATTTAGAGCTGGAATAGTCATTGAGATTAATTTGTCGCAAGAAGAAATAAAGGGGGAAAAGGCCATGATTGCAAAATGATACCTAGTGAAGTTAACACTGGCAACTTCTACAATGGCCCAAAGTTCTGATTTTCAAACTGCAGTGGGTGCAACGACTGGTTCCAACTGAAAATTTGAATTCTGCTCTATCCAGAAGCATGTTATGTTACTCCAGATAGACAGTACATGGGTACTGGGAATACTAACATTCAGGACAATTATACTCTCTTGACAGCAGACATAAATGATCCCAACATCAGTACTTTGAAAGACACTTATCTTTTCTACCACATTTGCCGGTATTGATAATAATATTTGTTGTGTGATTACTAAGAATGGGACACTCTTCCAAGTACTTTACAGAACAACAATCCATTTTAGGAGTTTTCCTAGGAAACAGAATGCGTTTTTCAGTTGCTGCACAGTATTTTTAGATCTGCTTTTTGTGTCAAAATTACAACGGTGGCTCTAGCAATCTATTGTTTATCAGCCTTAGAAATTATTAGATTTGGGAGTAGGTACGTAATTGGATTTTCCACTCAAAAATGTAATTTTGCTGTTGCTTGTTACAGGACGGCTTGTCGACATGACTGGGAGCTACACTGCGGCATTTCTTCTCTGTGGATTTTCAATGATACTGAGTTCTGTGTTGCTTGGCTTCGCTAGACTTGTAAAGAAGATGAGAAAAACCCAGCTGCGGTTCCTTGCCAAAGAATCTGACCCTAAGCTGCAGCTGTGGACCAACGGATCGGTGGCTTACTCCGTAGCAAGAGAGTTAGATCACAGAGATGAGCAATCCGTGGTTCTAACAGCACCTCGTTACAGCCCCACACGACCAATGGCTTGAGCCTGGGAACCTTCAGGGCTGAGAGAGGGGGGACCACCGGGTTGTACGTGTCTCGGAAGCGTTTAATTTTGGCAGAAGCATTGCTTTCCAAGGAAATTACTCTTATTGTTTTATTAACATGTTTATAGGGGAAAATAGCAACAAAGCAAGCTGGACCGGCTCAGAGTTTCCTCATTTGGGATTTGTACTCACAATTGAACTATCTTTCAGGCAATGAGCATCACTCTATGGAGAATGTTAGGACACTGCTGCTATAATTAGCTGTAATTAGGGGTAATTACAAAGCATGACCAAAGCAGATGACATTGGGAAGCTTTGTTGCAAACTCTCTGCCCCTCCATCTCACTCCCTCAGTTAGAACGTAAACAGAAACAGTGACATGTAGATTTGCTTACTTTATGCTTTTTTGGAGAAAGGGGTCTGTATTAATCACTGCCTTTTGAGAAATCTAAAGCATTCTTCCACAACTCCATGTAAAACCCTAATGAGAAACTCCACTATGAGACAGGTTTGGCATCTTCACCTTCCACCTCCACGGAAAGCTTTCTTCCTGAGGCTGAGCCCCTCACCTCTGATCAGGCACTCACCTCCGTTACTATCACATATAATACTGAATTTAACAGAATACACCAAGTCACAAGTATGATTTCTAAATCTTACCTGAAATGTTAACACCAACACTTCCTTCTCTCTCTCTCTCTTTTTTTTTTTTCATTAGAAACAAAGCTTTTATTTGAATTGTACACACATTCCTGCTAGGAACTGAAAAATGTTGGCAGTATTCCAACTGGGCAGGAATTGAATTCTTGAATCAGCAGGTCTCTGATGGGAGTTTTCTTTTCAGATCAGACATTTTGGTTCATCATTACCCAAAACAGAACTTGGGAGGTTAGCCTGAAAAATATTCTAAAGGTGAGATTCCTTTCTCCCTGTGTTCATTCTTGTTCCAATGTCCACTGATCTTGACCTCTTTATGGATAATCATTAGAAACTTGATGGACCTCTTCAGCTGAGTGAGAAGGCTTCAGGGGTTCAGCTCAGCATCAGAGCACTCTCATTAATTAGAGCTTTGGTCAGGGGAGAGAGAAGAGAAGGTTAAGAAGGCTAGTGGTGTGATACTTTACAGTTCATAGAACTCTTTCACATACCTACACCCATTGGATTAGAATAGTTTACTCATTCTCAAGTACTCTGTTTTCCTATAGTTTGGAATAATTTCTGACTTTCCAGAGGGAGAACACGGGAGAGAAGAGAAAGGCCAGATCCCTCAGCTTGTCTCCAACCACTTTAAATCCACAGAATGGTAGTGCTGCATCCCCAAATCATGTCATACCTGTAAATTAGGAGCAATTACACAATTGAAAGGGGATTTTAACTATTGAAAAATTTTAAATCTGAACCTTAAAGAAATATTTTGACCCTGAAAGCCATTTAACCCACTGTCCCTCGAGAGGCCTCACAAACACCAGCACTGAAGAAGATCCTGGGTTGACTAAGCATGTGTAGCAAGAGTCTTTGCCTATAACTGGATTATTTCATAAAGTTACATATTAATACATTGCTTTCAGAATGAAATACTGACTTGATTTAATGGAAGAAAGCTGTAGTATTTCATAGTTGTTTTCCAAAGATAAATTTGAATGTTGCCTGTTATCTTTTTACTTAAAGACTTTAGTTTAAACCCATTTACTTTGTCACTTGCAATTTTAAAACAATATTTGGGAAAATATCTGTAAAAAGTCAATGTTAAAAATGAACTTATGTGTGTTTGGAACAGCACTTTACACTGAATGCCATTTCTTGAATCTTCAAGCCTAAAGACTTCTTGAAATATAGTTATAAATATTCTTATACATATTTTTTCCTAGTGATCACAGTAAAATTTTGTTTATCCAGCTCTGCAATATAATTTCTCTAAAGTATTATAAGTATTCATGAAAAAATGGGTATAGAAACCAGAGCTTTTAAAAATTTATATAAAATATTTTGGATATTTTTACTTTAGACATGCATAAATTTATATTTTACTTTCCCTTTTGGAGCAGCATTTTTAGAAAACCAGCAAGGAAAATGTAGATCTTAGAGTCTACCATTGTCAACTTCACAAAATTTTACTGTTAAGGTACCAAGTGCCTATACTGTTTATTTCAAAAGGGAGGAATTTGTAAGAATGATGCATTTTGTGGAATCAAGAACAAAATTGTGGTGTGATGATTCTACATCTTAAATATTACTTTATATCACTGCAAGTTCTACTTTGAAATTGACTGACTAGAAAAGCAAAGAAACTAATTTCTATAGATACATTATACATTGGGCCTTTTTTTCAGATTGTGATTTTACTAATAGATCAGATATTTATGCTAATATTTTCTTATTTCAAAAGCATTATAATAAAGTGAGTTTATATTTGTGTTTGGAAAAACATTTTTCCCTGTACAGGGGGTTTGGATTGAATGGTGAGTGGGCTTGTCTGAATTATCAGTTGTCAGTTGTTAAAATGTAGCTAGCATACAAAGATGTGGTAAACAGGGGTGCCTGGGTGGCTCAGATGGTTAAGCATCTGCCTTTGGCTCAGGTCATGATCTCCAGGTCCTGGGATCGAGCCCCGCATTGGGCTCCCTGCTCCACGGAGAGTCTGCTTCTCCCTCTCCCTGTGCTTCTCCCCCTGCTTGTCTCTCTCTCTCTCTGTCAAATGAATAAATAAAATCTTAAACAAAAAAAAAACAAAGATGTGGTAAACAATCAAATAATTTACAAAAGCCAAACCCATTCATTGAATACTTCCAATGTATTAGCTACTGTGCTAAGCACTTCCTATGCATTGTCTTATTTAATTCCCATAATAACCTATATTATCACATTTGATAGATGTGGAAACTGGGGCACCAGGTGGCCACTGCCTTCCTCTGGCTCCAGTGAAATCCTGTAAAGCTAGGAAGCTGTCTGATGCTGGAACCTGCCTCCTTCCCTTTGTGCCTACTTGGGTTTTCTTCTTATGTGGGTTCAAAAAGCCATTTGGAAACAGGCCCTCCTTTGGGAAGATAAAATCCTTTGGATTATGATTCACTCTCCCAATTCGTGTAGACGGAAAGATTCTAGAATGGAGATTTCCAAGAATTTTCCCAAGAGTCTGGTCCTATCAAGACCACTACTTCCAGGCTAAGTGATTTAATTTGCTGTTTATTGATCCAGGCCTCTCTTTGGGAGCATTTATGTATGTGTTAGCAGAGAGAAGGTTGGGAAGCATACTTTGTCCCAAAAGAGGGTTCTATCTTCTGCATTACCAGAATCATGTTTTCTCAGTCAGGAGTTGAATTCTTTTTTAAGTGCCTGCACCATTGCCCAGTCATGACGAGGATGGTAATGTCTATCTGGTACTCACCTTCCTGGTCTCAATGGGTCTAATTCTGAAATTGTTTATTGAACTGAAGTAGTGTGAACTCAAGGTAGATATCTGTGTTTCTCTTCTCATACTTCAAAGTTCGAGTCTTTATTTTTTTCTAACTCCACGAAACAATAGATGTTTAAAGATTTTTTAAAGGATTTTATGTATTTATTTAAGAGAGAGAGAGCAAGCACGAGTGGGGAGGGGGGCAAAGGGAGAAGGAGAAGCAGACTCTCCGCTGAGCATGGAGGCCAATGCAGGGCTGGATCCCAGGACTCCGGGATCACGACCTGAGCTGAAGGCAGACGCTTAACCAACTGAGTCCCCAGGTGCCCCAAACAATAGATTTTTATACCTGTTCCCAGAGCTGCTTCCAGTGAGACATGACTGGGGTTTTGTCCCATAACACAGAGAAATATTTGGTAGAGGGATCTGGAAATACCAAATCACAGTAAAAAGACTGACATTTAAAATAAAACATTTTATTATGGAAATTTTCAAACATGTACAAAAATAGAACAGTAAAATGAACTTGACATAATCATCCCATAGCATCTACAATTATCTGCCCTTTACCCTCCCCCATGATGAAGCTGTTTGAAATATATCAACATGCTGACAGGACATGTCTTCCTTCAGCTGTCAAGGAATAACTGAACCTGGCAAGAATAATTTATTCATGCAAGCAGAGGGTATGGGTGGTTGGTATCACCTGTTAATGAACCACATCATTACGAAGCTGATTGGGTCCCCTTTCTTTCTGCGGACTTTGGGTGTCTGAATTACAGGTTAAAACTCTTCTTCCTTCTCTCCCCAGCCCTGATGTGATCTATCTTCCTGTAGCTTAAGGAGGTGTCAAATAACTGAAAAGTGCTTTTGAATTTTGGAAAAGAGTGATGATTATTACATTCATTATTATTCTTAATTATTTAAGCATCAGAGGCCTCTTTGAGGAGTCTAGATGTAGGGCTGATCTAAAATTAAATAAAAAGCATTTTATTTTTAAGGAGTTAATGTGTGATCAACTTAAGATTTGAATTGACATTAAAAAGCATTAAAGTTAACATTTTAAAATATGATCCTTTCAGTTTTCCCATAAAATTGTTTCTTTTGTGATGGTAAGTTAGGTTTTTTCCCACTGACACAATGATGGAAGAATTAGAGGCCCCAGTCCTAGCAATGGTGAAGACATATTCTCATTCCCAGGGAGCTTGTTTCTACGACTGGGTCCTGAGCAGAGTCTGGGTGTGCTTCAGGGTGGGGAAGAAGATATGAATGAAGGAAAGGGATATGTGGTTACCTGAGATTCCAGCAGACTCAAAGCCTCTGGGTCTAAATTTGCCAATCCCTGCTCAAGCAGAGGGAAGAATTTGGACATCTGACTCTAGTTTCAAAGTTCAACAGGGGAGAGGAAAGCCTATTTTAGAATCACAAGTTACAGGTCTGGTATGAGCATTCAGTACTGGAATATGGTCTACAAGGCCCAGCAGGGTGTAGCCCCCGCCCAACTTCCGCACCTCACGTTGGGCTGCACCCCTGCGGCTCGCTATACTGCAGTGCCCTTCTCTATAGGTTCCCCAGGTCATTTTGCGTATGTTGATCCTTCAGTGTGCTCATTTCTCAACTTTTGGGGCACAGTTTAAATGTCACTTTCTAGGGGCGCCTGGGTGGCTCAGTTGTTAAGCGTCTGCCTTCAGCTCAGGTCATGGTCCCAGGGTCCTGGGATTGAGCCCCGCATCAGGCTCCCTGCTCGGCGGGAAGCCTGCTTCTCCCTCTCCCACTCCCCCTGCTTGTGTTCTTTCTCTCACTGTGTCTCTTTCTATCAAATAAATAAAATCTTTATAAATAAATAAATAAATAAATAAATAAATAAATAAATAAATGTCACTTTCCAGAAAGCCCATCTTTAACCACTGCCCCATCTAAATTATATATCCCCACTATCACCTAATGGGTAAATTGAAACCATCACCATGAGAACAATACCATGAAGTTGTCAAACGCTGACCTGAAGCTAAGGGAACTGCATACTATGGAGGTTAGGAGAGGAGAGGAAGAATTCTTTAAGTGCTAGAGAAATTTGAGGCCATGTCAAGGAAATGTTCTGATGAGGGGATCTATATGCTGAGATTTGGGGTTGCATTTGGTGTCTCTAAATTATATATAATTAAAATATACATATTTTAATTATAATTAATATTCATTTGTGTGTTTACTTTAAGATGTCATCTCCTCCACAAAACCACAAGCTTTCTGAGGCTAGGGATCATACTGACTATTCACCAGTCAGTCCAGTGCCTAAAATATAGTAGGCACTCAATAAATAATTGGTGAGTAAATGGAATGAAAAAAAGAATGAATTAAAAAACTGCTAATGAGAATTGTAACACAGCAGGACTGGGGCTGATTGAAGGGTTGGGTTTGCTTGAAGTTGCTGTTGTACCCAGAATGGATACAATGTGTTAGATATTTACAATTTGTGGGTCTAAATAAGACACCTGGTGAGAAGTGTCCCACGAATAGTAGGAGCTCCAGAGCACTGAGTATCATGGGACAGGTTTGGAAAAGCAAATAAAGGTAGCAAAGAGAAGAGTTGGTAGAAATATAGGAAATAACGAAAACTTTTGATTGAGGCCTGAAAGTAAAAATGATATGACTTGTGTTCAACCCAAACAGGCTTAATTAGAAAGCTCTGTTTTGTTCAAATTGAGTAGAAGGCCTAGGGGTGGGGGCTTCCACAAGGAGCCCTGGGACATTAGGAAAAGGTGGAGCACCTGTGCCTCACGCATGAAGAGATGGGAGTTCAGGGACAGGTACCGCAGAAGTGGCTTTTCCTTTACAGGAAAACTACACCACTATTTGGTCAGGAGCAGAAATCCCTGCCTGGAGTCTTTTGCCCAGGGCTAGGGCTGGCCTCAAACTGAAACTTACTGAAAATTAGCATGCTGGCAAACATTCTTAAGAGTTGGTGAGAGGCTTTAATCAATTAATGACTATTAAGCACCTCATCAGAATCTGATATCATGTTTTTATGATAGGGAATTAAAAATACCGAGAGCACACCTTCCATGAATTCAAGTTAATTGCCTAATTGGTAAATTGAAACCATCACCATGAGAACAATACCATGAAGCTGTTAAATGCTGACCTGAAGCTAAGGGCACTGCATACTATGGAGGTTAGGAGAGGAAGAATTCTTTAAAGTGCTGGAGAAATTTGAGGCCATTCCAAGGAACTCAGGTATTGGGCTGAATGGGCTGGAATCATCCTGTACTCTTTTTAGGGTAAGAAGCTGGGAGTAGGGGAAAGGGACGTGGGGCAGCCACTTTATGTGGCTACCTGAGGTTCCCGCAGATACCCAAGGCCGATGGAGCACTAAACGCTAGTTAACACTAATAAATGTTCTGATGAGGGGATCCGTAAGGGTGTCTGGGACTTTGGATATTGCAGAGATTTGGGGTTGCATGTGGTGTCTCTAAATTGAAAACAGGAATTTTCAGGGAATGGGGTTATACTTCAATATTTACTTCCCAACTCTAAAAGGGAACCATTTAGGGGTGCCTGGCTGGCTCAGTTGGAAGAGCATGCAAACTTTTGATCTTGGGTTGGGAGTTTGAGCCCCACGTTGGGTGTAGAGATTAAATAAATAAAACTTTAAAAAAACCAAAAAAAAGAATCATTTGTGAGTTTTCTCTCTTAAAGAGTCCAGAGCTTCAGGAAGTTTTGTTTTGTTTTGCTTTGTTTTAAATTGACGTGTTATACAGCACTGCCATCTGCTGGAATTAGTGAGACCACCTCCCAAAATTTGGTGACTCCTCCAATTATAGTTCAATTGGACAAGGCCAGCCTTAGAATAAACATGGAAGTTTGTTGTTTCCTCTCTTCCAGCCCCCAGTGGTTTCAGAGCACCTTTTAACCCCAGCATCAAAGGCAGTTAATGAGGACACCTAGTTCTTTTTCGTAATTCCTTCTGGGAGTTTTGGGACCCTATGTAAAACAGTGTTGGGTGACCTATGATTGTAGAATGTCTGAGCTTGGTGTGATCCTCTGTAGCATTGTCCTACAGTCTCTGTAAAGTTTGGTCCTATCTTCCCTTATTCCAAATTTTAATACTATTTCGAAAATACTGTATGGTGGTCAAATGTTAGATTCTAGAACCAGACATCTAGGGTTTGAGTCCCTTTTCCACTTCTTCTTAGCTATGTGATCTTGGGCTTACTTAATTTCTCTAAATTTCAGTTTATTCATATGCAAAGGAAAGAGTAAAAATGATTATCTATAGGGATTTTGTAAGTTTAATACATAAAATGTACTTAAAACAGTACCTGGTACGTAGTGTATTCTGTGTAGGAGTTAGCTATGGTTATTCATATGTCACCAGCATCTACAGATGTAGCTAAACTAGCATTCCCTTTTTCTTAGGGCTTTGTTCCAAACTGCTGGTTAGTTAGAGATATGAAGAGAGGGAACCCCTCTATAGGCTGACTTCTGAACTCTTGCATGTTCATCTCTTTGTTTCTTTACCTTCACCCCCTTTTACCCCGGTTGTAGGAGTGTAATCAGCTTAGACAGAAATGGCTTTTTCTGAAGGAAAAGCCAGTATGTTGTCTTCAGTGTTCAAGTGACACCAATCAATGCTTGTCCTTCAGAGTTTATCCCTGAGGCACATCTGTCCTCTCATGAGATATGGCTTTCCCAAAGCTTACACATCTCACCTTCATTATTTCATTGTTTATTCTGCCTAGGTGCCACCATGAAAGGAGATCTTGAGAATTCTAGTTCATCACTTATAGAGACTTCTAGGTTCAGAGCAAATATGGGAATATATACATGGCATTTCTGTGCATGTTTCTAGTAATTAGGTGCTGTTTTTTAATTCAATTATAGTGAAATACAACAAAATGCTTAATGAAAAATTTATTTTAGTAAATATGAAACTACCAGAGAAGGTGGGAGTTTTGTTTGGGGTCAGATGAGGTGTGTATGACTTAATCACAGGAAAAGAGGAAGCTACAGAGAAGAAAGCACATCTCAGTGATTCAGAGAACCTTGGCTAAGAAGAGAATTGGAGAGACACAAGAATCTTCGTCCTGGGAGAGAAGTGGGGAAGAGGAGAGGAGGAAGTGTCAGAGCAGAAAGTTACATGATAAAAGGTTGGCCATTAAATATAAAATAGCTCTGGGGCACCTGGGTGGCGCAGTCGTTAAGCGTCTGCCTTTGGCTCAGGTCATGGTCCCAGGGTCCTGGGATTGAGCCCCACATCGGTCTCCCTGCTCAGCGGGAAGCCTGCTTCTCCCTCTCCCTCTGCTGCTGCCCTTACTTGTGCTCTCTCTCGCTCTGTGAAATAGGTGAATGAAATCTTAAAAAAGAAAAAAGAGGTAATTATTTAAAAAATAAATAAATAAACTAGCTCTGTTGTTTTGTGGGGAGGGAAAGAGCAAGAAAGGTCAGGTTTGGGGGAGGAGGCTATCCCAGCCTGCAGTGGGTGCCCATGGTGTGCTTATAATGCTATTCATCTATTTAATGTAGACTTTATTGATTTCCTGCTATGTTAAGAGAGGATTTAATTATTGAATGTAAAGAACTCTTATTCCAATTCCCCCCAGCTTTGACAGTTAGGACTCAATTCTTAGTTACTTTATCAATTAGTTTTGTAATTTACAATAATATATTTAAACTTATTTGTTCTTCCATCAAGTTATAACTCAGTCTCTTGACTTCCTTTTTTACAACATGAGGTCTTTTTTTGGTTTCTACCCTCCCTTAACCTCTTTCCCCCTTTCTTTTCCAACTCAAATATTACAAGGTTGGAAAAATTATATTCTGTTCTTTAACTATATTACTGATCCAAAAAGTCAAAAAACAATAAACGGCATTTAATATTATGTGAACATGATTTACCCTACAGCCAATTAGAATCATCTAATTGCATTTCTTTCACTAGGTGAGTTAATTTGACCTCCAAAAGCAGACACCAAAATAGGACTGAATACAAGAACCTTATTAGGAGGGCGCCTGGGTGGCTCAGTTGTTAAGCGTCTGCCTTCAGCTCAGGTCATGATCCCAGGGTCCTGGGATCGAGCCCTGCATTGGGCTCCCTGCTTGGCGGGAAGCCTGCTTCTCCCTCTCCCACCCCCCCCCACCCCCGCTTTTGTTTCCTTTCTCATTGTCTCTCTGTCAAATAAATAAAATCTTTAAAAAAAAAAAAAAGAAACTTATTAGGGAAAATTCTGTGAGACAAAATGGACTGGAGCAAAGAGAGGCTGGGAAAGCCATGGAATTCAAGTCTGACTCCAAGTGCAGGAGAGAGAGGAGAAAAGTTGGATGGAAGCATCTTAGAGTTCAGTATAGTATTTTTTTTGAAGTTTTTATTTTTAAGTAATCTTTATAACCCAACATGAGGCTCAAACTTACGATGCTGCAATTGAGTCACATGCTCCACTGACTGAGCCAGCCAGGTGCCCAAAAGTACAGTATAGTTTTAAGTAAAATTTGGCAAGGCTGATGGGGAATCCTTGAGCCTAGGTCACCTGTCAAAGGAGTTGTACATCTCCCACGTCAGGGCCTGAGTTAGTGTCCCTACCATGCTGGGAAGAATGGCCTCAATGCAAATGCAATGATGGATGTCAGTATATAGCAGATGGGACCCTCAGTCAGTATAATCCTTGTAGCTGGAGATTATAGGGTTATAGTGTTATTGTCCCTGAACTACTCAAAGGAGACTATTCTAATTGTTAAGGCCAAATTGATTCTCATTTCTTAACATCCACCAATTATATAAAATCATGCTACATTTTAATTTGTTTTATATTTCTGTTATATTCTTTAATCTCAACAATAAACACATTCCATAAAAGAACCATCCTTGGGCCTGCTTGTGTTGTGGTTGATGTCATTTAGGCATAGTCACATCATGGCCAAACTGTCAATTAAAGTTTAATTGGTATAGGAATATTATTGATTATAGGTAGAAATTGTCAAACAGTGAAGAGTACTGCTGAACCAGGAGCAAGGAGAAATTATAGTCCATAAAGTAGATAGGAGATCTTACGTGACGTCACCAATCTGGGTCCCAACTTTCTTATTGATATATTTGGTTAGAGCAGGGTCCTCCTGGTTCTAAAGTTCCGTGGGTCTATGCAGTTTTTCTTGAACTGAGCTAATTTGCATCTTGGACTTCTAGAAAAAAATACTGATTGCTTATATTGTCCTTGAAAGTCAAGCAGATAGCATGTAATCAACTGCTAAGATCAGCTCTGCACCCAGAGAGGACAGAAAATATGTTTAAAAGGTCCATTACTCTGAAGCCAGTTTTCCTGCCAGCTGATCCACTTGTTGAAAGGGTCCATCTCAGCTTTTGTGAGGCTGGCAGCGTAGCTTCAGTGCTGAACAAAATAGCTTCCAAGAGGCTGTGAAAGAGGCGCTTCTGTTTTCTTGAAGGGGCAAATTACCCGAAGGGCAATCACAACCACTTTCTGAGCATATTTTTGGTTTGTCTATTAGGCAAAGAAATAAACTCAGGCCTGATATCCTAGACTTTATCAGGCCATATGATGAGTTATCTAACTAGTCTGATTTGGACCCATTTCACAGGTTTTGAGTCAATTGGTAAGGCAGGCTTTCAGAGGTGGGGGCAGGATACTATGCAATTCAATTCAGGCAACTTTTGTTAGACTTATTATATAACAAGCATTGTGTTATATACTGAGAGATTCAAATAAAAACAAGATACTTGAGGAATTTAGGATCCCCTTACTTAAGCCTGTTAGCCTAATTAATTTTATTCTCTGTTTATATTTTCCATGTCGTAGACCAGAGGCTCTCAAATTTTGCAGCACAACAGTTTCACCTAGGGAACTTAAAAATCATAATGTTGGGTGCCTACATGGCTCAGTTGCTTAAGCATCTGACTTCGGCTTGGGTCATGATCTCAGGGTCCTGGGATCAAGCCCTGAGTTGGGCCCACGTGGAGTCTGCTTATCCCTCTCCCATAAGCAGTCCCTATCTCTCTGTCTCTCCCCCTGCTCATGCTCGGTCTCTCTCTCTCTCTCAAGTAAATAAGTAAAATCTTTTTTAAAAAAAATCGTAATGCCAATTTAGTCAGCCTCTGAGGTGGGACCCAGACACCAGTGTTTTTTTTTTAACTTCTCAGGTGATTCCAATGTGTAGCCAAATCTGAGGAGCAATGTTGTAGACTCTTACCTGAAGAACAGCAACATCATTATTACTTGGGAGCTTGTTTAAAGTGCAAAATCTCGGGCCCTCTGTGAAATCTACAAAATCAGAACCTACCTGTTAACAAGATTCCCAAGTGATTTGCATGCACATTAAAGTTTGATAAGTGTTGTGGTAGGCCATGTGTCCCAAAGACTTGTGTGTATAAGGCGGCTCTTGTCTGCAGATTTCTAAAAACAAGTTAGTTGAGGCAAATAATCTTTTCTGACTATCTGACTCACTATCTGAATGGCCCCTGAATGTGAGAGTTTTATGAATTAGGTGGCAAATGTTGGAGTTATTATGTACTTTAAGGTAAAGGAACAGGGTGGCTGTCTATAGTTCATATTGAGGTCCCAGAGAAAGGCCATGTGGAAGGGAGGGAGAGCTGAACCTGAAAATCCAATTTCGCAGTGTAAAGGGCTAAGGTACATGTGCACGTGAGAGAGAGGGAGGGAGGAAAACATTTTAGTGGGCAATTCTTTTGGATTTTGAGGAGACTCTTCATATAATTGATGAGGTGGAATTTGGGGAAGAGACTCAAGGTAATCCTGGGTTAGCTCATTCTACTTTAGTTGATGTGGCTCCGAAGTTGTGAGTCACGCTGGCATTCTGAGGCAAGATCCTTCCCAAACCTGATTCACCATTCTTGCTTTTTCCTTCAGTTATGTCCCCTCTTTATTTGGAGAGCTTGCACATAACAGATTGAGAATTCTGTGTCTAAATTTGGACTGTTGTTAACATTCACCTAACACACAGTTACCCTGAGGATTTCTACTTGCAAATGGAATGCATAGGGTATAGAACAACAAGGCCACCCACCAATGGTATTATAGGCTCTAACAGTCATTTCCCTACCCGGCTAATCGTCAGAATTACTTTGGGTGCTTTATAAATACGTAAACTTCCAGACTTGACCCCTAGAGGTTCTGGCTTAGTAGGTCTGTGGTGGGACCTCAGAATTTGATTTTTAGAGCTTAACCAGTGACTCTAATTTAGGGTTAGGGTTCTGAACCACTGATACAATGGAGAGAGAGTGGACTATAAATTAGGTCAGATTTGGTTTTAAATCCTAGTCCCACCACTTAGTAGCTTAGTCGTCGTGTGATTTTCAGAATGTTACTTAACTTCTCTGAGCCTGGCTCTATTCATTTGCAGTGCTGAGATGGTTAAATAAGGTGACACACTAAAGTACCTAATATGGGGAATGCAAAGCAGTATTTTTACATGGGCCTTTGCCATCACAGAATACATATATATATAGGCTGACCACATGGGTAATCTGGTTTAGTCCTTCAATGTCCAGATCTTTCCATACCTACTTTTATCCTCTCTTCCGTCACCTTGAATTTGAACTAGTCCTGTTCAAGGCCTGGAGACCTCACAGCAGCTGGTTAATAAGCTGGTAATCGCTTTTTCAGGGGTTGCTCAGCTTTACTGGATGTAGGTCATTATTTCAGTTAACACAATCATCTTTGGTACTTCAGACACATTCACAGGCCATAATGCCTCTGGTTGTTTTATTTTCTGAAGTTGTCTGAATTACAGTCAGTAGCCATCACTACAATGTGAGTATGTCTTCTTCCCTCCCTCCATCTTCCATACACCAGGCTGCCCTCTATGAGGCTGAGGTGGAGAGCAGATCTGAAGGAATAAATAAGAGGAATAAGAGAACTAGACTAAGGAGACACAGCACCTGAAATCCCAACAAAAAAGTTTACCAGGGCCTTCAGTGTTAAGAATGACTCTAGCTCCTTTTTAAAATATTTTACTTGCTAAGGACAGCTGTATGGAGTGGGGAAAGAAGGTAATTTGAATCTATATACCCTTGGTGTTTTGGCTGTCAGTATCCAATACCAGTTTTCTTGATAATTTCACCCCTGCACCTTACAATCCTTGTGCTTCCAGGGAAGTCAATTTTCTCCCTATTCCTCGATTTCGGGGCCAGCTATGTGTATCAAGCCTAACTTAACGAGCATGATAACTTCCTCCCTGGCTGTGATAACTGATTGGAGAATGGCATGTAACCTCAGGTGGTCCCATCAGACAGCAAACTTGGACTTCTTAGGTGGCTGGAGGAGCAGAAATGCTCTTTTCCACTACATTGGGACAAGAGTACATGTGGCAGCTATCTTAGTATCACAAAGATGGAGCTTTCTCAGAATGGAGCCAAATTTGATCAGAGCTCAGTAGAGAGTGATTATGTCTTGGTCACACTGCTTAAACAAAATTAGGTCTTGCTTAAAAACAAGATTTATGGGGTGCCTGGGTGGCTCAGTCAGTTAAGTGTCTGCCTTTGGCTCAGGTCACGATCCTGGATCCCTGGGATCGAGCCCGGCATCAGGCCCCCTGCTCAGTGGGGAGCCTGCTTCTCCCTCTCCCTCTGCCTCTCCTCTCCACTTGTTCTCTCAAAAAATAAAATAAAATCTTAAAAAACAAAACAAAAAAACCCCAAGATTTATTTTTGTTACTATTATAAAGACAACTTAAGTTAGGTTTTCCATTATCTGTGGTGTTATTTGCAATGATTAGCCTTTTATATACAAACTTTTTCTCAACTTCTTTAAGAGGTACAGGTTATCTGAATTGAAGTGCTGAATGCTACCAAGTGACATAAAACACTTTCAAAAGCCAAATGCTCAGGTATAGGATGTGGAAAACATGCCTTAAAATGGCATGTGTGGAAAAACCAACACATGAGTAGATACCAAGAAGAGATTTTGATTTTGGCTACATTAGAAGTATAGTTCATAGAAAAAAGAAAGGATCATTCTACCATAGTCCTAAAACCTCACTTTGGATATTAAGTTAACCTCTCAGCAAAAACCACTAGCCAAGGATAAAGACAATTTGGAGAGAACTAAAATTGACCATGATGGAGATGGCGATAGGGTGAAAGATAATAGCATGTTTAACTTAAAGAATTCTTGGGGGACATAGAGCAATTTTCTTCAAATACTTTTAAGACATGTATGTAGAATTTGGTTTTTGGCTACTCAGTATCACTTGATTTACTAGCCACTGATATATATTTGGTGACTCACTTATCTCTTCAAATTTATCCGAAACGAGTACTGCCTCTGGATTATTAAATTACAACAGCCATTACATTCCCATTTTTGCTTAGGTCAGTTTGAGCTGGGTTTTCTGCCATTTGCAACTAAGAGTTCTGATACAAAATGTCACCTCTCAAAAGGATTAGATCTTTAAGGTCCCTAAAGACAGCCCAAAATGTGTAACCTTCAGGCCAAAAGTCTTCAGTTAAATGAGAAGGAACAAATTTCTAAGAAGAAGGACTATCTGAAAATGAAATTATCATTTAGGAAGATAATTCAAGGTCTAAGTTTTGATGGCTAATTGATAAAGGACTCTGAGGTCTTTTTTAGACCCAAGACTCTATGAAATTATCTCTAAATAATTTTAAATTTTAGGAAGGCAAGCACAATTAGTGACAAAATTTGCAGTTATTATAAACATACTAATTTTAGTTCAGTATTTACTATAGAGTATTTTTCATATGCTGATTTTATACTTTTTTGGTATTTATGACTTCTTATATATTGGTATGTTATAATATCTAGTGAATTTTAAAGTCACTTAATAGACTTTAGTCTAAATATTTAAGTAGAGGCTTATAGCTGTATTGTTGTTTTGATATCATAACTGTATTATATTGCATGTGAATTTCCTACTTGGGAACACAACTTTAATTACAACATTATTCCCAGTAGGGGAAAATGACTTGCTGCAAAATAAAATATTTGCTGCAAAATGTGACAAATGCTTCTACTGATAGGTCAGGACTTCAGTCTTGAATTTCTGAAATACTTAAGTAAAAATCATTCCCTTCCCCATTCTTCCTTCTTGCATAAACAAATGAAATGAGCAAAATAAACAAAAACAGCAGGGACTTAAGTAAAACAAACATTTTTAAAATTTAATTTATGAAATACATTGCAGTATGGATGTATGTTTGAATATGCATAGAAAAAATATCTAGAAGGATACATATTAAATTGTTAACAGGTTACCATGGGGGGTGTAGAATTAGGAAAGGGTGAGGGGGGTGCTCTTACTTTTAAACTCATATGCTTCTGTTATGTTTGAAATTTTACAATGAGAATTCATTACTTTTATAATAATCACAACAATAGAAAAAATTTTTTTAAAAAAGTAACAAAAAGTAAAAAACACACAAACATGTATGTATACAGTAGTTTTAAGAGCTACATTAGAGGTATGGAGAATTAAATCACATGGCACACTTTTCCACTAATACTGTGGTGGTAAATATAATTGTGTAGTATATAATCAAAGAAACATTAGAGAAGCTACTTTTAGCAACATCCAATTAAAAATGTCCCCTGGGATAAGAGCCCTTAAACAGTGACCCTTCAAGATGGATATTAAAACTGAAAGCAGAGCTTAACTATTCCTGTAGGATCTATAGGAAAACATGTCAATCTGAAAACTTTAGACAAAAGAAAAAGCTTCACAGAAGTAACTTTGGAATACCAAAGGCCAGAAATTGGGAGTATGAGAACAATCCAGTCCAGACCCAAAACCAAATCATAGAAATCTTGGTAATCTAGGGATACAGGTTAGGGATACCTATTTTACCCATTTGTTTATCATTTCTCCCAATTTCTCAACTGGCCTCCTTTCTACCTCAATGAGTTTAACCTAAACATACTGGAATTTTAATGGGAAGGAATAAAATTAATTTCATCTAGATTAGTTTAGGTTCATTCTTGTTACAAAAGAACCAGAGAAACATAAGACATGGGATTTTCCATTATTCTTTTTTTTTCTCACAACTATTTCTAGCTACTTAATGAACATTTTGGGAGATAATACTTGTGATTTTTCATGGGTCCCTTAAGTTCTGTATTTGCAGAAATCTTTTTTTTTTCCTATTCTAGTTTTTTCTCCTTTTATTGAAGTCACCACAGATGACAAGCTTTTTATTATTATGAACTTTTTTCTTTCAACAAAGAGGATTCTTTAGGTGACTATCAGGTTGATGGTTAAATATTCTCATCAAAGTTAAAACATCTGTTAACTGGAAGGGTCCATCTTTTGCAAGCTACATAGTTAAGAGCTTAACTAATACAATTTTGCACTCCTGAAAGAGTATTCCTGACCTAGCTGTCAGGGTTTATGCAGAATTATACTCACTGTGTGAGTAATATGGAAAATTTGACAAAATTTAATCAAAAATTATTATAAATGGCAGAGATAAAGAGTATAAAGTCATAATGGCCATACTATTTTTAAAAGTTACAATAGCTGAAATGTTCGTTTCTCAATGGATTATATTAGTTTAATTTTAAAAAAAGAAAACAGCAAAAGATTCATCATTATGTATATATGAAGTATTTAGGATGATGCTTGGTACATAACCATTCAAAAAACTGGCTCTATAATGAACAATGGATTAAAATAATAAACAAAAAAATATAATGACCCAAAATGGAGAGGAAAGCTTAGAACTAATTTCCTAGAGTATGTATTTAAATAGAAAGTCGAAGCTCACAGAGAGCAGTAAGGAATTCTTCATTTTCTGGGTCTACCTTTTGGGCCCTCTCATAGTACTCAGCAGCTTGCCTCTTTTCTCCTTCCAGCTTGTAAACAAACCCTAGGGCACTTAAACTCTGCACATCTGAAGCATTGTGGCTGAGTCTCTTGACAGCCAATTTCTTCAGAGCACTTGTCAATTTGGTGCGTAGGGATGACCGGTCTTTGACCTTTAAGGCTTCTAAATAATGGTGGATAGCAGTACTTTCTGATTTACGGTGAAATTCCTGAAAGCGGCCATAGTGATAATGGATCTGATGTTTGTGATCATCAGTTATGTTCTCCAGACGAAGGGCTTTCTGGAAAACGTCTTCAGCATTGCTATACTGGCCTCCCTCAGCATACATGTTGGCCAGATCCGTGTAGGCAAATGCAAACATAGAGTCCTTTTCCACAGCTGCTTTGAAATGAAATATAGCAGATGTAATCAGCTCATCAACTTTCAGTTTATCCTTTCCTTTAGGTCTGTTGCGTGTGGCCTTCTTGATTTGGATCATTTGTGCCCTATAGCAAAGTCCCATCTGGTGATGCAGGAAAGAAGAGGTTGGTGTCACCTCCAAGGCCTTCTTCAAAAGTTCCAGAGCTTTGTCCCAGGAATTTTTTCTCCTGTAGAATTTGGCTGCATAACGAAGGACATATGGTTGGGATGATATCTGGTCCAGGATTTCTTCAATATACCTTTCCCCTTCAGCTTCTGCATGTACATCTTGAAGCTTTAGTGCCAGAAAAACCTTAATGTAGGAGTTATCTGGGTTCAAGGTAACAGCTTTCCTCAGAGGGCCCAGGGAAAAGCTCTTTATAGACCCTTCTCTGTCAGAATCATCCAGCCGATACACTGTGATGGCATAGCCGATGTTAAATTCTGGATTGTCAGGTTCAGCTTCCAAAGCCTTCTCAAAAGCCACTTTAGCCTTTTGGTAATACTTTCCTCCAAATTTCAAGAGTGCCCACCCTTTTTCACAGTCAATCTCAGGACGCTCCAACTTGTAGTTAGAAGGACTGGACAATTTCTTGCAAACATTCCCTATCTTGTCTATATACTTCTGAGATTCTTTGAGCTGGTCCATGTGATAATATACCCAGGCATAGTTTCCCCAAGTGACCAGACTTCGTATTTCCTCTTTGTCTGAGTGTTCTTGACGGATTATTTCTTCTGCTTGTTCCAGGCACTCTAGAGCATCTTTATTTTGGCCTTTCAGGTGTTTCACATAGGCCAGTAAGTTATAAAGAGTGAGTCTGGATTTTGTGGTAAGAAATTCAAGCTGTTGACCAATTGTATCTTCCACATCAAACAGATCAATGTCTTCCTTAAGTAAATTCCATGTAAAGTGACATTCTAACTCCAACAGAATGGCCTTCAAGGAGTCCTTAGGAATTTCACTGTCAAAGATAAAATCCCTTTTAATTTTGAAGAAATGAAGGAAATAATCAATCTTTAAATCTTATATACTGTTTTTTTGTTTAACAACAATTCTACCCTTTATTTGATCTTACAGTTCAAGCACTAGTCCCCTATATCTTTATACTGGTTTCCTTGGTGTAAAGTTAAATTCTAGAAATATTCTCATTACTTATTGCAAAAGCAGTTCTGGAGAGATGACAGGGTTCTCAATGTCACAGGATATCTATTTCCTTTTGGTAGTCACTAAACCACAAGTACCTCCAATTTCTACAGAGGGGAAAATGATTCTAAGAGACTAATTGAGGACAGAGAAGAGATCACTGTTTTGGCAGGAGTAAAGCTGTGGGGGACCGTGATAAGTGTTTCACTAGAAAGGTAGGGATGAAAACATTACTGGAAGGCGCCTGGGTGGTTCAGTGGGTTAAGTGTCTGCCTTTGGCCCGGGTCATGATCTTGGGGTCCTGGAATCAAGTCCTAAGGCGGGCTCCCTGCTCAGCGGGCGGTCTGCTTCTCATTCTCTCTCTGCTTGCCCCCTCCCACGCCGTGCTTAAAAAAAACACACCAAAAAACCAACAAAAAAACATTACTGGGGTGGCTGAGGGGATAATGTGAGGTAAAGAAGTAGATATGAGGAATAGAGGCCACTCTCTCAAGGAATTTTGAAGGAAATAGAGAAATAGAGCTGTATCTGGAGGAAGGCTGAGGGAAATGTCAAAATAATTTTTAACCACATATTTTCAATAACCTAATGATATGCCAATAGGAATGTTCCAGTAATAAGGGAGAAAAATGATGCTTGTGGGAGAGAGGCCGGGAAAACTGTAAGATGGAACATGAAGCTGAAGTGAAACTATACATTGTTAATATTCAAATCTTTTTTTTTTTTTAAGATTTTATTTATTTATTTGAGAGAGAGAATGAGAGAGAGAGCACATGAGAGGGGGGAGGGTCAGAGGGAGAAGGAGACTCCCTGCCAAGCAAGGAGCCCAACGCGGGACTTGATCCAGGGACTCCAGGATCATGACCTGAGCCGAAGGCAGTTGCTTAACCAACTGAGCCACCCAGGCGCCCTAATATTCAAATCTTTATCTCCAGCTTCAAACTCCTCATCATGATTGCTATGCCCGTGTCATCCAGCCCATGTCTACTTCTCTAGCCTCATTTTGTACAACTTTCCTTTCACTTCCTGCACTCCAGCCATACAGGCCTTTAAAGAAATTGTTATTTCTTCTGCCAGGTATGTATCTACCTCAGGGCATCTGCATGGGCTTTTTATTCTCTCATTTTGTGAACTCTTCCTAAGAGAGTTCTAGGGCTTACTTATTCTCACAATTCTGGTCTTGGCTCAAATGTCAGCTCTTCAAAGAGGTGTACCCCTGACCACCTTAGCTAAAGCTGCACCCCACCTTGCCAGTCATCCTAAAGTCTAGTCTATCACATTTCCCTTTCTGTATAGCACTTACATCAATATTTGGGGGAGTTGGGAAGGAGGAGAAGAGTGCTTTAAGTCAAATAGTAGATTGATGTTTTAAACTGAATTAGACAGAGTTTTTCAGGAACTGGAAAGGGGCTGTCCTAATAGCCAAAAGTGACAAAAGTTACAGAACTGAATTAATTGCACAATTAGTAGTAGTGATTAAAAAAATAAAAGCATTTCATATTTATAACCTTATCTCTGATCTAATCTCTATCTCTCCCCTGAATTCCAGACTTAATGAATTTTTATTTTTTATTTTTTTTAAAGATTTTATTTATTTATTTGACAGAGAGAGAGACAGCGAGAGAGGGAACACAAGCAGGGGGAATGGGAGAGGGAGAAGCAGGCTTCCCGCGGAGCAGGGAGCCTGATGAGGGGCTCGATCCCAGGACCATGACCTGAGCCAAAGGCAGACGCTTAACGACTGAGCCACCCAGGCGCCCTGACTTAATGAATTTTTAGCTCACACCTTCAGTTAGAAGTTCATTTGGCATCTCAAATAAACATATGCAATCCAGAAATCTGGATTCCTTGAGCTTGTTCCTCCCTCAGTCTTTTTTGGCACCTCTTAGTTCCACAGGCCAAATAATCCAGGAGTAATCTGATTCTTCTTCTCTCAACCTCTCATCCAATCCAATTGGAAGTCCTGTTAATCTAACACCCAGATAAATCTCAAATCCATCCACTTTCCTCCATTTCTATTGCTGTTTTACTAGTTTAAACCACAATTATCTTTCCTTTGAGCTGGGGTGAAAATCTGGGCTCCCAGCTTTGGCTCTTGATCCCCTCAGAGTCCTACTAAACTTTTGAAAATGTAAACCAGATGATGTCTCCTGCTTAAAATCTTCCAATGGCTTCCCAACACCCTTAGATATTAATCCAGCTCTTGCCACGTCCTACAAGTCCCTAAAGAACTTGGCCTTATCTATCTGTCTAACCTTTTCTCCTCCTACTCTCCTCTTCATTCACTGTGTTTTGGACATATTGACTTTCCTATCTTGAACATATCAAGTTCAAGGACTTTAAACCTGTTGTTTTTACTCTGGGAATGTTCTGCTCCTAAATCTTGGCATGACTAGCTCTTTCCTGTAACTCAGCTCCAACATTCTCTACCCAGGAGGCCACCCACAGCAGAAATATCTAAAATAGCCCCCTCCATTCTAGGTCACTTTCTTAGGCCATTACATTATTTTCCTTGTAGCTCTTAATACTTCCTGAATTGTGTTACTCAATTATCTATTGTTTATCTATTTCCCCCATTTAAATGTAAGCCCCATAAGAATAGGGACCTTGTTCTGATTTTATATTTTTCAACAGTGTGTCCCCAGCACTGTGTCCCTGGAATCTATTATTCTAGGCAGTTAATAGAAACTCAATAAATAAATATTTGTTGAATGAATGCAATTGTATACTGGCAGTTTCTAGCATGTCCAGCCCAGAGGTATAGGCTTAGCATAAAAAGTACCTGGATTCCAGATGAGGGAATTCTTACTAGTTCTTCACCTCCTAATGGCCCCAAACTTTCTCCCATTTCAGTTTTCCCTATCTCACTTGTCTTTATATCTTGGCATACTCTGTCTGGCTTCATGTTTGGATTTTGAAAATAAGTTTTGGACTGTTTCCCATGGTTCTGACTGGGAAGCCTGGTATGACTATCCCTTGGTAGTTGTTCTTTTCTCTGGTGTAACTGCACCAAAATCATGGGCAAGACATCCCCTTAACAGCCTGCCCAGATCCATGGCAAATGGGCTTACCAGCCCCCTGCCCATCCATAGAGTAAAATGAACATCTGTTTCTGTTGCGAAGGTTTACAGCAGCCCAGTTCAAGGACCATGAGGAAGGCTGCCTCAGGTAATATGAATGTGGTTGTGAGATCTCAAGGGGATATTCAGTCACTGAAGTGCTTTGCCCAGACTCTGTGGAATTTATGCCCAACTGGATGCCATGAGAAGTTTTATTTTTCAAACTTTGCTTAATTTTTAAACTCGGTCTCTGGGAAGCTGGCAGAGAGGCTATTGTGTCTGAAGAGGCAACATTTATCTTTAGGAAATTTGGGGGGTTTTGCCATGAAGAAGCAGTCTTTCATTGTCCTTGGGAGACAGTCCCCAAGTGGAGTCCACCCCTCTTCCAGCCCATCCTGCATACCATACATAGTGCACCCCCCTTTCCTTCATTTCTTCAGGCCCCTTTCTGATACCTCCTTCCCTTCTTACAGATGTTAGAAGCAAAGCACTTATTACATTTCTTTTTTACTTAAAATAATAATAAACAACATTTGCAAATATTATGTACTAAGCAATCAACTAATCCCACAGTCCTAAGATCTGGAGGTCATTGATTTCTACCGATAAGAAACAGACTCACAGAGTTTAAGCAACTTTGCTTTGGGTCACCCAACTAGTAGGTGTTCCGAATCAGGATTTAGAAGAAAGGGCTATCTGCTTCAGGAGCCCAAGATCTTACTCTCTCATCCCTCAGCTTACTAACCGCGGACGGGTCACTCATCACCACAGGGCAGGGTGCCAGCCCTGGGGATACAAAGCGGGTGAGGAAAGGACCCCACTACCACAAGGCAGTAAAGGAGACAGAAGAGGACACCCCCCCCCAAAAAAAATAGCGGACTGGGCGGAATAAGAAGAATCGGGACGCGGTACAAAGGCAGCTCACAAGAAGGGAAGAACTCAGACCCAGAAATCAGAAAGGCAAAATGGCAGTAGCCGCCGACCTAGGTGACAACTGCAGGGCTGCTGCCAAACCGTGTCTGCCCACATCGGGGGAATGGCAGCTGCCGTCCCAGGAAGGGGAGGAAGGCGACGGGCCTCAGGAGACCCGTGCCACGTAGAAGCCGCCCGAATGGCCCCGGGGGCGGCCGTCAACCGAACACTGTCGCCGCCGCCGCCGAGAAGAGCCGCAGGGAGGGGACAGGCTCCTGGGTTACGTCGCCGCCCCCCCCCCCCCCCCGGCCGGACAGTCCCGACTACCGACGCCCGGGAGGGTCGGGGCTCCGGGGAAGCGCGCGCTCGGCCACCCTCCCCGCCAGGCCCGACTCCAGACGCCCGGGACCGGGCTCTCGAGGGGCGCCCCCAAACCCGACGCCCGGCTGCCGGGCGCGAGGGGCTCGGCCCCTTGAAGGGCCGCGGCGCTGTGCTGGCAACGGGATAAAAGAAAAACACCGGCTTGAAACAAAGGCCTACGCGGTCTAGGGGCAGAAGCGGGGAAAGCCCTTACCTCATGGTGGTTGGGCGCTGCGGGCAGTCCCCTCGGGCTTTCTCCTCAGGACTGGAATCCCGGCCTGCGGAGCGGCGGGGCGCGCGCGCGGGCGGGCGTGTGCGCGTGCGCGGGGAGTGCGGTGGGCGGTGGGCGCTTCCCGCGGGGCGGCGGCGGCGCGAGGTCGCAGCCCAGGCGTTGGCTTTGTTAAACGCAGGACCAGAGCGGCAAAAGGGAGCTGGAAAGTGAATCTGATCTCGGACTAGGCGGAGTCCAGCTCCAGGAAACGGAAACTTCTGCAAGAGCTGAGTGGGGCCCCGGCCCGGCTGCGAAGCCCCCGGGGGGCGGGGGGTGCACGTTTACAGAGCTCAGGGTGGTTCTGTGTGGAATTTGCAGCTGGCCCTCTGGACTTTGGCCCGGGCTCTCACCTGTCTCGCTAAGCCTGCGTGGCGCTCGAGCAACCTCATTTATTTTTAAATAAAACGACAGGAGATTGTTTAGCGTTATTTTTGTTGTAAGGGTGGCAGCGATGCTCTTTCCAGCTTTCTGCATCCTAAGCTGAAACTGAAGTCCTTGCTTCCCGTCTTCATTGAAAAAACAGGTACAGTGCTATACACAGGTGCCCTTATTTCCGTTGCGTAAATTTAAGGAAATTTGGGGGTCAAAATGTATATACATTTTAAAAGTTGATAGGTATTGCCGAATAGCTTTGAAAAGAGGTTGATACACTTCCACTCACAATTGTGTAAGAGTGCTTGTCTTCTGTGCCCTTGCCAGCCGCACTCACCATAATAAGATTCTAGTAAAGATGGGGGTGGTATTGGGAAGCTAGGCAGAAAATGCCAAATATCAATAAACCTAGATTTTTGTTCCCCTTGAATTCAATCATTCATTCAGTCAACAAATTATATTGGAAAACTGCTAAGAACCAGACATTGTTCAAGGCACTGTCAATATAGTAATGAGAAAACAGACAGAGGACCTACTTTTATGGAGTTATGTTCTAGTATGGGAGATAAAAATTATAAAGAACAAATGAAACATGTATCAGATGGTGCTATGGAGAAAAAGCACAGAGAGGCTCGGAGTGCAGTGTGTTTTGCTAGTATAAATCTGTTGGTAATAGCTGAATAGCTGGTTTCACTGAGAAAGTGGCAACTGAGCAAAAATCTGAAGTGGGTGAAAGAGTGAGCACTGTAGATATGAAACTAGGGAAGAAAGTTCCAGCATGGGAAACAGTAAGTGCAAGCCCCTGGAGGTGGAGCATACTTGGCATGCATGGATGGTGTGGTTGGAATGGGAAGAGCAGGGGAAAAGTCATAAGAATTGAGATCTGAGAGGTAATGTGGTGGGCCTAAAGGCTATCGAAATGTTTTTCTGAAGCAGGAAGCCACATTTTAGAAAAGGTACTGAATGGTTTAGTGTGGGGAGAAAAATAAACCCAGAATTTCCCCCTTACTAAGGCTTTAAAAAATTTGATAGTGCTCCAGTGTTTGAAAAAATTTTCAGTGTGTTTATCATGTTTTTTCTTCCTTGTTCCCACTTCTTTCCCTTCCTTTCTCTTAGCTGTATCTGGGCCAAGAGATTGTCTTTGCTTATTCAGGTTTAAATGAATAGCAACTAAGCAATCAGAGGTAAACATCAAAGGAAAAAAATCTTGGTTATCTACTTATATTGTTAAGAATTCAAATTCAGAAAGACAAAAACTATCTGTAAAGAATTTAAAGAATATACATTTTCAGGAATGAGGAAACGAAGACCTGTTGAGTGGGTGTTGAACATGTTGAAATCATTAGATGGAATTTATATATCAATCTTTCTTTTCACAGAAAGTTGGATTGAGTGCGTTCTTGGGAAAATCAGTAGTGCATTGTCTTTTGAATTTATTCTTTTTAAAAAATATTTATTTATTTGACAGAGAGCGCACAAGCAGGGGGAGTGGTAGGCAGAGGGAGAGGGAGAAGCAGGCTTTCTGCCAAGCAGGGAGCCTGATGCGGGGCTCAGTCCCAGGACCATGGGATCATGACCTGAGCCGAAGGGCAGACACTTAACCAACTGAGCCACCTAGGCGCCCCTTGAATTTATTCTTATCAAGATGTAAAACACAGCAACTAGAGAAAAAGGAAATAAAAAGTGAAACATGGCAACTGATCTAAAATCTGCTTGAGAAACCGAAACTTAAGGGGTGCCTGGGTGGCTCCATGGTTAAGCGTCTGCCTTCGGCTCAGGTCATGATCCCAGGGTCCTGGGATCGAGCCCCGCATCAGGCTCCCTGCTCTGTTCAGCGGGAAGCCTGCTTCTCCCTCTCCCACTCCCCCTGCTTGTGTTCCGGCTCTCGCTAGCTCTCTGTCAAATAAATAAATAAAATCTTTAAATTAAAAAAAAAAGAAACTTTAGTAATAACTCCTCTAAGAAAGAGATGTAAGGCAGAGTTTCTCAACCTTGGCAACTATTGACATTTGGGCTGGATAATTCTTTGTTGTGGGAAGCTGACTAGTGATGTTTAAGAGGCATCCTTATTTATAACCACTAGATGTCAGCAGCACCCTGCAGTTGTGACAAAAAAAATTATCTCCGTGTGTTGGCAAAAGTAACTTTTTTTTTTTTTGCTCTAAGGCCCCAAATCCTCTCCCCTTTTGTGCCCCTCCCCCAGGAATCACTGCTATAAATAATACCCTCATGTATATACCTAATTTATTTGAATTAGTTTTCAGAGCACAGCCTGAAAGACATAGGAGGTGGACTTCAGGTGGGAAAGGAATGGTTGAATACAGATAAAGGGCAGTTGGGGATGGTACTGGAGTTCGGGAGGAGACTTGTGTGAAAGGGTGGATATCAAGGGGAATGTCCCAGAAGGTCTACTCCCTTCAGCATGGACTCCACAGTGGAGGGGGCTATATCACATTTGGCCTGGCTGGGGACAAGCTACAGAGCTGTGGACTCAGACTGAGGGTGAGTCATTCAAGCTGGGCAGGCCACAGGTAGGGGCCCTTAGTCCCAATGCAGTTCCAGTTCTCACATCATAATAGGAATGGAGACATTGGTGGCTAGGGTGATCTCCAAAGAGCTGGAGCCTGCAGTAGCGTGTAGACCGCAATTAGCAAAGACCTGGGCTGGAGTACTTAACAATAGTGAATGGCAGGCGCTGTAGCTTGGCCTGATTTAGGGGCACCTGGAGAAATTCTGGAGCAGGGGTAACTAAGGACACCAATGAGGTCCTGTCAGTCAGTTGCATGAGAGTAACAAGCTCGTGAAGTTCAGCTGTCAGTTTAAAGAGACCACTTGTTAATGCCTAGAGATATTCATGTGTAAGGCTGGCAATGGCATTTTTTTTTAAAGATTTTATTTATTTATTTAGAGAGAGTACGTGAGTGGGGGGGGAGGAGAGGGAGAGAGAGAGATCCCACTCTGAGCGTAGAGCCCATCGCGGGGCCGGATCCCACGACCCCAAGATCATGACCCAGGCCGAAATCAAGAGTTGGGCATTTAACTGACTAAGCCATCCAGGCACCTCTGGCAGTAGCAATTTCAATACTAAAGAGCATCTATTTTCCTAGATTTGCTGGTTGTTGTCGTTCTCTGCAGACATCCAAGCTGTCCCACACTTTAGCGTTACTGAGCTCTGAGAAGTGCAGAGATCTCTCCCAGAGTAGGGAGGGATGGGATAGAGAGATGGTATTGGGTTATAAGACACTCAAGTAACCGTAATCTCTGGAGATTGTCGAACACACCTCACACCGAACATATCACATAATCCAGGGATTAATTTTGTATCAATGAACTCTGCTTTCTGGGTGCAAGTGATGTATAGCAATACCTGGGAAGAGTTGCCTAATAAAGAATTGACTAATTATCCAACGATTATGTACCTTCAATATTTCTCACTCTGGGAGAGTTGGCAGCGGTTAAACTCATTTTAGTGCCGCACAGCATGCTTCCCCAAACACAAGCACTAAAATATCATTCTTGTTAAATAAAATAGATCTCTTGTTTTAGTGATAAAGAAGTTGGGAAGATGGCTTCTACCTGACTCTGACGCCTGCCCTCAATGATATAAAGTTTGCTTCCCTGCAATTTCTGTAGAATTCCAGTAGAAATCCAAAACCCTACCAGATATTTCTGTTAATTCCTTGGGGATTTATAATCTTGTAGATTAGGGATCCCTACCAGGGAATTTAGGGAGCTTCTAGAAGCTGGAAAATGTACAAAAAGGATTGTCCCCTAGAGCCTCTGGAGGCAGTCTGGCTCTGCCAGCGCCTTGATTTCAGTCCAGTGAAACCTGTTTCAGACTTCTGACCTCCAGAACTGTAAGATGATAAATTTGTATGGTTTTAGACTACCAAGTTTGTGGTAATTAGTTATAGCCACACTAAGAAATTAATACATCCTCCCCCAAATCAAATACAAAAATGAAAAAACAGTAACATTGTTTCTTTATTTTTTTCCTTTTAAAAATATTGCTTGATGTGCAATGTCTTTTAATAAAATGTCATAATCAAAGGTGACTGCTACTGATGGTCTCTCAGATCATATAGCAACCTTTTCATGTTTCTTGATCAATACCAGCAAATGACTGAATTCATAGTGCTTCAAACCAAATGACATAAAACAAGAGAAATGCTTGGAACAGTTCGACAAATTAAATTCCAAGCTTCTTTTTGGAGAAAGCTGACTTTTAATTGACTGCATACTTGTTTTACTGTTTTTCTCACTGGATTATAAGCTGCACGAGGTCTGGGGAAAATGCTTTCTTCACTGAAGTTAATTACCTCAGTCAACTTGTAGACCACATCTGTCCATTCCGAGTTCCTAGAAGAATGCGCTGGCTCTCCTGACATCTTATGAACACAGTATAGTTTAGATCCATGTATTCATTTCCAAACCCAACAAATCAAGATTACCTAAATAACAAGAATCCCACTCCCTAAGTATACTGTAATTATAGAAGTAGGTAGTAAAACTCTCTAAGCAAAATGGGAGCATAGAAACGGAGAGTAGAACTACCTAAGGGAACAAAGGAAAGGGGACCATGGCCGGGCTGACCCACTATGGGAGCCTATGTTCACTTAAAGGGAAGAGGGGCTATTAGACAAACCCTGTTCTACATGGAGGTAAGCAAACCTAAGGCATTAGAGAGAACCTCTTAGGCCTGTTCCCTTGACAGAACTACCTGATGGTAGGGGATTCCTCAGACATATACCATCTCACTTCTTACAGGGCTATGTGCTCTGCGTTGTACAAGAGGGTAAAGCTCCATCCCAGAACAATCCTTATTGCCAGATATGGGACGAATGAGACATTTTTTCCTGAGAGCCCCTTCGCTCCTCCCCAGCTTGGGCACAGTAAGAAATATTAAGACATTTCACCTTCATTTGCTTTTGTGCACGCAAGACACAGTGGCAAAGAGCACGTGGAATCACACTGTCTGGTTTCAATATTGGACTTTGCCACTTACTGGCTGTGTAATCATGGGCTGGTTGGTTCACCTTTTTTTTTTTTAAAGTTTATTTATTTATTTATTTTTAGTAATCTCCACACCCAACATGGGGCTCCAACTCATGACCCTGAAATCAGGAGTTGCATGCTCTTCTGATTGAGCCAGCCAGGTGCCCTGGTTCACCTTTCTAAGCCAAAATTTCTTTTTTTTTTTTTTTAAAGATTTTATTTATTTATTTGACAGAGAGACAGCGAGAGAGGGAACACAAGCAGGGGGAGTGGGAGAGGGAGAAGCAGGCTTCCCGCGGAGCGGGGAGCCCGATGCAGGGCTCGATCCCAGGACCTGGAATCATGACCTGAGCCGAAGGCAGACGCTTAACGACTGAGCCACCCAGGTGCCCCGTAAGCCAGAATTTCTTACCTATGAAGTCAGGAGAGTCATAGATCTTTCCTCATGGAGTTGTGGTGAAGTGAAATGGAGTAACACATGGAAAGCCTGTCTCACTAAAGAGCATTCAGTAACTGTGGATGTTACTATCACTATTATGACAGGTCCCTCCATCTGTGCAGTGGGCAGTCTGTACTAACCTCCAGCAGGAGCCCTTCCCCATTATAATTTGGGGAATCATGTCGTGTCTCTGACTGTGCAGCTGCTGAGGCAGGTGCTCTGCTGTGATCTTTAGGCCAGGGCAATCTAGATCTTCCCACCTTAGGACCCAAGTCAGGGAGCCCTGGACATGCCCACATATGGAGCCTGGTAAAGCCTCTTGGGCAGCAGGCATCCAGCCCTTCCCTTGGAGGGACTGACCTATGTGGGGGAGAAGAGATTTTGGAAAGGTGATCACTTCTCAGCTCTCTCCTAGTTCTATATCAGATGGGATGCTTCTAGCAGACCAATTGAGTTTTCAGGTGAATACATTTTCTGCAAGGTACCAGCTCTAACCTAACTCTGAAATAAAGGGATGGAAATGTAAGCAAATACTGAAATAAAGGTTAGAAGGGCTAACAGCAGTGTGTGTGCACTAACAGCAGTATGGCTTTGGAATTTTTGTGCATAAAATTATTGCATATAAAGTATTATTTTTTAATTGAAATATAGTTGACATTAGTTTCAGGTGTAACCATAGTGATTCAACGTTTATCTACATTATGTAATGATCACCACGGTGAGTCTGTACCATCTGTCACCATACAAAGTTATTACAATATTATTAATTGTATTCCCTATGCTTACTTTATATCTCCATAACTTATTTACTTTATAACTGAAGGTTTTCACCTCTTAATCCTCTTCCCCTATTGACACCTAGTAACTGTGTCAGAGAAACAGAGCAAATGTTTATCTTGTGATCACTATGAATTTGGCAGCAGTCCTGGTTCTGTGGGGCTCTGACTTAGCTGATTAAGTATGCAGAATCTTGACCACTATGTCTTTGGCATAAACAGACCTGTGAACTCACAGGACAGCAGCATTAAGGAGAGAGGAAACAGCCAATATAGTGTGTAAATGTGTCTATGTGTATGCATGTGTCTGTGTGTATTTACAAATAGGAAAAAACAATGAAAAAGAAGGAAACTCATTTTGAATGGACAGGGTTTTGATGTGAGGAAATGAAACTTGAGCATAGAACTATGAGTCCAGGGGCGCCTGGGTGGCTCAGTCGATTAGCGTCTGCCTTGGGCTCAGGTCATGATCCCAGGGTCCTCGGATGGAGTCCCGCATAGGGCTCCCCCCTCCACAGGAAAACTGCTTCTCCCTCTCCCACTCCCCTGCTTGTGTTCCCTCTCTTGCTGTGTCTCTCTCTGTCAAATAAATAAAATCTTTAAAAAAAAAAATAAATAATAAAAGCTTTATTAAAGAAAAAAAAAAGAACTATGAGTCCAATATCAGAATTCTAGGACCAGTTCTATGTTTGACAATCTAGATGAGTCAAACTCTATGAGTTGCCTTATCAGTTAAATAAAAGGGTTAGGCTTGCAGCCCTGGCTGCAAACTAGAAAATTCCTTGGGAATCTTTAAAAACAAACAAGCCAAAAAACCAAACCAAACAAAACAAAACAGAGAAACTGACACCTGAGCTAATCTCTAGTCCGGTAAATCAGAATCTCTGGTAGCGAGGCCCGGGCATCAGAATTATCAGTAATTGAAAGAAAGAAAGAAACCACAAGGTAATTTTATTGTGTAATCATGATTTTTTTTTTTAAAAAAAAGATTTTATTTATTTATTTGACAGAGAGACACAGCGAGAGAGGGAACACAAGCAGGGGGAGTGGAGGAGGGAGAAGCAGGCTTCCCACTGAGCAGGGAGCCCGATGTGGGGCTCGATCCCAGGACCCTGGGATCATGACCTGAGCCGAAGGCAGACGCTTAATGGTTGAGCCACCCAGGCTCCCCTGTAATCATGATTTAAAACCACTGCACTAGGGGCGCCTGAGTGGCACAGTTGGTTAGGAGTCTGACTCTTGGTTTTGGCTCAGGTCATGATCTCAGGGTGGTGAGATGGAGCCCTGCATCAGGCTCTGGGCTCAGGGAGGTGCCTGCTTGAGATTCTTTCTCTCCTTGTCCCCCTCCCCCTGGGACTACCAAACCAGATCTGTATGTCAAGTCACAATAATCCTGCAGAAGCAGAGGAGAGAGGGACTATGTGTCTGTGAAAGTGCCGGCTGACCACCAACTTGATATTCTAGAAATAGGAACTTCTATAATAAGGACCCAATATTTGGTATATGTCCTTAGTGTCTGCTTAAGTATAAGTTTGTTTCAGGTGTTTTGGTAGTTGTACCTCCTGACGGTCATCGGTTGTTCAATGGCCTGTAGGTGAGATCTAGTCCCTTACTTTTCCAAAGCCAGGCAAATACCATCTGGGGACAGACCAGACTCAGAGAACCAGAGGTGCAGAGCTAGATCATACCCATTTCCTCTCAGGGGGTTGGCTGATCAGGTACCCCATTTGGTGCCAAAACTGGAAGCAAATTGGATGTTCTTCAGCAGGTGAAGGGCTAAATAAACTGTGGTACATCCATACAATGGAGTATTATTCAGCAGTTAAAACAAATGAGCTATCAAGCCATAAGGACATGAAGGAACATTAAATGCATATTGCTACATGAAAGACACATTTAAAAAGACTACATATTATATAATTCCAAGTATACGACATTCCGGAGAAGGCCAAATTATAGAAATAATATTAACAGATCAGTCCTTGCCCGAGGTTTAGGGGGAATGGTATGGGGGAGCACAGGATACTTTTAGGACAGAGAAACTCTTCTTATGATACTATAATAGTAGATACCTAATATTATGTACAATACAAAGATGAACCTAATATTATGTACAATACAAAGATAAATACAATACGATACTGTGAACTCTGAACTTTAATTAGGAATAATATATCAATATTGGTTCATCGATGGGAACTAATATACCATACAAATGCAAGATGTTAGTGTAACAACCCAGCAGCTGGTCCTAAGGGTTGACTTGCTTCAAGTTAACACACTCCTTACTTGGTGACCTAAGTCCCTTGACCTACAACAGACTGATTTACTTTCTTTGAGATTTGCAGACCACTGGCCTTGAGGAGTGAAGGACCAGAACTTTCCCAGGCCACAGAAGCCAGCAAGTCTGTTTGAAGCAGTCTCGGCCTCCTGATTAGCCCAGCAATTTTTTTTAACAAAATGTTTTTCTTTTTTTTGGTCACACAAGTGATTTTACTGACCTCCCTTTGTATATCTGTAGATGTTGCCTTCCTTTGCAGAAAGAACAGAGTCCTCCTGCACATCACGGAACTAGAACCAGAACCCCTCTCACACAATTCCCTGGCACTAAGATAACTTTTGTAGCTGGTATTGTGGAGTCTGCACATAATCAAGGATTGTTGCAGGCCATTGCACTCCCTTTGCAGATTAACTACCCTACACCCCTTAAGAAACCCCTAAGTGGGGCAGAACCCTTGGAGTTGGCTTTTGAACAAGAGTCCACCTCTGTCTCAGGTTGCCAGCTTCCTGAATAAAGCTCAAATCCCTCTCCAATCAAAAACTTGTGTCTTGAGTAATGGCCTTTCCAGGGACTGGCAGCCGAACTTGGGTTCCAAAACATTAATAATAGGGAAACTGTAGGAGGGGTGAGGGTGTGGAGGAGGCAGGTATATTAGAACCTTGTACTTTCTGTGCATTTTTCCTATAAGCCTACAAGTGCTCTAAAAATAAAGTTTATTGAGTGAAAAAGAAAAAAAACTCTTGCAGTAAGGGAGGTGGCTACTGCAATGGGAGAGGGTGACTATGGCCTTAGGGAAACAGCTCTGATCTTAAGATCTGCAAATGTCTGAAAGATTAATCACAAAAGTGTGTGTGTGTGTGTGTGTGTGTGTGTGTGTGTGTGTGTGTTTATAAATAGGAAAGAGCTCACAGAGTAGGCAGTTAGACAAGAGCCGGTGATAAATAGGTGACACATTAGAAGCCTGAGGGTACAACATCCTGACTTTGTGGCTTCAACAACCTGGCCTTAGGGCTTCCAGCACTCCAGGGCTGACAGACCCAGAACCACAGGTGCAGAACATGCCTCTCCTCTTCAATCTCTGCCCCAGGGTAACCTATAGCTTCATTATGATTTATTTAAACTGTGGTTTCAAGACACCCACCCCTATGGGGGAAGGTGGCCAGGATAGTTGCAACAAGAACCTTGTAGGGCCAAAACTCCCCCTCCGAAGTGGTAGGAGGAGTCCCTTAGATGATTAGAAACAACCTCTGTTGGAGAGTGTTTTAACTGATGTGATTTTGGAATATAGTGAGGTTTGGTGGGGTGAGGTCCAGAGCCCACGACCAAGAAAGAATTCTTGAGACGCCTTTGGTGCAAAATGGTGGTTTATTAAAGCACAGGGACAGGACCCATGGGCAGAAAGAGCTGCTGCACCGGGGTTGTGAGGGGTGGCTGATTATATACTTGGGAGTTGGGGGCGGTAAGGAAAAGGGAGTTTTCAAAAGAACTTTCAAATGCTAAAGAGGATCTACAGGGTACAGAAGGCCCTGCCACTGTCAAGCTGCCGTTGTTTTTCCCTCTAGCAAAGCATTAACATTAAGATAGTTGGGAGCTTCCTGGAAGAATGTCACGCATATGCCACCCAGGAGGTGGGAGGGTGGGCTGCAGGGTGTCAGCTTGTGCTTTGTCCTCAGTTAGCCTTCTGTTCCCTCATCACTATGACCCATAGCCTTCTTTTTATGTTATATCTTTTTATGTTTTATCTTTTCATGGATAAAAGAAAAGACATCCTTATCCCTGATGCAGTTACCACTTCTGGGCCTGCCCACTCTCCCTTCTCCACTGTCCTTAATAAACTGCTTTGGGCTTGCAACTTTCCTGCTGGCTGTTTTTATTGGAGCGTGGATCCTCACGTAAATCTTTTGTGGGTAATCCAATAATCAACACCTCCGTTTACACAATGTAGACTCTCCCACTGGTAACAGAGCAATGAAAACTAAAGAGAGGGTTCCTGGGTGGCTCAGTCGGTTAAACGTCTGCCTTCGGCCCAGATCATGATCCCGGGGTCCTGGGATCGAAGTCCCGCATCGGGCTCCCTCTTCAGCCTGGAGTCTGCTTCTCCCTCTCCCTCTACCTGCCCACTGCTTGTGCTCTCTCTCGGTCTCTCAAATAAATAAATAAAATCTTAAAAAAAAAAAAAGAAAAGAAAACTTAAGAGAGAAACTCATTTTTTTAATGGAGGTGTAGACAGGCAAGAAGGAACTGGGTTTCAGGAGCAGGGCAGTGGATGGCAAGATCAGGAAATACTTTTCCTTATTGTCAGCCAAGTTTTGAGAGGGATTGTTTGGCATTCCTATACTTGTTTAAACTTAGGAGTAAGTCAAATTTCAGGGTCCTGTGGGGGAAAAGAAAAATTTAGTCAAGTTAAATTTACAGGTATTTTATTCTGATTGGTCATGGGGACAAATGGTTTGGCTGATCATTTATGAGACAGAATGGGAAATGTGGTGGTTTTGTGTCTAGTTTTGTCATAGGTAAACAAGGGGCCTGTGGTGAGTGTTAGTAATATGGAAAAAGGTGGTTCTTTGCCATTTAACAAAAGACCACAAAAGAAATCGAAATAGACAAGTTTATTACTCAAGGCCTTGAAGCCACGTGGGAAGGTCAAGGCAGGCTGCAGGCAGAGAGAGGGAGGCATCACCTGGGGCACAAGCCTTTATTGTGTCTTTGAATAAAATGCTTTAGGGCTCCCAGGGTAAGGCTGGATTGGTCAATTCAAACCAAAAAGAGCTGGGTTGGGGGGGGTTGGTAAACACCCCCAAGATACGGGAGCAAAGACTTATGGGAAATGTAGTTTTCATTCTGCTGTTGGACTTCTGGGCTGCTTTTGCGTATGTTCACTTTCACTCCGCATCTGTAAATTGTCTTTCCCCAGGGTACACCTTTGCGTGGGTGGCGCTTCCAGGGTCGCGGAATCTTTGCACTCCCTAGGGACCAGTACTACCGGCTAGGGGAGTGGCGGGTGAGTCCTGGAGGGTTGGCAGAGGGCCAACAAGGGTCCGTTCGGCTCAGGGGTGACGGGGGGGACAGTAGAGGGGACCCCGCAGCGGGACCTCTGGCACTTGAGCCTGCCCAGGGCGGGTGGGGGTGGCCTCGGCCTGGAGGAGGAAGGGGCCGGCGTCCGGCGTGGGGACGGGGGCGCAGGTCCCGGGAGGTTGCAGAATCTGTGAGCAATGTCGCGGCTCCTGCCGGAGCTCTGTTCAAGTTACTGAGCAGCTCTGGGAATGACATTCAGTTTCCCGTTGTGCAGAATGAGAGTATTTTAATACCTGACTGCAACTGTTGGTTTAATACCAACCTGCGGTGGTTCTGCGCTGTTAACGTATATGCTATATATATTTAGATTTTTGTCATCAAGAGATCTCACTTCCATATTGGAGGTAAGTTGGCTGTTTCCATGTTAAGAGAATAGGAAAACTGAGGCTCAAAGGTAAAGTGATTTACCCAAGATCACACAGCCAGCAGCGATGGGAATCTAGTTTTCGATCTGTTTTTCTCTCCATCTCATGTTCTTTCTAATAAACTGCCCTGCCTAAAACCCAGCATTGTTATTCATAGCATTGAGCACTGATAGTGTCTTTACAGAATCCAGGAAAATAATTGTGAAGCAAATTATTAAATAAACAAAGTTCTCATGTTCTTTCTAATAAACTGCCCTGCCTAAAACCCAGCATTGTTATTCATAGCATTGAGCACTGATAGTGTCTTCACAGAATCCAGGAAAATAATATGGGGACTGAATAATTTCTTGGCCCTTGTGTTTATGGGATTTTTTGTTATTCTTCTGAGCCCTTGGGTCAGGCAGCACAATTTCTGGGCCAGGTCTGCCCTGTCTAGCTTTTGTCTTTGGAGGCCTTCATTTGAGTTTGTAGATGGCCAAGCCCTTGATTTTTTGGGAAAGTATGACCTGAGAGTCAGATTGGGAGTCCTGTTTGAAAGTTCCAACCATATTTAATTTGTCCCCATGGCTCAGGTCCCAGCTCTTTTAAAGCAAAACAGCTCTTGAGGTAAGAAAGAGTAGTCCCCAGGAACCTCACCTGGAAGATCACTCCTTGATCTGAGTGAGACCTCTCACCAGAGCTCCACACAGAGACAGAAGGGTCCCAGGAAAGACTATATCCTAAAACTGACAGGACAAAAGTAATTCTCGGTCCTCCTACAGAATGAGCAATGCTTAGGTGATGTCACCTTAACCAGAAGTCATTGCAGGCTGTCCATTGATCAGCTTTGAGAACTGAAATAAGGCTAGCAGCATGAGCAAAGGGTAGGCAGCACAGCTGAGGGACCTCACAGGAGGCTTGGTGAGGACACAGTTCGGGAAAAGGAATCACCAGCCACAGAAGGAGAAACTGCCCTTCTTGTTCACTCTCATCACTCCCTTTACTCTGCGCTCGCTCTATAACCTAGAGCAGTGTATCACTGGTCTTTCTATTCTGACAGTAAAAAATCAAATAACTAATGCATAAAGACTTTGAAGATTTTAAAATTTTGCCTTTATTTAAGAGGTGAAAAAGAAAGTGGACCAGAAGGTAAGTGATTTGTTTAGAGTCACATGATTTATTAGTGGCATGCCCAGAGAACTCCTTGCTGTCCCCCATTAACAATGATGTCACCTCAAATTTTTTATTAAAAGATCTTTTTGAAAAACCATAACCAAGTTAGAATAAACAAAGTACCCCACCGCTTTTCAGGGGATGCTGATCAGGGGATGCTAACCCAAGGGCCAAACATTGTTACTAGGCATGCAGAGAAATAAAGGCAATGTCTTTCCTATATTGTTCTTTGTTTAATTAGTTCTCAGTGATTTTTACTTTTTTTTTTTTTGGTCACTAGAGGGCAAGATAAATTCTTCTTAGTAGGAAATTAGTCGGAAATGTTTACATTCATTCAACAAAAAATTGCATTCTAAGCTCTCTGTGACCAGAGTCAGCATAGACACTGGGTGCTCCTCCACAGGCTCTGTCCTGCCCTTAGGGTTGAAGGGCCCAGACCACAGGGGCTTTGTATGTAGCTGCTGTGTGTGTGTGAAGCTTGCTAGGCAGATAAGCCTGAGAACTGCACAGCTCACCTGGTTGCATAGGACCTCATTTTCTTACCTTCTTTCCCAGCTGTACCTTTACAGTTCTCTTCAGTTTTCCAAGGCAACAGGAAATGAACGAATCACAGGTGAGTTTATTCCTGCTTTGTTTCACTGTGGTTTTTGTGAGGTTTGTAAGGGAACAGAAATTAAAATAGAAAAATAGAAATAGATGAAAATCAACATCAGAGACCCTATAGACTATCAGGTCAAGAGCTGAGCAAAGTCAGCATATTGATAAATCCTGGTCCTATAAAGTCCCAGAGTTACCAAATTTGAGCTGCAAGTTTGCCTCTGATCTCTCTGACAGCAGAGGAGAACCAGAGAAGAAAGTCTTTTAGGGCACTAAAATGCTGGCACTTCTGTAACAAATTATCAGAGACTGACGGCTTAAACAACAAATACTTATTTCTTATAGTTCTGGAGTCTGGTAACTCCAAGATCAAGATGCCAACCTATTTGGTTCTTAGTGAGGACCCTCATCCAGTTTGCACATGGATCTCTTCTCATTCGCATGGTGGGGAGAGAGTAGGTGGCAAGCTCTCTCATGTCTTTTCTTCTCAGGGCACTAATGACCCAATTACCTCCCAAAGTCTCCATTGTCAGATACCATTACATTGGGGATTAGGGCTTCAACATATGAATTTTGGTGGCGGGACACAAGTGTTCGGTTCATAACAGAGTTCGAGTACATAATTTTCTAATGGTCTTGCTGGGTCCAGCGGTATAGAATATCTGGAAGAAGGCTGAATGGCCTACATGTCCTTTAAACAGCTCTGCATAAATATTTCCCTCACCCAGACTGTGGCACTATACGTGTGACTGCTACTTAACCCTGCTTACTTGCCAGCACTTGGTGTTGTCAGACTTTAGACTTAGTGCCAATCTAACTTCTGAGAAAAACTCGTTTTAATTTGCATTTCTGAGATTACTAATGAGCTTGTACATCATATATTTATTGGCTTTTTTTAAAAAAAAGATTTTATTTATTTATTTGACAGAGAGAGAAAGAGAGAGAGCACAAGCAGGGAGAGTGGCAGGTGGAGGGAGAGGGAGAAGCAGGCTCCCCGCTGAGCAGACAGTCCAACATGGGGCTCGATCCCAGGACCCCGGGATCATGACCTGAGCCGAAGGCAGTCGCTTAACCAACTGAGCCACCCAGGCGCCCCTATTTATTGGCTTTTCATTGCTTTTGTGAAAGACTTCATTTTTAATTTTTCTATATTAATTTTTAAGAATACTTGATATATTTTGGACAGTAATTCTTTGTCTATTATATTTGTTGTGAACATGTTCTCCAACTCTGTCCCTTGACCTTTACCTCTACAGAGTCTTTGGCTTTATTAGAGTTTTATATTTTTACATAGACCAATCTTTTGATCTTTTCCATTTTATTTATTTTTCAATTTTAAAATTCTTCCCTAACTTAAGATAATTTAATATTTAAAATTTTTGTTTAATTAATATTAATACTATTAAAAATATTTAAGCCTTGAACCAATATGGAAATCGTTATTGTAGATAATATGAGGAGGGAATCTAGTTTTACCTTTTAACACATGAAGTACCAGTTCTTTTTTTTTTTTTTTTTTAAGATTTTATTCATTTATTTGACAGAGAGAGACACAGCGAGAGAGGGAGAGAGGGAACAGAAGCAGGGGGAGTGGGAGAGGGAGAAGCAGGCTTCCCGCTGAGTAGGGAGCCCGATGCGGGGCTCGATCCCAGGACCCTGGGATCATGACCTGAGCCGAAGGCAGGCGCTTAACGACTGAGCCACCCAGGCGCCCCAGTACCAGTTCTTTACTAATGTTTTTCTCAATGAATTATAATGCCACAGCTATCCCGTATATTACTGTGTCTGCATGCATCTGTTTCTGGCCATTCTAATTCATTCCATTAATCCTTAATTCATTCTTCTTTAGGTTCATCTTGTCCTTTCTCACCTTTTTTCTGTCCTACTGGATGAAACCTGGCATCCTTACCTTGTGCCTGGTTTTCAGAGATTACTTAGGAAGTATTAGCAGACCCCGGCGTAGTCTCTTTGGGTTTGGGTACACACCAGTTACCCCATTAAGTAAGTTTCTTCCTAAACCTTAAGTTGTAAATGTCCATTACACTTAGTGGTTTTTCTAGATCCCTTAAGGATTGATTTGGTTACTAATTTGATTTCTTAGATGGTATATAGTTTTTTTCAGGTTTTCTGAACTTCTTGGTTCAATTTTGGGCACATTTATTTAAAAAATTGTACATTTTTTTAAGTTTTCCAATTTTTTTGCATAAGTATGTTTAAAAGACTTGACTTAAAATCTTTAGTGAATGCTAATTTTTTAAAAGTATGAATGCTAATTTTTTATTCCAATTTTTATCAGTTATTAAATTTCACTTTAATATAGAAGCTGCTGATTAGAAATGGAAAAACTGTGGTCTGGCTAGTCATATATCTGAAAGCCTAAAATTATAGCATGTGGATATAGGATTGATATTTTTTTTTTTTTAAGATTTTATTTATTTATTTGACAGAAATTGAGAGAGAGCACAAGTAGGCAGAGCGGCAGGCAGAGGGAGAGGGGGAAGCAGGCTCTCCACTGAGCAGGGAGCCCGACGCGGGGCTCAATCCCAGGACCTTGGGATCATGACCTGAGCCGAAGACAGGCACTTAACCAGCTGAGCCACCCAGGTGCCCCCGGATTGATATTTTCAGTTGGTGATAGCATTCTTGAAATGCTTTGCCAGGAGAGGACACAGAGTTGCCATAGTGATGCCAACCGTTAATATACACCAAGCTATCATGGTTTTATGTATTTTTTTATCTGTGTGTGTGTGTGTGTGTGTGTGTGTATTGGGTAATGCATTCACGTTGGAAAAGTCAGTACAATACAAACAATATAAATAGTGAATTCACACTCCCATGTCTGTCTTTCACTGCAAACTCCTCTTGTAATTATAGGGAACAAATTTTGTGTATGTCTATTTTCTCCATTTTTTAATTAATTATTTATTTATTTATTTTTAAAGATTTTATTTATTCATTTGAGACACAGAGATACGGAGTGAGAGAGAGCATGAGCAGGGGGGAGACAGAGGGAGAGGGAGAAGCAGGCTCCCCGCTGAGCAGAAAGCCCGACGCGGGGCTCGATCCCAGGACCCTGGAATCACGACCTGAGCCGAAGGCAGACGCCTAACCATCTGAGCCACCCAGGCGCCCCTATTTTCTCCATTTTTTTAAATGCAGAGACAAGTAAATGTGATTTTATAGCTATCTATCTGGGTAGATAGATATAGGTATGTATATAAACTATATACACGTAAATATGCATTTCTACCTTTTTCTTGCATGTGTTTACATGTATATATGTGTGAATATATATATACATGTGTATTAATGCATGTGTATATATGTGTGTATATATGTATGTACTTATTTTTAATCCTTCGCCAAAGGATATAAGCATACCATAAAATAACCTGTTCTTCACCTTAATTTTTGCATTTAAGAATATATACTGGAGATACTTTGAAATTAGTACATAGTAAAATTTATGTAGTTTATTTAAAATTTTTTTTATAGAGATGGAATTCACCTTTTTAAAGTGTTCAGTTCAGGGATGCCTGGCTGGCTCAGTCTGTAGAGTGTAGAGCATGTAACTCTTGATCTCAGGGTTGTGAGTTTGAACCCCACACTGGGTGTAGAGATTACTTAAAAATAAAACCGGAAGGAAGGAAGGGAGGGAAGGAGGGAGGGAGGGAAGAAGGAGAAAGAGTTCAGTTCAGTGGTTTTTAGTATTTTCACATAGTGGTGCAGTCATCACCAGTATCCATTTTCAAAACATTTTCATCATCCCAAAACAAGACACCGTACCCATTAGTAGTTACTTTCCTATTTTGCCTCAACTCCAGGCAACCACTGATTGACTTTTTGTCTGTATAGATTTGCCCATCATGGATATTTCATATAAGTGGAATCATAAAATCTGAGGTCTTTTGTGTCTGGTGTCTTTGACAGCATAATGTTTTCAATGTTCATCCTTACTGTAGCATGTATTAGTACTTTTTTTTTTAATGGCTCTGTTATGTTATACAGATACATCACATTTGATTTATCCATTATTTTGGACATCTGTGTTTTTCCCACCTTTTGTCTATTATGAATAAAGCTGCTTTGAACATTTATAGACAAGCTTTTGCATGAACATATGATTTTAGTGCTGTGGGTATATACTTAGGAGTGGGAGTGGAGTTGCTGGGTCATATGGTAACTTTATATTTAACTTTTTGAGGAACCACCAAACTGTTCGCTGGAGGGGCTGCATAATTCTGCATTCTAACCAGCAATATATAAGCATTCCGATTTCTCTACATCATTGACTCACTTGTTATTGTTCATCTTCTTTATCATAGCCATTCTAGTGGGTATGGAATGGGATATCATTGTGGTTTTGATTTGATTTTCCTGGATGATTAAAGTTGTTGAACATCTTTACATGCACCCGTTGGCCATTAGTATATCTTCTTGTGAGAAATGTCTATTCAAATTCTTTGCCCATTTTTAATTGGTTTATTTTCTTATCATTGAGTTGTGAGAGTTCTTTATATAAACTGGATACAGACTGTTGTCAGATACATAATTTATAAATATTTTTTCCCATTCTGTGGATTGTCTTTTCACCTTCTTGGTAATTTTTTTTTTTTTTTTAAGATTTTATATGCCCATTTGAGAGCTCGAGAGAGAGCTCAAGAGAGAGCACAAGCGGTGGGGAGGGGCAGAGGGAGAGGGAGAAGCAGACTCCGCGCCAAGCAGGCAGTTTGCCATGGGGCTTGATCCCAAGACCCTGAGATCATGACCTGAGCCGAAGGCAGACGCTTAACCAACTGAGCCACCCAGGTGCCTCTTGGTAATGTGTTTTGAGGCACAAAAATTATTCTTTTATTGATGTCCAATTTATCTTTTCTTTAGTTGCTCATGCTTTAAGTGTCATACCTATGAAACCATTGCCTAATCCAAAATCTTGAAGATTCAACCCTGTGTTTTCTTCAAAGTAACAATTTTTGTCTTAAAGTCTCTTTTACTTAATATTAATATAGGCCTTTCTAGCTGTCTTTTGGTGATGTGTTGAGCAGAACACTAGGCACACGTTACCAATGCTGGGGAAGACTGACCGTGTTGGAGACAGCAAATACCGTCACTATACCAGCCTGCAGGAATAGAAGTTTAAATACTTCTGCCCACCACATCTTGGTATCAGAGTCACCAAGGAAAACACAACAGAGTCAAGCACTGGATGGAATAATGCTTTTACACAGTTAGAGAAGAGATAGAGCAAGATAAGTTCTGATAATATGCCACTGGTCCCCAAAGCTAGTCGGTGCCCCCAGCAGCTGACACGGCAGTTGGCCTATGCACCCTCCTCTTATGCCACAAGAGGAGTCCAACCCCACTATTGTGGAGTCCAGAATATTGAAAGCTGAGGTGGTGCCAGAAGTGCATTTATTACATGCTTAATCAGAAAGAAGGAACACTTAAATACAAGATATTCCCACAGGTGAATGGTTTGTACCGGCTGTGTGGTCTCTGCATCTCTGTGTAAGGAAATGTTCCAGGCCCAAGGCTCATTCTTATGCAGCTGAGTGGGGGTTGAAAGACTACACGCACGAGACTGTCTTTCTCATCAGTTTTCATGGTGTATCTCTGTCCATCCTTTCATTTTCTGTTTATGTCCTTAGATCTCAAGTGAGTCTGTCAGACACTGTTTACCAGGATCACGTTTTTGTTTTGTTTTTATCCAGTATGATATCCACTATATGCCTTTTAATTAGAGTGTTTAATCAATTTATATTTAGTATAATTGCTGATAGAGTAGGATTTAGGCCTGCCATTTTCTTATTTGAGTTCTAGATTGTTTTGTTCCTCTGTTCCTGCATTACTGCCTTCTTTTCTGTTCAATAGATATTTTTTAATGTACCATTTTAATTCCCTTGTCATTTCTTTTGCTATATTTAGTTATTTTCTTGATGGTTGTCCTGGGAATAACAATTAACATCTTAATTTTTAACAATCAAGTTTGGAATAATATGAACTTAATTTCAATAGCATATAAAAATTTTACTTCTATCTACTTCTATTCATTCCCTTACTCTTCCTTTGTGTTTTTATTGTCATACAGATTATATCTTCATGTATTGTGTGGCACCAACACATTTATATTTTTTCTTTACAAAGTGTCTTTTAAATCGGGTAGGAGAAAAAAAGAATTACGGATAAAAATATATTTATACTATCTTTTACTTAGATAGTATTACCTTTACCAGTGCTCTTTGTTTCTTTGTGTGGATTTGTGGTACTGTCTAATGCCCTTTCATTTCAGCCTGAACAACTCCCTTTAGTATTTTTTGTGAGATGAATGTGGTAGCAATGAATTCTCTCAGTTTTTGTTAATCTGTGTATGTTTTGATTTCTCCTTCATTTTTCAAGGATAGTTTGGGCCTGACAGTCTTTTTCAGCACTTTAAATATGTCCTCCCTACTGCCTTCTTGCCTCTGTGGTCTCTAAAGCAAAATGACCTGTTAATCTTATTGAAAATCCATTGTACACAATGAGTTGCTTTGGTCTTGTTGCTTCCAAGACCCTGTCTTTGACCATTAACAGTTTATGATGTGTGTAGTTAATTGATTTTTTGGGGTTTTATTTGTAGTTTGTTCAACTTTGTGGATGTGCAGGTTCCTATCTTCCATCAAGTTTGGGAAGATTTTGGCCATTGTTTCTTCAGCTGTTGTTTCCTCTCCTTCCTCTTTTCTCTTTCTGGGTCTCCCATTATGCATATGTTCATACACTTGATGTCCCACAGGTCTCTGAGGCTCTGTTCAACTCTTCATTTTTTCTTTCTGTTATTCAGACTAGATAAATTTAGTTGACCAGTCTGTCTTCCATCAAGTTTGTTGGTTATTTCTTCTGCCACCTCAAATCTGTTGTTGTGCCCTTCTAATGAATTTCTAATTTCCAGTTACTGTATTTTTTAACTCTAGAATATCTTTATGGGTTTTTTAAAAATAATTTTTAACTCTTTATTGGTATTGTCTACATAGAAGGACATTGTTCTCATACTTTTCTGTAGTTCTTTAGATGTGGTTACCTTTAGTTGTTTGAACATATTTAAAATAATTGATTTAAAGTCTTTGTCTAGCAAGTCCAATATCTGTACTTCTTTAGGACAATTTGTATCAATTGGTTTTTTTCCCTATTGTATCAGACATAATTGCTTGTTTCTTTGTCTTGTAATTTTTGTTGAAAAAAAGAAAACTGTCTATTTTAAATAGTATTTAGTGGCTTTCAGAGTCTCTCCTCCCTATTCATTGTTATTGCTGTCATTGTTATGTTGCTTAGTGGGATTTCTAAACTGATTATGTAAAGTTCTATTCTTTATCATGTGCAGCCACTGAAATCTCTACTCAGTAGGTTAGTCAGCTAATGATTTACCAGATTTTCTCAAATGCCTGGAGTTAATAAGTCTCCTTGTCTGTGCCCAGGGCTCTCTGTGCATTATTGGTACCCATCTTCAACACTCAGACATGCTGTGAACAACTCTTCCATAGTCTTTACTTCTTACATGTACCAAAGCTTCAAGGTCAGCTGAGGATAAGAACTTAGGATCTTCTTAGATCTTTCCTGAGCATGTGCACACCCCTGGGCATGCATGTGGCTTTCTTGATTCCCAGGAGTATGTTGAAGCTTTCAAAGCTCCTGTGGGTATCTAATTACTTGCTTTTCCCTTTTCAGCTTTTAAATTAGCCTCTTGCCTGCTCCGACTGTTATTTATCACTGCAGGCAGCTGTGAAGTTAATAATTTTCCTCTAATTCTTTTCCAAGCATGTTGCCTGAGGAAAAGGCTGTTTGTACTGTGGAAGCTCCAAGTTAGCTTAAAGACAGTGGAGTCTTCCAGGGAGCCATCAGACATGTAAATAATGACATTTCTCTGGGAATGAGGCTTTGAAAGAACTCCTTCCCTATTCTGCTCTTTCTGGTGGCTGCCTGGTTGCTGCTTTTCACTGTGATTACAAGCTGCTCATTTTCAAGGCTCCTGTGGAGCTGGATTGTATAGGATAGGAATGAAGCAAGTAAAAATGCCACAAATCTCACTTTGGCCGTGTTTGGTGAAACTAAGTGTTTATTGAATAAATGCTCCCTGGATTTATGCAAGCGTTTGGATAGTTTCAAACTTCTAAAAAGTTGATTCTTATAATTTTTGCTAGTTTTCCTAATTATTTTATGGAGGAATTTATGGAAGTCTTTACTCTGCTTCTTACTACTTTTGCTCCTCATTGTGTATAGGTGCATGGTTTCTGTTGTATGCATTTGTCATTGATTATTTAACCAGTTCTCTGTTGAAGGACACTTGTTTACAGTCTTTTGCTGTTACTAACAGTGTTTCATTGAATAACCTTATTTATGTAACCTAATTTCATACGTGTGAATCTTAAGGAAAAATTTTCTAGAATTAGAATAATTGGATCATGGGTCGAAACTAAGCCATTTCTTAATTTTCACAGATACTACAAAATTGCCCTGAACAGTGATATATCATTTTGCACTTTTGCTGGAAATTAGTTTGTATCCCTTAGTTCTTTAACTGTTAATTGAGCATTGCTTTTTGCCAGATAGTATTTTATGTGTTCAGGATACTGTCAGTGGTATGCTGGTAAATGTTTAACAACTAGTTCTTTTAGGAGAATCCCACCCTCTGATTTGTAATGTTTTCTGATTTCTGGAGTGTTAATGCACCCACCATAGCCAGTTTTAGGCTACCAACCTGACAGTACTGAACATGGAGTTGGGGAGAGATATATACACCAACCCTTTTAAGCTGGTATGAGCAAGTGCCAGCAATCACTGGACCCGGCCATGAATAATGTTGACTAAAAATAACCCTGTTTGGGGCGCTGGGTAGCTCAGTTGGTTAAGTGTCTGCCATCGGCTCAGGTCATGATCCCAGGGTTCTGGGATCCAGCCCTGCATCAGGCTCTCTGCTCAGCAGGGAGTCTGCTTCTCCCTCTGCCCCTACCCCACCATGCGCTCTCTCTCTCTCTCAAATAAATAAAATCTTAAAAAATAATGAAAATAAAAATAACCCTGTTTTCCTAGAGGAGAGGGCAAAAGGCAATAAATATCATAAATAAGTAAATTATATACAGTATTATTAGAAAATAAGTGGTGGAAATATCAAGTAGGATAAGGCACATGGGAAATTGCAGGGTTATTAAATAGGATAGGCTGGGTGGAACTAACAAGGAGGTGACATTTAAACAATAACAATAAGTGATGAAGTAGAGCAGTGGTTCTCAAACTTTAGCAGGCATCAGAATTATGTGGAGGGCTTGTTAAAACAGAGATTGTGGGTCCCATTTTTAGATTTCCTGCCTCAGTGTGTATGGAGTGGGGCCCAAAAATTTCCTTGTCTTTGAAGTTTCCATGTGGTGCTGATGCTTCTAGTCCAGGGACCATCCTTGCCGAACCACTAGAGTAATGCATCCCAGAAGGTTGTGTCAGTCCCAACCTGTTGATAGTGATGCTATTGGCTAGGAATGCCTGAGGCACTCTTCTGGCCCGTGTTCCTTGAAGTGAGCCCCCGAACGGACATTTCCCTGACCAAAGCCAGTGTTGTGGCTAGACCAGCCCTCATGGTTGTGATTGCAGGATGCACTTCAAAAACCATCAGGGAACTTTGAGAAACAAGATTTATTACTCACAAGTCCTAGAAGGTACACTGCATGCCCAGGGGTCACACAGTAGTGAGGTCACAGGTAGAGAAGAGAGTGGACCTGGGGCTCTGCCTTTATTACAGTCCGAGGGTGAAGTGTCTAAGGTCTTGTGGGTTTACTCCTTATTAGCTAATTTAAATCATAAGAGCCAGAAACTAGGGCACAGGAGGGAGAAGCTGAGTCACTAAGACTGTCAGTTGTCTACCTTGCCCAGGGCTTTCTGAAAGAGGGTACTTCACAGATGGAGGCAGCCTAATTCCTTATTTGGTTGTTTTGTTGGTAGCTGTGTCATACAGCTAGCAATAGGTTTAATCAAGATGGATATTCGTTTGAAATGGATGCCTCAGCAATCAAAAGCTTAGTGTCAGGCACTTATACAACACAGAGGGAACACATAGGACAGAGATGCTGTTATGTTCAAGGAGTAGTAAGGAGGCTGGTTGAGCTGGAATAGAAGAGTGAGGAAGAGTACAGTAGGGAATGAAGTTAGAGTTAGTAGGCCAAGTCATGTGGCACAGTGGAAGGCATTATAAGGAGCTGGGCTTTTGGTCTGAGTCAGATGGGAACTGTTGCAAGTTGTAGAGCAAAAAAGTGGTGTGATCTAAGTTATGTTTCTGAGAATCACTGGTTTCAGTGTTATTATAGGCAAGAAGGGAAGGTGGAAGCAGGAGTCTTTTGCAGTAATTTTGGCACAAGTGGTCAATTACACATGTGTTTTGAATGCAGTACATATATATGCGTATGCATATATATATTCACATATACACATATACATGTGGTTAGAGAGATACAAAAATAAATAGAGATGTCTATGCATGCAAGGGTTAGTACTCATACAGTATTTCCAAGCTCTGTCTATAGAGGGCCTGGACGTGCTAATATCCCTATAACAGTGAGCGCATTTCATACCAATATCTTGGTTTCTAAATACCATTCTCCAATAAAAAGAACCAGGGTTTCTTGGAGAAGTGATTGGTTCAGGACTGAGACAGAAAGGTACTAGATAATCCTAGTCCACCTTGTGGTGTCAGAAAGGAAGGAAGTACTCCAAAAAAAGGATAAGCTCATGTTGAAAGGGCATAAGAGCCAACCTGAAAAAACTAAAAAGAAATGGCCAAAGCTTGAACAATGTGAGCAAGAAGATAAATAACAATTGTATTTAATTATAGCCCACAGAAAAAATAAATATCCATAAGTCCATCCTGATGTTTTTATTCAATTATTTACTTCTTTGTCTTTTATTTTAATTTAAATTCAGTTAGCTAACATATAGTACATCATTAGTTTTTGATGTAGTGTTCAATGATTCATTAGTTGCATATAACACCCAGTGTTCATCACATCACATGCCCTCTTAATGACCATCACCCGGTTACCCCATACCCACCCACCTCCCTTTCTCTCTCTGATTTCTTCCCATTCAGTTTTCCCTCCCTTCCCCTAAGACCCTATGCGCTATTCCTTATGTTCCACATATGAGTGAAACCATATGATAATTGTCTTTCTCTGCTTGACTTATTTCACTTAACATAACCCTCCAGTCCCATCCATGTCGAAGTAAATGGTAGGTATTCATCCTTTCTGATGGCTGAGTAATATTCCATTGTATATGTGAACGACATCTTCTTTATCCATTTATCTGTTGAAGGACATCTTAGCTCTTTCCACAGTTTGTCTGTTGTGGACATTGCTGCTATGAACATTGGGGTGCATATGCCCCTTCTTTTCCCTACATCTGTATTTTTTTTTCTTAAATATTTTATTTATTTATTTGACAGAGAGAGACACAGTGAGAAAGGGAACACAAGCAGGGGGAGTGGGAGAAGGAGAAGCAGGGCTTACTGCGGAGCAGAGAGCCTGATGCAGGGCTTGATCCTAGGACCCTGGGATCATGACCTGAGCCGAAGGCAGACACTTAACAACTGAGCTACCCAGGGGCCCCACTACATCTGTATCTTTGGGGTAAATACCCAGTAGTGCAATTCCTGGGTCATAGGGTAGCTCTATTTTTAACTTCTTGAGGAACCTCCATACTGTTTTCCAGAGTGGCTGTACCAGCTTGCATTCCCACCAACAGTGTAAGAGGGTTCCCGTTTCTCCACATTCTCGCCAATATTTGTTGTTCTCAGTCTTGTTAATTTTAACCATTCTAACTGGTGTAAGGTGGTATCTCATTGTGCTTCTGATTTGTATTTCCCTGATGGCAAGTGATGTGGAGCATACTTTCATGTGTCTGTTGGCCATTTGTATGTCTTCTTTGGAGAAGTGCCTTTTCATGTCTTCTGCCCATTTCTTAACTGGATTATTTGTTTTTTGGGTGTGGAGTTTAATAAGTTCTTTATAGATATTGGATACCAACCCTTTATCTGTAATGTCATTTGCAAATATCTTCTCCCATTCTGTGGGTTGCCTCTTAGAGTTGTTGACTGTTTCCTTTGCCGTGCAGAAGCTTTTGATCTTGATGAAGTCCTAAAAGTTCATGTTTGCTTTTGTTTCCCTTGCCTTTAGAGATGTGTCTTGAAAGAAATTGCTGTGGCCTATGTCAAAGAGGTTACTGCCTATGTTCTCCTCTAGGATTTTGATGGATTCCTGTCTCACTTTTAGGTCTTTCATCCATTTTGAGTTTCTTTGTGTATGGTGTAAGAGAATGATCCATTTTCATTCTTCTTCTGCATGTGGCTGTCCAATTTTCCCAGGACCATTTATTGAAGAGACTATCTTTTTTCCATTGGATATTCTTTCTGCTTTGTCAATTATTAATTGACCATAGAGTTGAGGGTCCATATCTGGGCTCTCTGTTCTGTTCCATTGATCTATGTGTCTGTTTTTGTGCCAGTACCATGCTGTCTTGATGATCACAGCTTTGTAATATAGCTTGAAGTCAGGAATTGTGATGCCCCCAGCTTTGGTTTTCTTTTTCAACATTCCTGTGGCTATTCGGGGTCTTTTCTGGTTCCATACAAATTTTAGGATTATTTGTTCCAGCTCTATGAAAAATGTCGATGGTATTTTGATAGGGATTGCATTGAATGTGTGGATTGCTCTGGACAGCATAGACATTTTAACAATGTTTATTCTTCCAATCTATGAGCATGGAATGTTTTTCCATTTCTGTGTCTTCCTCAATTAATTTCATAAGTGCTCTGTAGTTTGTAGAGTAAAGATCCTTTACCTCTTTTTTTTTAAAGATTTTATTTATTAATTTTGACAGAGAGAGGGAGTGAGAGAGGGAACACAAGCAGGGGGAGTGGGAGAGGGAGAAGCAGGCTTCCCACTGAACAGAGAGCCCGACATGGGGCTCGATCCCAGGACCCTAGGATCATGACCTGAGCCAAAGGCAGACGCTTAATGACTGAGTCACCCAGGCACCCTGATCCTTTACCTCTTTAGTTAGGTTTATTTCTAGGTATGTTATAGGTTTTGGTGCAATTGTAAATGGAATCGATTCCTTAATTTCTCTTTCTTCAGTTACATTGTTAGTGTATAGAAATGCAACTGATTTCTGTGCATTGATTTTGTGGGTTTTTTTAAAAGATTTTATTTATTTATTTGACACATAGATAGTGAGAGAGAGCACAAGCAGGGGTAGCTGCAGACAGAGGAAGAGGGAGAAGCAGGCTCTCTGCTGAGCAAGGAGCCTGATGTGGGGCTTAATCCCAGGACCCTGAGATCATGACCTGAGCTGAAGGCAGACGTTTAACCAACTGAGCCACCAAGGCGCCCCTCTGTGCATTGATTTTGTATCCTGCCACATTGCTGAATTGCTGTATGAGTTCTAGTAATTTGGGGGTGGAGTCTTTTGGGTTTTCCACATAAAGTATCATGTCATCTTCAAAGAGAGAGAGTTTGACTTCTTCTTTGCCAATTTGAATACCTTTTATTTCTTTTTGTTGTCTGATTGCTGAGGCTAGCTCTTCTAGTATGATGTTGAACAACAGTGGTAAGAGTGGGCATCCCTTTCGTGTTCCTGACCTTAATGGAAAATCTCTCAGTTTTTCCCCATTGAGAATATTCACTATGGGCTTTTCATAGATAGCTTTTGTGATATTGAGGTATGTTCCCTCTATCCTTATACTTTGAAGAGTTTTAATCAAGAAAGGATGCTGTAGGGGCACCTGGGTGGCTCAGACGGTTGGGCGGCTTCCTTCAGCTCGGGTTGTAGTCCCGGGGTCCTGGGATCAAGCCCCACATGGGGCTCCCTGCTCGGCAGGGGGCCTGCTTCTCCCTCTCCCCGCCCCCTGCTTGTGCTCTCTCTCTCTCTCATAAATAAAAATTAAAAAAAAAAATGCTGTATTTTGTCAAATGCTGCTTTTTCTGCATCATTTGAGAGGATCATATGGTTATTGTCTTTTCTTTTATTAATGTGCTCTTTCATGTTGATTGATTTCCGAATGTTGAACCACCCTTGCATCTCAGGAATAGATCCCACCTGTTCCTGATGAATAATCCTTTTAATATACTGTTGGGGGTGCCTGGGTGGCTCAGTTGGTTAAGCGACTGCCTTCGGCTCAGGTCATGATCCCGGAGTCCTGGGATCGAGTCCCACATTGGGCTCCCGGCTCAGCAGGGAGCCTGCTTCTCCCTCTGACCCTCTCCCCTCTCATGCTGTTTCTCTCTCTCTCTCTCTCAAATAAATAAATAAAATCTTTAAAAAAATATATATATATACTGTTGGATCCTATTGGCTAGGATCTTGTTGAGTATTTTTGCATCCACGTTCATCAGGGATATTGGTTGTAATTCTCTTTTTGATGGGGTCTTTGGTTTTGGGATCAGCATAATGCTGGCCTCATAGAGCAAGTTTGGAAGTTTTCCTTCCATTTCTATTTTTTGAAACAGCTTCAGTAGAATCGGTATTAGTTCTTCTTTAATCGTTTGGTAGAATTCCCTTGGGATGCCATCTGGCCCTGGACTCTTGTTTTTTGGGCAGTTTTTTATTACTGCTTCAATTTCCTTACTGGTTATTGGTCTATTCAGATTGTTCTTCCTGTTTCAGTCTTCGTAGTTTATAAGTTTCCAGGAATGCATCCATTTCCTCCAGATTGCTTAATTTGTTGGCATATAGTTGCTGGTAATAATTTCTAATAATTGTTTCTATTTCCTTAGTGCTAGTCGTGATCTCTACCCTTTCATTCATGATTGATTTGGGTCCTTTCCCTTTTCTTTTGGATAAGTCTGGGCAGAGGTTTATCAATCTTATTAATTCTTTCAAAGAACCAGCTTCTAGTTTCGTTGATCTACTGTTGTTCTACTGTTTTCTGGTTTATATCTCATTGATATCTGCTCTAATCTTTATTATTTCTCTTCTCCTGCTTGGTTTGTTTTACGTGCTGTTCTTTCTCCACTCCTTTAGGTGTAAGGTTAGCTTGTGCATTTGGGATTTTTCTAATTTTTTGAGAGAGGCTTGGATGGCTATGTATTTCCCTCTTAGGACTGTCTTTGCAGTGTCCCATTGGTTTTGGACTGATGTCTTTTCATTCTCATTAGTTTCAATGAATTGTTTAAGTTCTTCTTTCATTTCCTGGTTGGCCCAATCATTCTTTAGCAGGCTGCTCTTTAACTTCCAAGTGTTTGAGTTCCTTCCAAATTTCTTCTTGTGGTTGAGTTCCAGTTTCAAAGTATTGTGGTCTGAAAATATGCAGGGAACAACCTCAATCTTTTGGTATCGGTTGAGACCTGATTTGTGACCCAGTATGTGATCTATTCTGTAGAAAGTTCCATGTGCACTCGAGAAGAATGAGTATTCTGTTGTTTTAGGATAGAATGTTCTGTATATATCTACAAAGTCCATCTGGTTCCAATGTGTCATTCAAAGCTCTTGTTTCTTTGTGGATCTTCTTCTTAGATGATCTGTCCATTGCTGTGAGTGGAGTGTTGAGGTCTGCTATTAATGTATTATTATTAATATGTTTCTTTATTTTGGTTATTAATTGGTTTATATAATTGGCTGCTCCCATGTTGGGGGCATAGATATTTACAATTGTTTGATCTTCTTGTTGGATAGACCCTTTAAGTATGATATAGTGTCCCTCTACATCTCTTACTATGGTCTTTGGTTTAAAATCTAATTTTTCTGATATGAGGATTCCCACCCCAGCCTTCTTTTGAGGTCCATTATCGTGGTAAATGGTTCTCCATCCCCTCACTTTCAATCTGGAGGTATCTTTAGATTCAAAATGAGTCTCTTGTAGATAGCATATGGATGTGTACTGCTTTTTATCCAATCTGAAACCCTGTCTTTTCATGGGAGCATTCAACCCATTTACATTCAGAGTAACTATTGAAAGATATGAATTTAGTGCCATTGTATTGCCTGTAAAGTCCCTGTTTCTGTAGATTGTCACTGTTTCCGGTCTTTGTGACTCTTGGGTTCTCTCTTCAGTTACAGAATCCCCCTAAGTATTTCTTGCAGGGCTGGCTTGTTGGTCACATATTCTTTCAGTTTCTACCTGTCCTGAAAGCTCTTTATCTCTCCATCCATTCTGAATGACAGCCTTGCTGGATAAAGTATTCTTGGCTGCACATTCTTTTCATTCAGTACCCTGAATATGTCTTGCCAGCACTTTCTGGCTTGCCAGGTTTCTGTGGACAGGTCTGATGTTATTCTGATGTTCCTCCCACCATATGTAAGGAACCTCCTCTCCCTGGCTATTCTCAGGACAGTTTCTTTGGCTGTAAAATTTGCAGGCTTCACTATTATATGTCAGGGTGTTGATCTATTTTTATTGATTTGGGGACGGGTCCTCTCTACCTCTTGAACTTGAATGCTTGTTTCCTTCCCCAGATTAGGGAAGTTCTTAGCTATGATTTGCTCAACTATACCTTTTAGCCCTCTCTCTCTCTCCACCCCCTCAGGGATCCCAATAATTCTGACATTGGAACGTTTCATGGCATCATTAATCTCTCTAGTCCTTTTTTCATGTGCTACTAGCACCCTATCTCTGTTTTCCTCAATTTCCTTCCATTCCATCAGCTTATCTTCTAGATCACTAATTCTCTCTTCTGCCTCGTTTACCCTGGCTGTTAGAATATCCAGTTTAGACTGCATCTCATTCATAGCATTTTTTAGTTTGGCCTGATTAGATCTCATTTCTCCTCTTAGAGATTCTATATTGTCACTATTGCTTTTTTCAAGCCTTGCTATTGACTTTATGATTGCCATCCTGAATTCTAACTCTGACATCTTGCTTATATGTATATCCATTAGTTCTGTGGCAGAAGACATTGTCTCTGTTCTTTTCTTTGTTGAGAGTTCCTCCTCCTAGTCATTCTGTTGGGGGATGGTTGAGTGAATGAGCAGTGTCCAAAATATCAACCACGACCCAAGCAAGATGCACCCTAGCAAAATCTGGAGTGGTCAGAAGCCACCACTGAAAAAACAAAGCCAATATGTAACACAAGAATAAAATTAAACAATTTAAAAGTTTTAAAGAAGGGGGACTATAATCTCTCAGTCTGGACAAAGCAAGGTGTTTCATTTGTTCCTGGGTGTATTTTGGTCTCTGTGTTAGAGGACACTATGTCCCAAAATTACAAGGAAAGTAAAACTCGTATATATATAAGGGTAAAATTGAGTAGAGTGAAAAAAGGCAAGCATATAGCTATAAAAAATATAGGTTTGAAAAAAATACAAGTTAAAAAGCGACTATGGAAAATAAGTTGATATAATAAACATCTAGTTGAAATGAGGAGAAGGTAAAAAGAAAAAAAACAGAAAAAGCATATGAAAAAAAATAAAGAATTTTATCTGAAAAATAAACAAGTCATGAGGCCACACCTGGAGCTCAGTTTACAATTTTCTCCTGGCATTGCGATTTTACAGTCTTATGGGATCCACAGGATTGTCGTCCACCTGTTCTTCCAGCCTGTCTTCTGGGGGAGGGGCCTGCTGCACTGTAACCCTGTCTGTGCGGAATTGCCCCACCCCATCAGGGGGATGGGCTCAGTGGGAACCGGGCTTCTGTGTGGCTTTTGTTCCTTGGGGACTTTTCACACCTCTTCAGAGGATCAGAGCAAAAATGGCCACAGCCAAACCTCTGGCCCAGAGCAGAAAATTCGCAGTCTGCCCTCTTTAATAAACCCTCCAGGACAGTCTCCACTTCTGCATGTGCCGCTGAAAACTGCAGCCTCCCATGGTGTGCACCCACAGCAACTCTCTCAGCGATCATCCCAGGGGCCCAGGAGTGCCACTGCCCTTTTTGATTCTTTTTTTTTTTTTAAGATTTTATTTATTTTTTTGACAGAGAGTGAGAAACAGACACAGAGAGAGCACAAGCATGGGGAGCAGCAGAGGGAGAGGGAGAGGCAGGCTCTCTGCTAAGCAGGGAGCCTGATGCGGTGCTTGATCCCAGGACCCTGAGATCATGACCTGAGCCTAAGGCAGATGCTTTCACGACTGAGCCACCCAGGAACCCTTTGTGATTCTAAAACCGTAAGCAGCTGCAGGCTCGTGCACACACCTGAAGCTCCTGGACCATGTCTGGGTACTGCTCTAAAGCCCTTTCAGGGCTGCTACTGCTCTGTGAGTTTTTGCCTGGTTGTGGGCCAGGTTCCAGATTTTTTCAGGCCATTCAAGAGAATAGTGATTATCAACCAGCCCAGCACATGGTTTATGGTGATCTGGGCTGAGAGTCCTTCCTGGGCTCACTGACCATAACCTGCTTCCTGGCTCCACTGCTTGGGCACTCTACCAGTTCATGCACCCCCTTTAGCTCTGCGGCTTCTCATATCCCAAGACCACAATGTCCTACCTAGAATTCTGCCTTTTCATTTCCAGAGCCCCTTTCAGAGAGGGATGGCTCTCACTAGAGCAGATTTCTAAGGGTTCCGATTTTGCACTCCAGTGTTATATCACTTTCCAGGAGCCAGCTTATGGAGCCTCCCTCCCCCTTCTGGTTATCTTCTGATATCTCCCCTCAGGTTCACGACTCCACACGTCCTATCTTGCAAAAAGCAGTCACTTTTCTGCTTGTAGAGACCCAGATATGTATTCTTACATCTCAGGCTGATTTCGTGGGTGTTCAAAATGGTTTGATAGATATCCAGCTAAATTCAGGGGACCAGTTGAAACAGGGTCCCCTACTCCTCTGCCATCTTGTCTCCTCCCCTGTCTCATTCATAGCATTTTTAAGTTGGCCTGATTAGATCTCATTTCTGACCTTAGAGATTCTGTATTGTCATTTATGCTTTTTTCAAGCCTAGCTATTAACTTTATAATTGCTATCATGAATTCTGTCTCTGACATCTTATATCCATATAGATTACCTCTGTGGCAGAGAACCTTGCCTCTGGTTCTTTTGTTGTGAATTCCTCCTAGTCATTTTGCCCAGAGAAGGATGGGTGAACAAATGAACAGAGTCCAAAATATCAACCACGACCGAAGCAAAATACACCCTAGAAAAATGCAAAGTGGTTGGAAGCCACCACAGAAAAGCAAACAAAACCAAAACCAAACAAAGTAATAAAAAAGAGGGGGGGAAGATACAAATGTAGTGATCTGGAGGGGCACATGCGCCCCAATGTTTATAGCAGCAGTGTCCACAATAGCCAAACTATGGAAAGAGCCTAGATGTGCATCAACAGATGAATGGATAAAGAAGATGTGGTGTGTATACACACACACACACACACACACACACACAAACACACACAATGTAATATTATGCAGCTATCAAAAAATGAAATCTTGCCATTTGCAATGACATGAATGGAACTAGAGGGTATTATGCTAAGCAAAATAAGTCAATCAGAGAAAGACAGTTATCATATGATCTCACTGATATGAGGAATTTGAGAAACAAGACAGAGGATCATAGGGGAAGGAAGGGAAAATGAAACAAGACAAAACCAGAGAGGGAGACAAACCATAAGAGACTCAATCTCAGGAAACAAACTGAGGGTTGCTGGAATGGAGGGGGGTGGGAGGGATGGCGTAGCTGGGTGATGGACATTGGGGAGGGTATATGCTATGGTGAGCACTGTGAATTGTGTAAGACTGTTGAATCACAGACCTGTACCCCTGAAACAAATAATACATTATATGTTAATAAAAAAAAAGGTGGGGGAAGAGAGACTATAATCTCACAGGGTGGACAAAGTAGGGTGGTCCACTTGTTCCTGAATGAATTTTGGTCTGTGTGTTAGAAGACACTACATCACAAAATTGCAAAGAAAGCAAAACTTATATATATATAAAAGTAAAATTGAATAGAGTGAAAAAGGACTAAAATGAAGCATATATCTATAAAATGTAGATATAAGAAATAAAAGTTAAAAAGCAACTTAAAAACCTAAGTTGGTAAAATAAGAATCTAGTTGAAATGGGAAAAAGGCTAAAAAAAAAGGAAATGGAAAATTTTAGACTGAAAGATAAACGAGTCATGAGAAAACACCTGGAGCTCAGTATACTATTTTCCCCTGGCTCTGGAGCTTTACAGTCTTGTGGGATCCATTAAGTTGTAGTCCACCTGTTCTTCCAGTCTGTCTTCTGGGGGAGGGCCTGCTGTGCTGCTTCTCAGGTGTCTTTGCCTGGGTGGTGTTGCCCCACGCCTTGTCAGGGGGCTGGGCTCAGTGAAAGCTGGGCCTGTGTGGCTTTTGTTCTCTGGAGGCTTTTCACACCTCTTCAGAGGATCAGAGGAAAAATGGTGTACCCAGATCTCCGGCCCCCAAGTGAAAGATCGTGGTTCCCCCCTTTTCAATAAGCCCTCTGTAGCTGCCTCTGAAAAGGGGAAGAGGGAAAGGTGGAAAGTCTTGCACTCATCTGACACTAGGCAAATGGATGAGAAATTGCCTTGTAGCAGTCTCTTATAAGACAGGCATGAAAAACTGTCTCGTGGCAGCTCCTTGCCTGTCTAGGATGGTACAAAATGTACAAGGAAGAAACCACTGAATGATTACATGGTATATCTGGTTGAACTACCTCCTCTTTTTGTCCCATCCTAGACAGGCTTATCCCCTTGCTTTAAAAGGAACTGTGGGATGTTCCACCAAGACTCAAGAGATGCACCAGCTTATTAGTGTGTCGTGGCAGAGCCATTTTTTTACAACTGTACCCCAACCTTTCATGTCAACGGCAAGATTTTTTTGAAGCATAGGATATCCCATCATAAACCTTAATTAATTGTACCCATCCTTTCTATTTATCTTAGACAACCTTAGATGAACGTGATTACAACTGAGCATCAGCAGGATGCTCAATCCCACTTGGAGGGATGATTGTAGCTATGTTCCCCATCCAGATCCAAGCCAAGTAAATATGTTGCAGATACCATTGAGATTAACTGTAAAGAGCTACTTCTCTCTTAGGTGGGAGATTGATTTTTTTTGCTTTCCGTGTTTGGGAATCCAGCTGAAGCAGTCACACAGACTTTGTCTTGTCTGGCCAGCAGGCAATCCTGGATGGTGTGATTGTTCATCACCACTCACACTAGAAAGTTTATTCTTAGTTGTAGTGACCTCTTCAGGGTCATTGGTCAGGATCCAAATCTTTGTCTAAAAGTTGGGATTATAATGTGAGGAATCTTAAGTACCAGAAAGGATTTGTAGGAGGGATGCTACTTTCTGATGTGTACAAAGGAACAGTTATTAGGTTTTTATCAGCACAGTCAGGCTGAAGATGACCAATCCAGCAATAAATTTCAGAGCCATATCTATGGTCTAGGAAAAGTATACAGGGAGTTCTTGTTTTCCTTAAGCAATATGGGGACTACGGAGTATCAGCAATAATATAAGGCTGAGGGGACTCATGCTTGTGCGGAAAATTAAGCTTGTTTAGTCATCTTGGGTGGGGGCCATCCACTTCTAAAATTTTCAGGCCTCAGTTGAAGGACACCCAGTAGAATAGAATCCAGTAGTTAAGTTGAGAGCAGTGGTGATAGTCTGATATGACAGTCCAGCCCAAGTGTTCAGCAGATGAGAGCCAAGAGAATTTAATAGTCCTCCCACCAATCCTGGCCTCCTAGATTCTAAGGTGTTTCTTCCCCAGCAGCTGGGGTTTTACCTGTATGACCATGTGATCAGTATAACCAGTCCCTGAAGCAACTACCTCCTCTTTCTGTCCCATCCTTAATAATTTTCAGCCCACACTGTTCAACCAGATATACCATGTAATCATTCAGTGGTTTCTTCCTTGTACATTTTGTACCATCCTAGAACATATCGTTTCCCTGTTATGTAGGTCACACTAGGACCCACCTTATGTATTGTTATCTCATGTCTGTGAACATTACCATCAATATTCAGAGCTTCTCAGATGCAGCAAGTATAACCAGGTGGTAAGAGAGGTACCAGGTTGGAATCTCCCACCGTCAGCTCTTCTTTACCACCCATAAGTTCCTACAGTCCAGTTTCTCAGAGGTAGATAAGAGGAAACTAAGAGTGAGAAGGGTTATTTATGTGTTTTGGGTCTCATATAGCTAGTGTACCTCTTCTTTCACCATACCCCAACCTCATAATTTATCCAGCAGGGAGGCATCCATTTGGAAAATTGCCACAGTGAGAGCACATACTTTCTGTTTAAGTGTGTGCTTCACTGGGAGTATTAGCTGTCTACTTAGCTTTTTAGGTTCTCCTTTAATAGTACATTTTATCTTTTAATGGTAACTGCTTCCTGGGTGTGATATGAAGTATATGTCCAGTGAATGCTGCAGACATTTGCCTACTGCTAAGTATTCTTGGAAACAGAGATGGCACTATTCTTTGACATGATGTGTTTGGGAACTAAAGGGTGTAATATAGTCTACTTAGGAACTCTTGAATAGTATGGCCTGCATCTGCTGTGTGAATGAGAATTGCTGTGCCATACCTGAATAATCAATGCCCGAAGGTATCCTCAAAAGGAAGGTAGAGGGTCTGGATAGTCTCTCTGCCAGGACCTGCCAGGTCTGGTGCCCCAGGCTGTGTGCCCTGGAGTTCCTTTGCCATTTGTATTAGTTTCCTTGGGCTTCCATAACAAAGTACCACAAATTAGATGGCTTACACACAGAAATTTATTCTCTCTTCTGGAGGCTAGAAACCCAAAATCAAGGTGTTGGCACAGCCTTGCACTCTCTGAAGCCTCTAGGGAGGACTTCTCCCTTGCCTCTTCCAAGCTTCTGGCAGTTGCTGGCAGTCATTAGCATTCCTTGGCTTGTAGATGCATCACTCCTGTCTCTATCTCCATGATCACATGGTGTGTGTCTAAATTTCCTTCTTATAAGGACACCAGTCATTGGATTAGGGCCCACTCTAGTCCAGTATGACCTTCTCTTAACTTGATTACATCTGCAAAGACCCTGTTTCCAAATCAGTTCACATTCACAGGTACCATGTGTTAGCTCTTAAACATATCTTTTTGGAGGAACACAGTTCAACCCATAACAGTCTGCCCTCTGACCCCTCAAAATTCATGTCCTTCCTATGCAAAATACATTCACCAAGTCCCAACATACCCCTCAATTCTTAATTTATTCCAGGCTTAACTCTAAGTCCAAAATCTCATCTAAATATAATAATTTAAAAAGTCCCCAATCCCAAATTCTAAATCATCTAAATCAGAAATCAGTGAGATTCTAGGTATAGGCTGTTCTGGGGCATAATTATTCTCTGTCCACAGACCTGTAAAACTTGAAAACAAATTGTTTACAAAATACAGTGATAGGGGACATGTGGCTAGAGGGAAGGCCACATTTGGTGGAGAGTGGGAGGGGACTCAAGATCCTCATAGATTGACTACATTAAACCTTTGATGGTTTGTCAGTGATGTCTCACTGCTATTGACATTTTCATGTTTGGCTTTTCCAGCCTTTGAAACTAAACCATCTCATGTTTTATGAAAGGGACAGTCCACACACCCAAGTGGCTGTAACTGATACTGCTAAATGTATTGTAAAAATTGATATTTTAAGTATGCGTGATGCTTCTCTTAATTGTAAGGAATGTTCGGACAGAGGTACTGGGACAAGTGCCCAGCGAGGCTCTCCCAGCCCAGCCATGTAATATCAGTAAAGCAGTACAAGATGGGGGGATGGATTAACATCCTGATAAAGAGCTGGTAGAGATAGGGGTACTTAACGATTTACGAGGCTCTACGGTGTGCTCTCCCACTTGGGTCAGTCAGTCCTAATAAGTCTCTTGAGCTGCAAATGTCAGTGACCGACCACTATGCACACTAGAGCACCAGTCAGGCATCAGTCAAACTTCCCACCTTCATGCAGGTGGACATTTACCTCTGCAGATAAGGCTTTCTCAGAGGTTGGAGTCCGTGCCAGCACCTTATGCTTCTTGGGGGTGTTGGAACACTGAAGTCCCTGAGGAGGCCTGGACTTCGATGATGAACAGATTAGCTAAGTTAAAGGCTGGTAGTGCACTGAGCCACTATGGCTGTGTATCCGCAGAGAAAACTGTTACAAACCTTATATGCAAAATAAAATTCCACCAGTGGTCCGAGTTGTAGGCTGTAGTGCTTGCCCAGTAAAACACTCCCCCAAAATACATCTTGCTACATTTTCACTGACTCATGAACAATAGCCAACAGGATGGCAGGGTGCTTCAGTACCTAGCAGCAGGATCAAGTCCTAAGCCCCTGGGGGGTCACACATTGTGATAACAGATTGTATAGGATCCCTTACTCCTGTTGTCACCCATGTGGACTCCAGTGGAAAAGGTCCCTTTGACAATGAACATCACTGAAACCAACAGATGTTAGTTTAGGCTGATCAGACCTGAGCCATCCAGAGAAGACCATAGACCTCTGGATATACCATCACACAGGATGAGCATCTATATTCCAGTATTGAGACCAAAATCAAAGCTTAGTGATTCAGCCTAGGGAAGCCTGACAAATGTGCCTAGAGTGCCCATTCCACATGAATGGTGTACTAGTTTCCTAGGGCTGCCTTAACAGACCACCACAACTTGTGTGGCTTAAAACAACAGGCATGTATTCTCTCACAGGTCTGAAATTATACCAGAACCAAACCAGTCAGTGTTCATCTGCCCCATACAGAGCAAGCCAGTAAAGATTGACACTGAGCTTCGGCAGTGAAGAAAGATAAGCTATTTATTGGTATGGTGCATCCCAAGAGAATGGGGAGCTAATGCTCAAAGTCTCAAACTTACAGGTGACACCTTCTAAGGGCAAAATTTGGGGGAGGGGTTTCCTGAGAAGGTGGATGCTATTGATTGGAGGCCTAGGAAGTAATGTTAACAGAAATAGTTACTTCTGGCGCCACTTCATCTGGTCCCACAGAGGTCTGTTCTATCTCAAGATAGAGATGGAATCTGAAAAATAGCTTTATATATGTTAGAGATTTCATTAGGTACATCTGGTGATTATGTGTTTAGGAGAGTGCTAATCAGCTGCTTGTATCTGCTTGTGTGTGCTAAGCTAGTGGGGTTGCTTTCCTTCATGTTCCTTTGAATGATACAAGCATTCCTATCTCTTGGTCCTGGATCTGTGTGTTCCCTGGCTGGTTCAGCTGCGCCTGGGAGCAATATGACCCCTGGTGTTCATTATTTCATCCGAACTAACAAGATGGATGCCCGCTTCAAAATCAAGGTGTCAACAGGGTTGTTTCCTATTAGAGGTTCTAAGAGGGAATCTGTTCCATGCTTCTCTCCTAACTCCTGATGGTTTTTGGCAGTCTTTGACACCCATTGGCTTGTAGCCATATCCCTCCAATCTGTCTCCACATTCACAAGGCATTCTCCCATGCCTCTGTTTCCTCTCTTTGCTCATAAGGACACCAGTCATCAGAGCCCACCCTAATCCAGTATGACTTCATTTTAACTTAACTAATGACATCTGCAAAGACCCTATTCAAAAATAGTCACAATCTGAGGCTCTTAATGGACATGAATTTGGAGGCAAGGAGATACTATTCTACTATTCTACTCAGGCCAAAATGAACCATTTTATATTGTAACCATATAGTTCACGGTTCCCTGGTGGTCCCTGACATGTTCTTTACAGCTTACTCTCTCATAATTCCTTCAACAACCTCGCATCATACTGCATCATTTTGCAATGCCCTGCGGGCCAGAAAGAACCAGGCCCAGGAAACCCCTGGGAGAAGCCCTGAAAGCACCTCTGCCCTCCGGGGGGAAAACTCTTCAGACGAGGCGTGGTGCCAGGGCTTATGGGAAACGTAGTCCTACGTTTCCTCGTCTCACACGGCGCAGGTTCAGGGAAAGGGTTTTCCATGTTCTCCGAGGCTTGTTGTGCGCATGTGTAACTTCGGTCTCCAGGTGTTTTCCGCGGGTTTCCCCGCCCCGCGGAGGAAATCCTGGAGCGTTCCGGGAGGCTGGCGCTGCGCGAGTGGGGGCGGCGGGTGAGCCCAGGCAGGATGGGCGAGCGCCCGCGGGGGCGGCCGTGGGGAGGGGGCTAGGCGAAGGCGGGTGGGGGCGGCCTCGGGGAGGGACGGCCGGGCGGGGCGCTTCTGTCAAGTGGGGGCCGCGGGCGAGTGGGGCCGCGGCGTCGGCGGGGCTGCGGGAAGGGGGCGTGAGCTTTGGATCCAGGTGGAGCCGGGTGTAAGTTGGTTACTGCTGGCAAGATGACGAGGATGGGTGAGAGTAGGTTTCTTCATGTGTAAAACAAGGTTATTATGTGCTACGTGGGGTTCTGAGGATTAAAATTTTTTACACATGTTTTTAAAATAGCATTTTCAGTTTTAACGTTCGGAGCAGAGCTTAGTTAATATTAGCTGTTAAGGTTTTTGGAAGATATTTTACCTTTTCGTTGGCTAAATTTTATTTAATCCTAATAACGGCCTTTAATGTAACTGTTTTCTGTCTTGGCAGACAAGAAAACTGAGGCTCAGAGGGCTCAAGTGAAATACTCAAGGTCTCACAGTTTGGTAGACAACCCTGTTGAAAACCATCCTATTTCTCACAGCACCTTCTTTAGGGCCCAAGGAAACAACCCCAAAGTGTGTGAGCACTGAATCTCACCTTGTGGTCATGTATTTTGGGATTTCTTGGCATGTCAGAACCCTTGGATCAGACTGCATAACTTACTGCACTGTCCAACTTTCAGCATCCTCAGTGGCCTTAGAGTTTAGGCAGATAAGTTCTGTGAGATTTTGATCCCTGAATCAAACTTCTAAATAAATGATTTTGTCTTTTAAGCCTAGGTTCCCGCTCCCTTGGAAGAAAGCAGCTTTTATGAAGTAAGGAGGAAGCCCCAGGAACAGGAATCTCACCTTGAAGGTCACTCCTCGGACCTCAGACTTCTCAGCCACAGCTTTTGAGCAGAGGCAGGATACTCCTAGAAGGGAGCAGGTCCTGGGTTTGCATAGTCTGCAGTAGCAGTTCTTTATTCTGCTCAGAATGAGCATTGCCCCGCTATCACCGCATCCAGAGGGCCTCACCATGATGAAAGGTCTGGGCCAAGCTTCAGGAAAGATAGGTGAGTGGACACTGGGTGGTGGGTGAGGGGCAGGTTGTGTGGAAAATATTAATTCATTAGAGGGTTCATGTCTGCATGGTCTGCAGGGAGAGATCCCTAGGCGCAACTGAAGAAATTCTATCTCCAGCCTTTAATAAACATGCCCTGCCTTCAGCCTCCACCCACTTTTTCTAGATTTTGAGCTGCTCTTCTATGTCCCTTTAGGGGTATGCTGCCACTCCATCTACCCTGATTTTATAGAGGCATAGAATAGGGTCATCTGTGTCTGCTTAATTTCAGAGCTGAGAAACCTTGACTCTGGGTGTCTAAGTAGCCTGCCCAGAGTCACCAAGTTTGTTAGAGGCAGTGCCAGGACCAGAAAACTGTCCACGAGGTAAGTCATCCACCAGGTTCTATCGCAGCTTAGTTAGAAACAGTTTTTAAAGTAGGCCCGTCCATAAAGCAACCTCATCTTTTTCTGCAGAGTGATTTCTCTAACCCTTAAGGGTAAGCAACTCAGTAGGAATGTAAGTAAACAAATATCTTGAGTATTTTTCCTACAACATTGATAGTGAAAAATAAAGATTTGTCTTTTGATATCTTTGTTAAATTAGTACTGGATTGGTTCTAAAAGAAAAATGAAAATTTTAAATCATTAGGAAATAAACCCAGTGAAAAATTGCTCAACCAGGCTCTACAGTTCTGTCAGAGTCACACATGTGAATTCTCCCTGCACATGGTTCTTGCTGACTCTCGGGGGCCAAAGAACTTTTTCCTACAGGGTAACATTTAACCGTCTGGTGGGCATGGGGTTTTAGGAGCTGAATCTCAAAAGTCTATAGCAGCCAAATCTCACATGACCTACTGTTTTCTTCTCCCATAGCTGTACATTCAACCTTCTCTGTACTTTCCCAAAAGGAACAGAAAAAGAACAAATCCCAGGTGAGCTGTTTTTCATTTCTCACATTGTTTTCCATTGCATAAAACAATGAAGATAAAAATGATAAAAGCTGTCAAGGAATACATAGAGTTAACAGATCGAAAACAAGGAAAGGTCAGTATGTTAATTATGTGGAGACAATGATAATTGTTTTTCCGTTAGTATATATATTACACGTTATATTGTGTAGCAGTAATTTTTATAATAATAATTATTGCAAATTTATCTTTGATACTCTGTCCAAAAGGAAAATGCTTTGCCTTGACCATAAAAATAAAAGTAATTCTTCACGGAACACAAAGATTTCCTGGCCTGAAATCTGAAAAAATTCTGTCTTCCTGAAAGTAAGGTAGTTGACAATTTCAATTAACAAGTCTGAGACGAATGCTGCCCATCATCTTCACCTCTGATTGTTCTTTAGTAGGTGCAGAGAGCAGAAGGCCAAAGCATAACTTAGTTGATTCAAGTTGATGATTTTTTTTTAAGATGTATTTATTTATTTGAGAAGGGAGGGGCAGAGGAGAGAATCTCAAGCAGACTCCCACTGAGCATGAAGCCCCACGTGGAGCTCTATCTCACGACCCTGAGGTCGTGAGCCAAAACGAAGAGTCGGACACTTAATTGACTGAGCCACCCAGGTGCCCCTCAGGTTGATGATTTCTTTTGTCTGCTTTACAGTATTGTCCTTTTCCTGTTGCCTTTTAGCAAAGCTTATCCTCATGTGATTATCTTTGGTCTGTTGTAATTCTTACCTTATTATTTCTTGACTGATTTCATATTCTGTGGATTTTTAACTATTTCAAAGGATGCACAACCACTCAATTTGAAATTCAAACGCTGAATGTTGTGCTTGTTTAAGTGAGAGCTATTGCTGGTCAGATATATTCTTACTGAGCAAAGCAAATTGTTGATTTTCTGTATGGTTTTTGCAAAGAGTTGGTATATTCGTTTCCTGTGGATACTATAACAAGTTACCCCAAATTTAGTAGCTTAAAACAACAGAAATTTATTCTTTCAGTTCTGGAGACTAGAAGTCTGAAATCAAGGTGTTGTCAGGGATGTGCTCCTGCTTAAGCTTCTAGAGGAGATTCCATCCCCCATCTCTTTCATCTTCTGGTGGCTTTTGGGAGAGAGGCAGGAGATAGAATGGAGAAAAAAACAAAGATGAAGAAAAATAAATATTTTGTAAGGCCTTGTATCAGTGTTCCCCAGAGAAACAGAACCAATAGGGTGTGTGTGTGTGTGTGTGTGTGTACAGATAGCATATAATATAGACCCACGTAAATACACGTATGTATACATTCGTTTTATGGAATTGGTGCCTGGGATTGTGGGGCCTGGCAAATCTAACCAGCACACTGGAAACTCAGGACATAATGCTGCAGTCTTGAGGCAGAATTCCTTCTTTTGGGGGAAACATTAGTTTTTGCTCATAAAGGCCTTTAACTGTTTGGATGAGGCCCACCCACATTATTGAGGGTAATCTACTTAAAGTCAACCCATTGTAGATATTAACCACATCTATAAAATACCTTCACAGCAACACTTAGATAAGTGTTTTATGAAATAACTGGATACTGTAGCCTATGAAGTTGACACATAAAACTAACCATTACAAGTCCTATAAGAAGATAACAGTGATCTATTGTGTTGTATGTATGTGTTGTATGTATACATATATATGTGTTAATATATATGGGGTGTATGTATGAGTAAATCTCATATACATAAATATGTACATTTTTATGATCATGTGACTAGTAAACAGTACTTGACTGGATTGTTTTTATGCATGACATGAGATTTCCTTTTATATTGGGTATTTAACTCATTAACATTTATTGTGCTCACTGATGATGTTTAGTTTTAGTTCCTCCATCTTTATTTGTATTTTTATTTATCCCATCTTCTTTCCTTTCTTTAATTTTTCTCTGTCGATTATATTTCTCCCTTCCAGTGGTTTGAAAATTCAGTATTTTTTTCCATTGGTTCTCCTGGAAACAGTTAACATAGGTTTATATTTGTATTTTTTCCATCAACATCAAGAATTTTTATTTTCTAGACCTGACCTGATCTTTTGCATGTTTTACTGTCCCTTCCTTCCACATCTCATGTTTTATAGAAGTGATCAGAATCGTTAAAATTTTAGTTTTTTAAATTATTTTTTTAAAGATTTTTATTTACTTGAGAGGGGGTGAGAACGAGAGAGATCACAGAGGGAGAGGGAGAAGCAGACTTGCTGCTGAGCAGGGAGCCCAATGTAGGGCTCCATCCCAGGATCCTGGGAACGTGACCTGAGCTGAAGGCGGACACTTAACCAGCTGAGCCATCCAGGCGCCCCAGAATTGTTTTTTAATATAAATTTTTTAAAATCCTTTATTAACAGGTACAGTATTTAGACATGACTAAGTTATCTGGTTATTTTCTGTAATTTCCAAGGTAGTTGGATTAAAATGTCTATAGATAAGAGGAGGTCAGTGAGCTAGCACCTTGATCTTGGACTTCCAGCCTCCAGAACTGTGGGAAAATAAATTTCTTTTGTTTAAGCCATCCGGTGTGTGGTAGTTTGTTATGGGAGCCTTAGCAAACTAATAACATATGGTAATTATATTTTTAATTCTTTGAGGACACACCATACTGTTTTCCATAGTGGCTGTACCATTTTACGTTCCCACCAACATGCACAAGAGTTCCAGTTTTTCCACAGCTTCACCAACACTTTTATTTTGTTTGCTAATGGGTGTGAGGTGAAGTGACGTTCTTTTGAGTACTGTTAATCTCCAGTGTCTTTAAAAACAGTCGTTTCCTATTTTTGGAATCATAATAATTATATAGTTTTGTTTTCTTCTTACTCACTTTTTCACTTCATCTGGTGCATGTCTTTTGTGTTACATGTTCTTAAATTTCTAGTGAACCTTCATTGTCCATCTATATTTATATGTGAAGATTTGGTTTGATTCATGTAGGTAGCTATTGTGAGTTTATTCAGAAATACAGAATGCTGTTCCTTTATCTGTTTTCTCTCCTCAGGGAAAGAACTGACTTCAAGGATTTATAAAGGGAATTGTTGGAAAGATAGAACCTGGTGAATTTCCTTTTAGGTTATCAGCAGGGAGTATATAGGCAACTTTAAGGGACTATTGATTTTTGAAGTGGACATTTCCCATACTGTGGATTTAGACCATCATGATCTATCTCATCAAAGACCTGCCTTAAAACAAAACCAGTATCCATTTTCTTTCTGGCTGACTTTGCCATTGCTAGAGCCCCTGAAGCATTTACCTAAAACATTTTTTTTAATCTGATTTATCCTTAAACTATCAGCTGTGTTTATACAGAGTGACAAATGCCAGAGTGGTCTGACACTCCTTCAGTTTATTCCTCAGCCAATCAATCAGCGCACTGTCCACTTTGAGCTTAGATGATGGCCATATATACTATATACTGAATGTATGCAGACACATACGTGCCACCCATAGGCAGTTCTCACTTTGCACTGTCGTGTGGGGCTATAAAAATGGGCACATACACTGAAACCATGCAAAGCAAACTTAATCATGGGGGAAAGTGGTAGTTCTGTGATCTTTAAATATCTTTAAAAATATTTGTCAAAACATTAAAAATGTGTATAAAAATGAAAAAATACTATAATATTTAGTACTAAGTACCTCTTCATTAAGATCCTTTGGGTGTAGATCTAGAGTGTCTCAAATGGAGGCAGTATTAACATTCCTACAGTCAGGTATTTCTTCTAAAACCCCATTTATATTTGATTTGAATTTCACTTCTAATGTAATCAGTTCTCATTTCTTTGCTGCTCTTTCATCTTTGTTGGCCAGTTCCCTTTTGCAAACCGTTCAACTATTTTTGCAAAATGCCGTATTGCCAGGAGACAAGGAGGGAACATGTGTTTTTTTTTTTTTTTTTTTTTTTTTAAAAATTTTTATTTTTTTTTTTGAGAGAGAGAGAATGAGAGAGAGCACATGAGAGGGGGGGAGGGTCAGAGGGAGAAGCAGACTCCCTGCCGAGCAGGGAGCCCGATGCGGGACTCGATCCAGGGACTCCAGGATCATGACCTGAGCCGAAGGCAGTCGCTCAACCAACTGAGCCACCCAGGCGCCCGGAACATGTGTTTTGTTGTTTGTGTGTGGACTGAGTAACAGATGTGCAGTGATCAGTCACTGGTGGACTTTGAAAAAAAATGACATGATTGATAATCATTCATGGTGTTTGTTATTTATGTAGTGATTTGTGGATTGAAGAGCAAGCAGCAAAGTTTGTACTTTATGTGATTACTCAGAGTTACCATAGTAACTGAAATCTGACAGTGTTGTTGGGGGACTATTGTTACTTAACTAAATAAATTGTGGTAACTGAAATTTGTGCATGTCAGGACCATGTCTGTAGAGACAGACATTCAGACATATCTGTATATTGCCACAGATTTGTGCCAATTTGATGCTTAAAAGTTTTCCTCTCTTAAAAGGGTGAGTCATCAAATACTTTGGAGAACTCTTGTCTAAATGAACAATGCCAAAATAACCAGATTAGGGCATTTTATATCTTTAAAGCTCCAAATTCAGTTCTCTCTTGATCTTATGCTATTATTTAATCCAGTTTGCATCCATACTAGATTGTAAGCTTCCTGAAAGTAGAAACAGTGTTTTATGTATTTTAATATCCACAGAAACTAGGACACTTTCATGTATATAACGTATCTTATGTTTGTGTGTATTTGTGTGTTGTGTTTTTTTTAAGATTTTATTTATTTGTCAGAGAAAGAGAGAGTGCACAAACAGGGGGAGCGACAGGCAGAGGGAGAAGCAGGCTCCCCACCGAGCAAGGAGCCCTCTGTGGGACTCGATCCTAGGACCCTGGGATCATGACCTGAGCCGAAGGCAGATGCTTAACCGACTGAGCCACCCAGGCATCCCTGTATGTGGTTTTTATTATTATTATTATTATCATCATTTATTATTATTATTATTTTATATTTCTCTTTCTCCCTCCACATATAAAACCAAACAGGGACTATGGCAAGTCTCCCATATAAACTTTTTCTAATAAACTCAATAGTAAACATGGTGAAGGATTGCTTCCTAAATATATTTACTCTGTCATATAGTTTTGAGCACTTCTGATTGATCAGATATGTGTGTTACAGGGATCAATTTCATTTGAGGATGTGACTGTGAACTTTACCCAGGAGGAGTGGGGTCAACTGGACCCTGATCAGAGGACCTTGTACAGGGATGTGATGTTGGAGAACTATAGCATCTTCATCTCACTGGGTAAGCAAAACTTTCCTGAGTAACATCAGCATGTCCTTTTGTTGTTATCAAAGCATGTGGATCTTTTTTTTTTTTTTTTTAATTTATTTGACAGAGAAAGAGACAGCGAGAGAGGGAACACAGCAGAGGGAGTGGGAGAGGGCAAAGCCGGCTTCCCGCCAAGCAGGGAGCTCCATGTGGGGCTCGATCCCAGGACCCTGGGATCATGACCTGAGCTGAAGGCAGACACTTAACGACTGAGCCACCCAGGTGCCCCAAAGCATGTGGATCTTTTGTAGAGTTTAATGATACTTAGGTTTGGACACCAGGAATATTGTTTTCTCCTTCCCAACTGAAAGATTCCAGTGGGTTCCTTCACTGTGCAGCTCCTGAAGCTGGACCTTGGTTTTTCTTCTGAGTTCCTAAAGCCAAGCAGCTTTTCCTATGTCCTTTATCATTTTTCATTATCAGGACATTGCATTACCAAACCAGAGGAGATCTTGAAGTTAGAGCAAGAAGGCAGCATGGGTGTTAGAGAAAGAATTTGCAAGCCAGTATTACCCTGATGAGTCATCCAGGGGAAATTAGATCCCAGGTGGTTGTTGCAAGTATGTGCATCTTTGGAGTGTTTTTAAGAAGCTCTGTTTGGAAGCGACTAAGGATGCTTAGCCTGCATACCTAAATTCACCAAAGATACACTCTCACACATATATGTTCTCTTTTCGATTGGCTTTTTAAGAGTTTACTCCCTTTTATTTGTACCTTGAAATTCATTCCCATGTCATATTAATATTTTATGTTGGCTAGTCTCCTTCCTCTAGCATTCTCAGCTTCATATTCCCTTCATTTTCAAGGACTTCTTTTGTTTTTAGGAATTAATAAATTAGTTTAACCAGTATTAATTGAGCACTTGCTCCATGCCAGTCATGTTTTAAGTGAAAGAGATAGAGCAGTGATGAAATAAATCCCTTGATCTCATGGAATTTGTATTAGCAGGAGAGAGATGCAGGAAGCTGATTGCCATGAGAGTTGAGAGTAGAAGCAAGGAGACCAGTTAGGAAAAACGACACCCCATAGACTAGGTTTGAGGTAATAGAGTGTGCATAGTGATGGAATTCGGGCTATCTCTCAAAGGTAGGATTAACAAAATCAGCACCTAGATTCTAATTCATTCTCTCTGAACTCTTTCATTCCTCGGGTAGTTTTTTGGAACAACAACCTTGTCTACCTGTTTTCCATGTCACATTTACTATATAATTTTTTTATTGAGTACATCTTACTGTGAATTCCACTCATTGTGATTCATCCACTCTTACTGAATCCTTTATTTTCTATTCTTTGTTTATTTTACCCCTTCTGTCCATTTTGAAATATATATTCGTGAAGGACCAAATAAATATGTGTGTTCATTGCCAATTTTACTTTCCTTTCTTCCACCACCATAGCTTTGTTTGATTGGTTGGTTTGTTGTCACCTCTTTCCCCCAGCTCCTCAGAAAAGTAGAGGGAATGGAAAATGCTGATTTGGTATTACTTTTATCTCAAAAGACAGTCTCTGAAACCAAAGAGCTGGGTGTATGAGGGGTATTTGTGTATTAGCCCAATTTTATTAGAAGTAGTTTCAGATTCATAAGGTATGTTTTTCTTATTTCTAGAAGAATTGAAAGTTGATGGCATAATAGAGAGCAAAGAAAACCAAGACAGACATTTATGGCAAGATGCATTTATCAATAACAAAAAAGTGATTACGGAGAAAGAGAATGTATTAAGGAAAACATTTAATCTGTACATAGACTCTGTTCCTTCCAGAAAAATGTCCAGTAAATATAATCTAGATGGAGTCAGTTTAGAAAATACGTCAGAGTTAACCACTAATAATAAAAACTACATCGGAAAGGAATCCGATGATGCCAATGGGTACAAGAAATTGCTTCCTGATATTAATCATGAGAAAACTCATACTAGAGAGAAGTTTAATGAATTTAATAAAAATGAGAGCATCTTCTATCATAATGAGGATTTTATTCAGCAACAAAAGATTCACACTGTGGAGCAACTGCCTGAATATAATGAATGCATTAAAACCTTCCACAATAATGCTCTCTTCATTACACATAACAGAACTCACACAGGAGAGAGATCATGTGATTATAATAAATGTGAGAAAACTTTCAGGGGTGGGTCCAACCACATGCTACGTCAGATAATTTACTCAAGGAAGAATCACTATAAATTTAATGAATGTGGGGAAAGCTGTGATAAGTCAGTCCTTTGGAAGAAACATCCTAGAATTCACATGGGTGAAGAGTGTGAGAAATACCACGAGTGTGATGTATGTGGGAAAACCTTCCTCCGGAAGTCAAACCTCACAATACATCACAGAATACACACAGGAGAAAAACCCTATAAATGTAATGAATGTGGGAAATCCTTTTACCAGAAGTCAACCCTCACTGTACATCAAAGAACTCATACAGGAGAGAGACCCTATGAATGTGCTAAATGTGGGAAAAAATTCTACCAGAACTCAGCCCTCCATCAGCATCAAAGAACACACACAGGGGAGAAGCCTTACAAATGTAGTGAATGTGGAAAATCTTTCTCCCAAAAGTCAGACCTGACTGTGCATCAGAGCTCTCACACAGGCGAAAAACCTTATAAATGTAACAAATGTGACAAGTCCTTTAGTATAAAGTCAAAACTCACTGTACACCAGAGAATACACTCAGGGGAGAAGCCCTATGAATGTAGCAACTGTGGAAAAATGTATCATATGAAGTCAACCCTCATTAAACATCAAAGACTTCACACAGGGCAGAAGATATATGAATGCAGTGAATGTAGGAAGACCTTCTGTGGGAAGTCAGTTCTCCTTAAACATCAGAGAATTCATACAGGGGAGAAACCTTATGAATGTGTAGAATGTAGGAAAACCTTTTCTGAGAAGTCAACCCTCAGTAAACATCAGAGAATTCATACCGGGGAGAAACCCTTTGAATGTAACAAATGCGGGAAGTCATTCTGCCAAAAGTCACAACTCGTTGAACATCAGAGAATTCATACAGGGGAGAAGCCCTTTGAATGTAAAGAATGTAGGAGAACATTTTGCCAGAGGGCATCCCTCAATGTACATCAGAGAACACACACAGGAGAGAGGCCCTATGAATGTAATGAATGTGGAAAATGTTTTTATGATAGTTCGACCCTCACTAAACATAAGAGGATTCATTCAGGGGAGAAACCCTATAAATGTAATGAATGTGGGAAGACCTTCAGCCACAAAGCAACTCTCACCACACATCAGAAAATACACAGAAGAGAAACACTGTAAAGATGGATGGTGAAACCGTCTTGCTGTAACTCAGAACTGTTGGTCTGACAGAAAGTATATCCAAGGAAGTAACCCTATGGTTGTAATGAATGTGGGAAGTCCAACCAGAAGTCAGCCTTCAATTTACATCATAGAACTCACACAGGGGACATCCCTGGCAGTGTTTTTACCAAACTGGGCACAGAACAAGTCTTTATTTCTCTGCAGCTCTTGCATTCAGGTGGGATGATGTGCATGAGAGCTGGCCAATGGGCTGTGAGTATAATGATGTAATTCACTTCTGGTCTGACACATAATGGCCTCCATGGCAATTCTTTGTATTCTCTGTTCTCTATGGAGTAGGATGTAGAATGCCTTCTGTTGAGAGGTCAGCACTCACTGTGTGTTGATGAACTCACACAAGAGTAGAAATCGCTGTCAACATCTTTTTTTTTTTAAAGATTTTATTTATTTATTTGACAGAGAGAGCAGGAGAGGGACAAGCAAGGGGAGTGGGAGAGGGAGAAGCAGGCTCCCCGCTGAGCAGGGAGCCCAACGTGGGGCTCGATCCCAGGACCCTGGGATCATGACCTGAGCCGAAGGCAGACGCTTAACGACTGAGCCACCCAGGCGCCCCTCTGTCAACATCTTGATGTTTAGAAACCTAACCCACAAATGAAACTTACTGTAACTGGAGAAATCAGAGTTAAGAAATCTTGAGATTGCAACAAATTTAAAAAAGCCTTTACAAAAAGGCATTATCTCATTGAACCTCAGGTAAACTAATAGACTAAAACCGTATAAGCACATGGTTTCTGAAAGCTTTCAACAAAACATATTTTATTGTATTTCAGAGAATTATTACTGAGGGAAACTGAATTTAGAAAATACAGAAATTTTTTTCTTTAGAAAAAATTTTTAAGTTGTAGCATAGGAAATACAGAGGCCAAGTATGTATTTTTCACATTTAGCACAACTCTGATTTTAAGAAAGCTGCTGTGAACAGTGAGCTCATTGTACTTACCACCATAAAATGTGTTCATTAAGAAAACAGCCCCATCTCTGAATATCCTGAAATGTTTACTTGGGGAACCTAAGTAGGTTTGAATGTGCCAAACCCAACTTAGATGTAACCCGGGAACTGTGTGTGTAGTAACGTTCTTTACCTTTACTTCTAGTATTGGCAACCATGGTACGGTGCAAGTGTTGGCAAACCTTTTCCGTAAAAGGCCGTATGGTGAATACTTTAACCTTACAGGCTACATGTGCTTTTTGTCACTTTTTTTTTTTTTTTTTTTTTTTTTTTTTTACAACCTGTTAAAAATGTAAAAAAAAAATCATTCTTAGCTCATGGGCCATTGAAAAACAGACTTGGCCAGATTTAGCTTGTGGACCATAGTCTGTGGACCCCTGATACAGTGGTTAAAAGCATGGACTCTGGAACTGTACTTGCTAGGCTCAGGTCCCAGTTCTGTTGCACATTAGCTGTGTGGCCTGGGACAAATCCCTTAACATTTGTTCCTCAGTTTCCTTTTTTGCAAAATGATGATACTGACATTACACTAGCACATGGAGTTCTAGTAAGGACTAGGTAAGTTCATGAATGTAAAGTACTAAACCATTGTATAGAATGCTACAAGTGTTAGCTATTATATGACTGGCAACAGATTTGTTGGAGCTTTTACAGGCTTTTGATTACCTACTCAGCAGCTGTTCCTCACTCCATGCCAGTAGAGGATTCAGGAAATGAATGATGATTGATCTAACCTAATTTTTTCCAGCTTATTGAGGCATAATTGACAAATACAATTGTAAAATATTTAAAGTGTATAATGTGGTAATTTATATATTGTAAAAGGATTCCCCCATCAAATTAATTAAGGCAACTGTCACCTCGTATATTTACCAGCCCCAGCCCCCCTTTTTGGTGAGAACATTTATTTGGTGAGAACATTATTTTTTGGTGAGAACATTTCCACTCTCAGCAAATTTCAGTTATATAATACAGTGTTACTAACTCCAGTTACCATGTTACACATTAGATCCTCATGGTCTAACCTAATTTTGAAAAATGTGTCCCAATTAATGATTCATTTGAAATAAGCATCTGACCCAGCTCTGGCCAGTGAAAAACTCTGAAGAATATTCAGTGAAATACGGGAAAACAGGATTTCCCAGTGGTTAACAAACATTTGATTAAAAAAAAAAAAAAAGCCCTTTGATTTTGCTGGATATTTTTATGTTTGGATGTGATACCTGATTGTAGTTTTGGATCCTAAGGTAGTATCTGAGTTTGGCAGAACACAAACCTGGGAAGAGGTTTAGTCAACAGTGTCTTTTGAGCAGGTGAATCAACCAACCCTGGAGCTTCTTTATATATTTTTTTCTAATTATACTAGTTGAGTTGGGATTTTCTGTTTCTTAGAGCTGAGAGTGGTTTAACCAACTTACAGATATACCTTTTTGAAGAGGTATTAATTCAGATATACTAACATTTATAAGCCTCCGGAGAGGACATTTTCTCATGAGAAACTGATTCAGGGGTGGCTGTTTTTCAGCCATGTAAATCTCCATATAGTGAGCCTAACCATTAGAAATAGAGCTATTTGTTACTTTAGCATATGAAACAAGTGTCTATCTAATTCATTGAGCTTTTGTTGCATCTATACAAGAAAAGCACTTAGAAAATCATTACCTCATGTATGCCTTACATTTAAAATATGTGAAATAAACATTAAGTTAAATTTAATTGTCCATTGACCTGTCTCTGTTATTGCTTGATTAGATAAGGTGTGAGATAAGGATCTAATGTTTTCCCAAATGAATAATCAGTTCTCAACACCGTGTGACTGAAGTTTGAAGTACCATCTTTATCAGGTGCTAAATTATCATTTGTAGGGAGTGTTTTTATAGCTCAGGACTCCATCCCTGTATTTTCTTTAGTAACCAGCTTGCCCTCATGAAATAGGAGCTGGTAGATCTCCTGAAGATTCCACATCCTCTTGGCTTCTCATTTATTCCTGGGAAGGACATTTGATCCAAATGGGCCAGTAAGAGCCCTACATGGGATTTTTGTAGAAGTAGAACATCATGTTATGTGGTTGGTGACCTGGGACTTCTAGCAGCTATGAGAAGGTTTCTGCATGAAGAAAAATAGTTAACATGTAGAAACATTTAAGAGAGAATCTTGATGTTGCACAAGGTCAATCAGTGCTTGACTCCCTTGTTCTATATATTCCATAGATACACACTGTCATGTTCTTCTGGTTTCATTATTAAGCCAACAAATGTTAACATTCTCTCTATACCATGATCAGTTTCTATTTCGCTAAATTCTTTGTTTATGCTCATGTCAAAGGTGATGTTTTAATTAGTATGGCTTTTTAATGCTTTTTATTATAGAGCAAGTCCTTTCACCCATAATTATACAATTAATCTTCAGCAAAGGAGGAAAGAATGTGCAATGGGAAAAAGACAGGCTTTGTTGAAGTAAGAGTTAGTGAGGTATAATTTTACGTAAAATCAAATTCACCATTTTAAAGGGGTACTGTTTTGAGTTTTGACAAATATATGCAATTGTGTAACTACCATCATGCTCAGCCACTGGCAGCCACTGATCTGCTTCTGCCCCTACAGTTTTACCTTTTCTAAAAGGTCATGTAAATGGAATCATGGGTTACATAATCTTTTATGTCTGTATAAATGCTTTTGAGATTCATCCATGTTATTGCATGCATCAGTAGTTTACTTTTTGTTGCTGAGTAATAGTCCATTGTATGGCTGCCACAACCTGTTTACCCATTCACCTGTTGAAGGTCATTTGACTTATTTTCAACTTCTATTATGAATAAGCCTCTTATGAACATTCCATAGAAGTCTTTTTGTGGACACAGATTTTCCTTTATCTTGTGTAAATACCTATGAGTAGTGGCATTGGATCATATGATAAATAAATGTATGTTCAGTATTTGCTTATTTCATTCCAGTTTCTCTCAGATAAAAAAAAAGTTACGGAAGCACTGTGTACTGGTTATGATTAATTAAAAAGATCACACATGAATATCCTAGTGAGAATTTTGAACTTTAAGATCAGAAGTTTCCAAACAAAATCAATCACTTAGAAGGAATAATAAATCATGATGTTGTTTGCTTTTTCAAAATCAGTAGGAATATTACAATATTTAAAGATATTTGACAGAAATGGACTCTATGTGAATGACTCAGTATCTGTTCAAAAGTGCCTGTGGGAAGGGAAAAGAAAAGACTTGGAAAGTGTACTTTAAAAAAATGTAAATTTCAGAGGGAATTTCTGAGTAAACTTATATATAGAGCCCAATTAAGTTATATCAAAAACACTAATGTGGGGAAAATTGCAAGAGAAAATCTAGTAAAAATTATAAATTTCAAAGGATGATACTACTGATTGCATTATATTTGTAATGTAAGTGTTAAATGATTTATGAATAGGATTTACTCTAAGGAATATGTATTAGGCAGGATTTTTGTTGCGTGAGGCTCCTTTGAGCAGAATAAGAGCTTAGTTTACAGATAGGGGAAATTGGAATAAATACTGTGGTGTTGCATTGTTACCAACATGAATTTATGCATAGTTTCTAATATTAATAGATAGTAAATATACAAAAGTGCACATATGGAAGTATACAAACCCACATTTCTTAGCTCTCTCCACTAGAGATGGCACAGTAGCAGCAAAAACACAGTAGAAATAGACATAGCTAGTTCCTGCATTTTCGTTTCTAAATACCATTCTTCACTGAAAGGAACCAGAGTTCTTAGAGAAATGGCTGAATAGTTGAAATCCCTGAATAGTTCAGGGAAATTACATGATGAGCCTGGAACATTTTTTGTGTGAGAAAGAAATGCTAAAGAATAATGGGACCACATCAAAAGGACATGGCTTAAAAACAAAGGGACTTCCACTGGCAGATTCTGGGACAATATAAGAATTGAAATAATTGTACAACATTGAGCAAAATAGGAATCCAGGAGACTATACTAATATAAATGGATAAATGGGGAAACGAACATGTTTTTCCTTAACAGAATAATATCAATAAATGTAGAAGGAAATCAGAACTGAGAAATTACCATTTGGTTATCACAGTAACGATGACTTTGGGCAAGTATCAGTGGATACTAAAAAACTAGTGGATGAAAATGGATGAAGAATCGTATGGTCTCAAAGTATATCCCTACAAAATATTTAATTATAAAGGGTGAAAAAAATAACTCAGAGGATAACATGGTAGACACCCTCTTAATCAAGTAATCGAAGTTAACCCTATCAGTAATGGTTTAATCAACATCATGGGCCACCTGTAAGCAACATCATGTCTGCCTGAATGGATTCAGTGAGAAAACTCAACATTTCAGTGACAGTTCAGCTAATGGATAACATGGGTCTAGTCATTAGAAAATACCAGGCAAAGCAAAATTGGAAGTACATTCTACGAAGATTATAATCCAAAATTCCAAGGTAATCAAAGTTCAGGAAATGGAACTGTTTCAAATTGAGGGAGACTAGAAAGATCGGACACCTGAGTAAACCACATGACACTTGAAGGATCCTTCTTAAAAAGGCATTATCAGAGCAATTGGTGAAACTTGAATTTGGTCTTTAAGTAAAATATATGCATGAGTTTTTGTACTGTACTTTCCTGAAGGTTAAAAGTTTTTTCATAATTCAAAGTAAAAAATACAGGGGAGCGTACATTAACATCATGGCAGCCTAAGACATCCCTTGTTATCATCCCCCTTTCAACACCTAAAATTCAGCATCTACCCATGACCAAAAGTACCTTTGTGGGAGCTGTGAGATCGAGCACAATCCTCCAAGGACCCAGGAGGAGTCTTCCCCACCTGTGTATCATGTAATAAGCAGACAGATCCCCATACGGTCTGTGGAACTGACAGGAATCTGTGAAATGATTCTAACACCTCTTGGCTGCAGTCCAGGAACACCTGGAAAACACTGAATTGGGCACTCACTGATGAGAGAGCCTTTGTAGAAGCCTAGGTCTCTAGAGGAGAAATCCCAGTACTCCCTTGCACCAAAAACAAAACAAATGAATTTGGACACATTTGTAAGAGGAACTTGCCTGCCTCACACCTTTCCTCGAGGTGGCACAGCTTAGAGAAAGAGGAGGCTGGGGATCCCTCCCACAGGAGAAAAGGGGGAGGAACAAGTGAGTGCCCAGCTTCCCCAGCTGTGTGGGCTGCTGCTAAAGAAACCCATCTCTCCAGTATCACCCAGAGTATTAAAGTAGAGCTCCGAGGCAGGGAGGGAGGAGATCTGGAAAGATGCAGATGAGAATATCAAAGGGCATAAAAGGGATGCAGTTCCTACTGACAGCATTCTAGACTTCAGCAGGAAGCCTACTCATGAATCATTGGGAAAATGCGCTCTCTCTCTGACAAAAAAAAAAAAATCTCAGGGCTGCTTCAGGACAGACCAACACCAGTAGATTAGGTACCATCGTTTAGACCCACATGACTACTGTGGGTCTGCTATATAATTGTCTCCTTCAAATGAAGCTCTAAATACAATGTTTATCTCATCATTAAGCTATCCAAAAGACAGTGGGTTATTTATAAATATTGACAGCTTATTGAGTGAAAACAGATGTACTCATTGATAAAACAAATGCACAGATTTTTTTTCATATTATATCTGAAACCAAGCCACATAAGTATGGGGAGAAGGCCATGTAGTGGAATTAAGGGAGGTAGGTGTCTTCCAGAGGGGAAGCCTGGCAGAAGCACCAGGGTGATAGTACATGTTTCCATGCTCTAGATAAGCAGGTCCCGGTGATGGTTCATTTTATGTGTCAATTTGGCTGGGCCACAGAACTCAGATATTTGGTCAAATATTATTATAGATGTTTCTGTGAGAGTGTTCTGGATGAGATTTACATTTAAATTGGTGGACTTTGAATAAAGTAGATTGCTCTCTTAGATGGGCTTCATCCAATCAGTTGAAGCCTTGAATTTAAAAAAGACTGACTTTCCCCAAGCAAGAAGGAATTCTCCATAAGACTGCCTTCAGACTTCATCTGCAATATTGGCTCTTCTTGGTTGAGCAGATAGTCCTCAGACTCAGACTGCAACTCTCTCTGTCTCCAGTCTGCCAACCTCCATCAGATTTTAGACTTGCCAAGCCTCCACAATTACATGAACAAATTCCTTAAAATACATCATATATATCTCTGTCTCTGTATTTACGTACTCTTGGTTCTGTCTCTCTGGAGAACCCTGCTATAATACAGTCTTCCTAGAATGGTCTTGCTTGAGGGAGGCATGATCCTAGGATGGTCGGAAAGTTTCCAGCTGGGGGTTGGGTATTAACACATCACCATCTCTTTGTCTCCCTCCCCTGATTTTTGAAAATCCTCTCATCATTTATTACATCCACATATATTTATCCCCAACATATGCTCGGGCCTTATGAAACTCCCTTGACTAAGCAGAGGAGCATTGAGGAGAAAAGTCTAAATAGTGGTGTCTGGTGAAGACGAGAATGTGTGTTGGGAAGCAAGTAACTCAGGGTAGATTCAAGTCTTGATCTTAACTTCCACTGCAGATGACACGTAATTTCATGTCTAGGACATCTCCTCTTTGATGTTTTTGCTTTGCTGTTTATTTCCTGACTGTTAAGTATAATTTTTTTTAAGCACAATGTTATGTGGTCATCTTAGGGGGGAAAGTAAGGTTTTGTGCAGGGGTCCTGGGGTTCTAGGGTTCCAGCTCTGGAGAGGACTGGCACTACAAAGGTTATCACCCCTTTGTGTGATCTATAACTATGTGAAAAGATTTTTCTCAAGGTGGAGATTTTATTCATAAATATTAATGTATAATGAATGTTCTAAGAGCAGTTAGGGATAGAGAGATGAAAATAACACTATCCTTACCCACCTTACCCTATGTTTTAGCTTAAACCATAGCAGAAGAATGTAGCTGTGAACTAAATGAAGAAGAGAAAAAATCACCCTCAATTGAAGGAGCCAGACTGTCACTCCTGAGTCCATCAACAACTAGCCCTAACTTCTCCCTTTAACACCCCAAGGGAAGGGAAGGACAGATGTTCTCCAAGTTTTCCAGGTGATTAGATTTTATTTGACTCATGTATTTAGGGCTAAGAAGGTAGGTGCCTTGTGTGTGTTTATAATTCTGTGTGGTCTATGTAGGAATCTACTAAATTGGCTTTGTACATTTTCTCTTAGCTACAGAAAAAAAGTCTTAATTCCCATATTCACTAAGGTTGCCACCGTATCCATCTTTATAAGGTTTTTGAAATCAGATGTAAATATTTCTCACTAGGGGAAGTAGAGATTCGGGTCTGGCCAACACTTCCATTGCCACCACTGCCAGAAGATTCTCTGCAGCCTGTGGTTCTCCCCCACCACCGACATCAGTCCCAGGGGCGGACACCCCCGCATCAGGGCTGGCAGCCTCAGCCCACGGTCCAGCCACAGCAGCCGCAAGGGCATCTAGGAAGGCTGGCTCCAGTTTTATCTCAGTAATGGACAACCATGTAGTATGAGGAACTCCCAGACATGAAGAGTGGACAAAAGAAGCTATATAGTCCCAAAGCCTGACAAATGTTCCTACATGAATGGCAAAGAATTTGGGAGCCAACTTACTCTCTTATTAAGAACTATAAAAGTGTGGGGGTGCCTGGGTGTCTCAGATGGTTGGGAGTCTGCCTTTGGCTCATGTCATGATCTCAGGGTCTTGGGACGGAGCCCCGCATCAGGCTTCCTGCTCAGTGGGGAGCCTGCTTCTCCCTCTCCTTCTGCCTCTTCCTCCCTCTCGTACCCAAGTGCTCTCTCTCTCAAATGAATTAAAAAAAAAAATCTTAAAAAAAAAAAACACAAAGAACTGTAAAAGTGTGAAACTTTTTAAAGTTGCTTCAAATCTTTTAGGGAAAGAGAAAGGACACAATTACCTAATAGCTCTAATTAAATACTATCTCAATCCTTAAAGCACTTTGCAACTTTGGTGTTAAATATCTTTACATGTCATGTTTGGTATCTCACAATATTTACCTGTTGATTTTATTACTCATTTGGTTCAATTTAATGGTTGGCCACTTGAGCAAATGCAAACAGGCCTTGGTCCAGTGGGCACTCAAGAACTCATGAGCAGAGCTGCAGTTAGGTGGCACAGTGAGCACTACCTGGGCTGGTAAAGGTAGACAGCCATTGTCTGAACTGTGGCACCGGCCCCACAGTCTGTGACCTTTAATGATATAACTTTTCTGAGCCTCAGTCTTCCCATCTGTAAAATGGAGATAATAGTGCTACACCCTAGGCACTCTTGTAAAGATTAAGTGAGATAGTATTTGAGAAATAGGCTTCTCAGAGTCCTGTCTCGGAGTGAGCGCTCGATGGCGGCTGTTTCAGGTTACTGGGACTATTCCAGTCACTGAGGGACATCCCCACGTCTGTTTCCCTGATGACTTCCTTGAGGGGAAATTCTGAGTTAGAGGCCATGGGTATATTCAGACTCCATACACAGTGCTAGATTGCTATACAAACGGATACAAATCATTTTTACTTAGATTCCACCTGAACTATCCTGCCTTGTAAACCTCTACAGTGGGTCTGTGAGCCATTATCACTGAAGTTCCAACAATTCCTCAAAGTCTTCTCCAAGTGACTCCATGCTGTCTCACGTGCAAAAAATGGGACACAATTCATATTCCTGGATTGCTAGGTGATTCAGGCTCCAAGGGGCCCCGGAAACAGGCTATAATACAAGTGCCTCATTATACCTGTAGTCCTTGGGTCCACTTATCCTGGTTGTAACAGTCTGGGGAAAGGGCTTATGCCACATAATCCCCATGGAATCTGAGAATAGATTTCATCCATTCATTTAACAGAAATGTTTTAGTTACATCAATATTTAAATGTCATTTATTAGATACATTCTATTTTTTCCACCCAGCAGTAATCCTATTTGAAGTGAGGTTGAAGCAACATCGATAAATAGAAAAAAATTTAAATATTAAGTATATGAAGTGAAAAATTGCCAAATGTTTTATCACAGTATGTCTGTTTGTTCACACCTCAGAAAACAGGATAACAATGGTGTGAGAATATTCGACATAGAATTTCATACCTAAACAAATCATAGTTTCAGTTTTCCATTGTTTTCCCAATTTTCTCTTTAAGTGCATTACTTATATAAAGCAAAAATTTTAGTAACAATACTTATAGTATAGCCCAAATGTTTTTCTGAAGAAGAACAAATAAATCAGACGTCAATATTTTTTTTTAACGCAGTAGATGGTCCCTCATAGGAGAAACAAGGCAGTAGCAAGGTTTTCTCAGAAATTCAGTGACTCAAAAGAAATGACACATAAACGGAATAATTATTGAATAAGAAGCCTTATGTTTGGAAACCCATGATGTAAACATGGGCCGGGGCTAACATGGCAGCAAACCAATAAAACCATTAACGGGAGAAAGTGTATGCTAGTAAGTCTAAGTAAAGTGTGCTATTTTAGAAGGCTTCACAATGCCAAAATACAAAAGAAATATTTTGAAGGATAGAAAAAGTAAAATAAGGAATATAACAGCTCCGTATAAATTAAGAGAGAACAGGACATTGAGGGATAGTATTGTAAAATACAAGAGAACAAAGAATTATTCTTCATAAAAATTTGTCAAAGATTATTTTTATTGCATGGATGAGTGAAATCAATTATAAGGGTGTTTAGGAAGTATTTAAAGATAACATAAAATGTGATTGTTTTTCTTCTAAATTAGGATTGCATATCTCAATGATCTGGGGAATATATCATTTAAATAATCAAGCCTGAGGTGAACCCTAGATTGTTTTTTTTTTTTAAAGATTCTATTTATTTATATGTCAGAGAGAGAGAGAGAGCACAGAGGCAGAGGGAGAAGCAGGCTCCCTGCTGAGTAAGGAGCCCATTGCGGGACTCAATCCCAGGACCCCAGGATCATGACCTGAGCCAAAGGCAGATGCTTAACCGACGGAGCCACCCAGGCATCCCAACCCAAGATTGTTTTAATGAGAATTTCAGATAAAAGAATGAGACAGAGAGACACATAGATTGTCAAAAGAAAATAAAAAGCTCCTCAGATAATCTTGATGACTTCCCGCTTAAGTACTATTATTCAAAAAATAGTCACTATAATTAAAAAAATAAAATATCAAGAGTCAAGATCAACCTGGCAACAGGAAAGCATAAGAAAGTAGAATATGAGGAGGAGCAAGATGGCAGAGGAGTAGGAGACCTGGATTTCGTCTGGTCCCAGGAATTCAGCTGGATAGGGATCAAACCATTCTGAACACCTATGAACTCAACAGGAGATTGAAGAAAAGAATAGCAACAACTCTCTGAACAGAAAAGCGACCACTTTCTGGAAGATGATAATAAGGACTTTTGCCTGAAACCATCTGAAAATGGATCAAACAGAAGACAGAAGCCAATGTCCAAATGTGTTATACCCCAAATCATGTCATCGCAGCTATTATAATCATGGAATTTTGCTATGTTTTTCCCATTTATCCATTCATCTGTTGATGGACATCTGGGTTGTTTTCCGTTTTTAGCTATTACAAATACAGCTACTATAAACATTAAAAAAAAAAGTAGAATATATAAAACTGGTTAGATAATATGTGAAATGTAATATAAATAGTAATAATAATATATATTATATATTATATAATAATATATATATTAGTAATATATAATAATATTAACATAATATTAATATATTTTTATTTATATTTTAATTGATTTTTGATAGATTATATATACATATGTAAAATATATTTGGGAATCCAACCTTCTGTGCTCATGTCTCCAAGGACTATGATGCCGGAGCTCTCCTCAGGTGGTGAAATCTATCATTGAAGAGCAAGCTGGTAGGCCTTCTCTGCATAAAAGCTGTGTCCTTTCTCAAACCTACATGTACCTGATCAGATGCTGAGGAGACCTAGCCTGCTTCTCTGAGGACCACAGAGTGCATTTGAACCTGATGATGCTCCAGTGGGTAGTGGTTGATGATTCAACAACAGATGTGGCCCATTGCCCAACCTCAGATCATTCTGAGTGTAAGAATGTGCAAGGTGTGGAGTCCCAGAACCATCTTACTGCCCGCCCCCAACATGTCCCATATGCTAAAGAACAACGTATATGTAGGTTCTCCTCCTTCACTGTTGCAAGAGGCAAGTTCAAAGTGGGCTTTGAATCCATCTGAGATTTGTTTGTTGATTTGCTTTGGTATCATGAAGCATAGTGTTTCTCTCGTGCACACATTTGGAGCTTACGGGGCTCAGATGGACTGCTATGTATAGGGCACCCCCAAACCCTCAGAGAACCCCTGTGCAAAGCATTGCTGGGCAATAGCTCACATTCCATAATGTCTACTAATATGAAACAAGGGAACTGATTGCTTTTGTTCTTCTGTTATTTGAGGAGATGAGCACAGTAGTTGAGATCTCAGGCTTTAAGTGCCCTGGTTTGAATTCAGCTTGATCATCTACCTCTGCTATGCGGTGGGGCATGTTGCCACTTAGCCAAGCCTCAGTCCCTCGGCTGTAAGATGGAGGTAAAACTTCCAGAAATGGTGGGTGAAAGAATTAAAGAAGATGCCAAATGGAAAGCTGTTAGCAAATTACCCATTTCAAGGTAAGCTGTCAAAATAAAATTAACTAAAAATATTTTCCTTTACAAACATACTGTGACCCCATGAGAGGTGACCTGGTAAAACCAAAACCAAAACCAACACAACCACCTCCATTAAGCCTGTCTGTACTCCCTAATCCCTGCAAGGGATCAGGGAGGGGTAAGAGCTCCTGCCCAGGATTAAGCTGGGCCCTCCACTTTACTTTTGCTAGGAATACAGTTGAACAAATGTAGCCATGTAGAAAAAACTTCTATTGCTTATTATTGGCAAATGACTTACGGAATGGCCTGGTTTATTTGCCATTCAACCTCCTTTTGCAACTAGAAGTTCTCTTCAAGGGATAAAGGGAACTTAGACTTCATCTAGTCCAAATTTTCCTTTTATAAAAAAGAGAGTAAGTCCAGAGAGGTAAAAAAAACTATCTCAAGGTCATTCACTCCTATTTCCCTGCTTTCCTTGTAATGGAAGAATATACGGGACTAGGAAGCTCAAATGTCCATGCTCACTTTTCACCCGGGATTTCCTACAGGCCAGGACTCCGAGACCCCATGATCCCTTCCTCGGGTAGGACAATGCTGGGCTTTCAGAGGGGAGAGGCCGAGCCTAGGAAGGGGTGGGAAACTCAGCACAGTAAACCCTACCCAGAGAATATGGCATCCGAGCAGAGCAACTCGGGCTTTTGTGCTCTCCCCAGTCTGCTGGCTCAGCTTTGGGAAAGACTGCAGCTAGCGAGAGAGAGAGAGAGAGAGAGAGAGAGAGAGAGAGAGAGAGAGAGCGAGAGCACTCATGGTCTTCTTGGTAGTATTCAAGGGCAGGCCTAGCCAATGGAGCACATGGGTGGACTCCTTCCTGCAGGCATCCATTCCCTGCTGCGGCCCCGCCCAGGCTGCTGGAATGCGCTCTAGCTGCTGTGAAGCGTCCCCTGTATATGTCTCTGATCTCTACCAGTGCTTCGTTCCCCAGAACTGAAATGACAGCCTAATAGCAAAAGCACCGTTAGCCTATCTATCAAAAAGCTGAGTGATCTGTAACAAAATCCTGCTCTACAGCTGTCAGCTCTGTGGCCCTGGGAGGTCAGCTCCTACTCCCCACAGCTGCCGACTTAGTGGCTGCCGATGGAAGGCAGTGCCCAGCCTGTGCTGAGCATGCAGTGTTTGCGCTTGACACGTTTTGTTCTTCAGTTGGCACTTTTGACTGTCGCTTTCTGCTGTATTTGTCCCAGGTCGAGGAGTGGGTTCTTTCTCACCCCTTCGGGTTAGACCATGGGGAATGAGATCTGAACTGCGGATCTGCGGGGTCCTTTTGGGGTGCTCCGTGATGGCCCTTACTGCAGGACATGCAGACCCAGATGACCAGGGGACAGGGCAACACACAGAGCAAGGCGGAGAGAAAATCAGTCACCAGGTTCTGGGATGCCAAGGCAAACTTGACCCACACAGCTCTTCTGCCAACAAGGCATTAGGCTGAAACTCGACTGCCCTCCCCTCGGCTGCTAATCTGTCCAGACTTCCCTGCTGTTTCTCAGGACCCAAAGCCTCACCCCCAGCAAGGCCACTGCACCGCGGTCTTGCCTCCCCGGCAGGGACAGCACCTCTGCCCCTCACCTCAGCTCTCTCACTGACCCGGCACAGCATCTCGCCGCTGCCTATGTCTCACTGGTTGCCCTAGATGCAAACAGAAACAAAGCATTAAATCGAGGCGACAAATATATTAAGTTTTCCTTGGACTTGGTCCTTTTATCACAGAAAGAGTTTTTTAATTAGATTTTTTGGGGTCCTAATTATAGCCATCAGCCCAAGGAGATCAACATGAGGTTGGCTCAAATTTCCATCAACTGTGGAAATGAAGGCACACCCTGAGATTTTTGTGAATTCTCAGGGGACTAATGGGCTCATGGTCATGTGTGTGAAATGGTCCCCTGGCAAGCTCCCTGCACATGCTGCACTGGAAGGCCACTGGCTCCCACCGCCCCTGAGCTTGGTGGAGCCCGGCCTGTGCATGGTCAGAACCCGCTGTGTGGCCCAGGGGGAGTGCTGTGACCTGGGCAGGCCCCGGGCAGGGACACCAGCCTGAACTTGAGACTATCCAGATCCCCCAGTGTGGGGCTTGGTGGCGATGGCTCAGTGTAGGCCTGGCCTGGCCATTCCATGGTTTGGGGCTTATATAAGTTACCTCACGCTGCTGTAACAAATACCACAGACTGGGGGGCTTGAACAACAGAAACTTACTTTCTCCCAGCTCCGAGTGCTGGAAGTTGGAGATCAAGGCACTGGCAGGTTTGGTTTCCCCTGAAAGTTCTCTCCCCTTGCCTTCCAGATGGCTGTCCTCTCAACCTGTCTTCACATAGTCTTTCGTCTGTATGTGTCTGTGTCCTGATCTCTTCTTATGAGGACACCAGTCATACCAGTCATGGATTAGGCCCACCCGTATGACCTCATTTCAACTTAATTGCCTCTTTAAAGAACCCCATCTCCAAGTATAGTCATATTCTGAGGTAGTAGGGGTTAGGACTTCAATATACGAATTTTAGACGGACACAATTCAGCCCGTATGAGGGCTAAAGTGAGGAGGCCCTAGCTTTGGAACAAGCTTATTAATGGTTTCTAAGGATCTGAGTACAAAGTTGAAGATAAATAAAGATCCCCAAATGGAAAGCAGATAGGCTTGACCACGTTAAAATTCTATACATAACCTTCAGGCTGTCTGCCTGGGTTAGGGAGGGCTGGAAACCGCTGACATAGAGAATATTTAAAAGTAAAATCAAGAACATCGTCACGGCCTGGATACTATTCACGCCTGAAAGCCATTGGTGGTGATGGGTGCATGTGTGGCCAGGAGGGGGCACTGTCCCGTGCGCCCCCAGACCAGAAACTATGTATGTACAGTCGTGGTGATGGGTGCATGTGTGGCCAGGAGGGGGCACTGTCCCGTGCGCCCCCCAGACCAGAAAGTATGTATGTACAGTCGTGAGAACAGCACAGGCGCTGCCAAAGCGGCCTGCTGGTGAGTCAAATGGCTGAGCTCTACGGCACATTTCAAGGCCAGAGTGGTGACAGACCCTTCCTGGGGGCTGCTGCTGGGGGCCCAGTGCTCTCTTCTTCAGGGGTCAAGCAGGGACCCCTATGCAGAACCTCCCACACAGGTCTGTCTGGGCAGTCACTGGATGCTGTGGGACAAGAATGGCACTGTGGTCATAGCTCAGCCTGGCCCTCTCTGAAGTCTGCTGTTGCCAACAGTGCTGGCATCACCCGCCCCTGGGGCTCCCACCCAGGAAATGGTAGGAGGGGTGCAGAGTCATGCTGACAGAGATCCAGGACTCTGGGGGAAATGGCTCCACAACTTAAGGACATCAGAGTTGAATGGCCCTAGGGCATAGCCATTTTCTCCTCTTGTGCTCTAAAATAGAAAAGCAAGACCTAAAGAGGGAAAGATGTGCCCAGACCCCCTGAATCAGGCTCTGTGCACTGCTCCAGCCCTGGTGCAGAGACCATGTAGACCATGCTGGGGACTGAAGAAAGGCCTCCTTGCTGATGAAGTGGCTTTGGACAGACACACAGGATGTGGTGAGGGATAAGATCAGAGAATGAGCCATGGTGGCTTGAGAGGTGAGAGATCTGATCAGTGCGGGGGTGCCCCTTCTAGAAAGTTCTAGGTCAACCACAAATGTTTGCACAAGTCAGGGGTCACCCTGGGCTCTTGTCTTTTATTGACATTACATCTAAAGATTTCAGGAGACACATGTCTTGAAAAGAGAAAGAATTAGATTTCCAAAGTGAGTTATAATTACTGCATACATAATGTGTTATGTATAATGGATGGTTTATCTAAGATATAATATGCTCAGAAGCTGCCCCTGTGCCAGGTGGTATAATTCCAAGTTTCCAGCTGGTCCAGTCCACCTCTCCATCTTCTTGTTGGTCTTCAAGAGAAACCTCCTCCATCATTATGCACAAACCTCTAGGGCTAGCAAGACTCAGTCTCTATTCCCACAGAATGCTAGGTCTTCTAAATATGGAAAATAACAATTGGAATGTCATATTCTTCTACATTTTTGGTCTGTATAATTTTAAAACCAATGTTACAAGATGATAGCAATAAGAAGGTAAAAAGGGAAGTTGGGAGGCAGTCATTGGGTCTGGATGGACAGACTTAGGTGCTACATGCCTGTGATTCTGCATACTTATGTACCCACAATGGTTGCCTGCTCCTGAAACATCTAGTTTGCGAGAGTATCGTGTCTACAGGATGGCAAAGAGCACTGGCTTTGGGTTCAGATGCTCCCAAGTCATGTTACCAGCAAAAGTTTCTCTGATTTTCCATTTTCTCATCTACAAAGACAGATGGTAATGCCTTAGTCATAGGGCATTAGTGGGAATTACTTGGGATAATGTAAAGTTCTCAGCAGATCTCCTTGCAGATGGAAAGTACAATCCTGGCAGCTATTATTTTGATTGTCATTATCATTATTATCACATCACTAGCCCATGAGGTTTTTGCTCTGATTCCAGAACCTAGTTTAAGACTCATTCTCCATCTCTGTCCCAACCACACTAGCATTTTTAGTCCCTGGAGCCTTTCGAAGGTTGCTTGCTACTAGGCAAGCCTTGAATGAAGTAGCTGGAAGGGCACACCTGGATGTTACTCCCGGGTGCTCCCCAAATAAGTGGTGGTTTTCTCTCTTGATTTATTTCTACTTCATTTTCTAGGTATCCATCATGTGTCTGATTTTTTTCAACTAGGCTGTGAGGTCACTGAACATAGGGTTGTCCTTATGGCTTCTAGATTGCCAGGGCCTCATACCAAGTGGGCATTCATGGATGCTGGTAGGAGGAGGGGAAGGAGGAGGGGAGCAGGGACCTGGCCAAAATGCACAGCTCCACCTGACTGGTCATGGCCCATTGCTCTCTCCTTTAGATCCATCCCGGTTCCTAGGAGCAGCAGGCCCACTGCCACCTCAGACACACTCGGGCTGGTGACTTTGCCTTGTGTCCTCCCATCCTAGGACTTCTCACAGTCAGCCCTGGTGTGCAGCTCAATGGAGAAAGCAAGGGCTCGGGTTGAGCTTGAGAGCTCAGAGTTATAGAGTACTGAAGAACAAAGCAGTGTTTAGATTCTCTTAGTCTCACTCTCCTCTCTACAAACTGGATATGCTGCTTAACTGAGGATGGTAGAGGAGAACTGGACCCCTAGGGCTGCTGGACCTGCCCTCATGGCCTCTGAGTCATGGGGCGTGTCTGGGTGTCTGACCCTGACTGTGTTTGAGGCTTCACAGCTCTTGTGAGCACTTGCCTGCCTTCACCTACCTGACAATTTAGGACATGAGGCCAGTGAGGCTGAGTGACCTGCTACCCATGGTAAATGCCAGGGCTGATTCTGGAGGCCCGGTCCACACCTAATCCCCAGAAGGTGCAAGTGAGAGGAGAGGAGGCTGAGGCTACTGAGAGATGAACTGTGGAGATAGGAGTGTTTGGCTGGCTTCTGCTATATCCAGGAAGCAGCTCTTACTGGCTCCTGGTCATACTTTGTACCCTACAGAGGGATTTGGCAAACCACAATTATGGGCAGGACCTGAGTCTCCAAGATCAACTGGATAGGTAACACCTCCATAGAGGCAGGGCCTCCTGGAAATCCCAAATCCTGTAGACCAGTGGTTCTCAATGCTGGTCCCAGGATCAGCAGCAGCAGCTTCACCTGGGAACTTCTTGACATGCAAATCCTCAGCCCCTACCCAAGCACTACTGAATCGAACTCAGGCGGGACTGTCAATCTCTGTTTTAATGAGCCCTACAAAAGATTCTGGTGTATGCTAGAGTTTGAAGACCATGGCCCTAGACCATCCCCTGACTCCCTGTGGCCATTAGCCCTTCCAACCCCACCTTCCCAAGTCCTCCAGCCTGTTTCTGAAATTGCTCTGATGAGGCTTATCTTGAGTTCTCAGGTGAGGAGCCCAGAAGAGTGGTGCTTGTCCTATACTATCTTCTACCACCCTGAGCACTTCTCCTTTCCAGGGACATAGGTCCTTTTCTTGCAAGTGGAAGACCTAGGAAGTAGAGATGGTCCTGTCCTTCATGCAGAGCATCTTTATGCTGCCATGGGGACTGAGCTGGTGGCCGCACAACCTGACACACCCTGTCCGGGTGCCTCTGCTTGACCACAGTGTGCTCATGATAAACCTTCGACATAGTGACCCCACTGATGAGAAGTGGCTCATAAGTCACCCAATGAAGCCATGGACCACCCTAGCAGGCTCTGGGACAGTTAACAGTCTCACCTCCAGCTGACCTGAATAAGGGCCTCACTGACCACTGTCCATTCTCCCAGGCCTACCCCTGTGGGCTAGGGACACCCTGCCTCATGCCTGGCCCACTGCCCAGAAGGCAAAGAATGTGGAGGAGACTGCCCCTTCTTCCCTGTAGGCCCATCTGGGGTTGGACACCTGCTCATTTCCCTGCAGGAGAACTCCTGAGGATTTCAAAAGTAGACTCTGGAAAACTTTAACCTGGGCTATTGTAGGCTTTCATGGGTCCAAAAATGTGTGAAATTTTAACAAAAAAGTACATTTTTCTGGACATGCATCAAATTCTCTAAGGGATCTATTACCCCAAATAGGCTAAGAACCACTTTCTCTAAGGAGCCCCTCAGTAATCTCTGGATTACTGGAAGGTTCCTAGATATAAATGGGGAAACTTAATCCATAGTTAAGTATTAATGGGAAAGGAAAATGGCAAAGAACATAACATGGCAATTTATTGACTACAAAATACATGACTTATAAACATGAATAGAATATACATTGACTTATAACATGACTTATAAACATGGATAGAATATACACTCAGAAAGTACACAAAGCTCAAGCGTATTGCTCAATAATTACTTACAAAGTCAACAAGCCATCAACTAGCACCAGATGCGTAAAGAGAACATTACTAGGCACTCCAGAAGCTGTCCACAGACCCCTTCCAGTCATATATTCCCCTCCTCCACAAAAGTAACAATTATCCTGACTTCCATTGCCATATGTCAGTTTTGCCTAATTTTAAAACTTTAAACAGAAACAAACAACATATTCTCCTTTGTGTCTGGCTTCTTTTACTAAACGTCATCTATGTTGTCTCTCATGGTGGTTTATTTTCATTGTTACGTATTACATATTATTCCATCGTATCAATATACTAGTTTATTCATGCTTTTATTGATGGACTTTTGGAGTTTTCCCCATTTGGATAATGCTATGAACACTCTTGTACATGTCTTTCTGTATTTATTTATGTCACTGGCTTATAGGATAGGTGTATGCTCAGTAATAATATGCTGAACTATTTTCCAGTGTTTATACCAATTTAAATTCCCAGTGGCACCTTATGTCTTAACAGGATCACTCTGGCTGCTGCACTGGGAATTTGTAAGAGCAACGGTGGAAGCAGGAAGATCATCAAGAGGTTTTGCATTAATCCGTGTGTGATAAGATGGGGCTCAGCTCAGGACGGTAGTACCAGAGATGGTGAAGAGTGGTTGGATTCTGGTTGTATTTTAAAGGTAGAGTCAACAGGAATTTCCTGACAGGTTGTATATGGAGGATAGAAAAAGACAGGAGACACGGATGTGTCTGAAGTGTTTGGCCTAATCAACTTTATGGCTGGAACAGTCATCAACTGAGATTAAAACTTGGCAGCCAATCTATTTGGCATTTTACATTTGAGATGTCTATTATACATCCAAATAGATATGTCAGCTCAGTTTTAAAGGTCCCACCACACATCACATCACACATACACTTTTGGACAGGGGGAGAATAAAATAATTGGCAGAAAAGATTTTGTAAAGTTTTAAAAATTTTTGTTTTTATTCTAATTTAACGTAGATAATATATTCACATAATTCAAAATTCAAAAGATTTGTAAATGCATGCATGAAGGGTCCCCATACTTTTGTCCCCAAGCTATTTGGTTCCATTACCAGGACATAACTGATTTATTGTGTATCTTTAAATGATGTGTAAAATTTTCTTTCTTGGCATTAATAATTGGGAGTTTCTATCTTGAACAAAACAAAACAAAACAAATGGATATGTCAGGGAGGCAGCTGGAATTCAAGAAAGAGGTCTGAGTCATTGATTAAATTTGGGAGTTGGTGGCAAATGATGGTGTATTGGTAAGGGTCCAATCAGGAAAGAGAAACTCACTGTAATTTGAAAAGGAAAAGTTTACATTAAGCATTATTAACTACAACAGGGAATTGGAGCAATGAGGTATGGGCTAGTAAGAAGAGAACTCTAAAGAATATTAAGAATAGCAGATCTGAGGAGCGGCCACTACCCTAGGACAGGGATAGAAGGCCTAGGAAGAGTCCCCCTCCTCAACTCCAAGCCCTATCAGCTGAGATCCAGACCTCACTGAAGGGGTATGGCCACAGCCCACTGGTGTCAGGGCGGTCTCTGCAGTGCTGCACCACTGGAACTTGCTGGCAATCCCTGTCTGGGATCCTTGCTGGCAATGCCAGCTGGGGAAAAAGGTAGGTGTCTCAGGAGAGTCCCTCCATGACAAAAGTGCCAGGAGGTAGGGGTAGGGGAAGAAAGAGTGGGGCCTGCTGGCCGGCAGATGCTGCTGGGCACCACATACTGGAGGCGCTGGCCCTGGAAAAATGACCCACCTGCAGGAGCCTAGCCAAGAAGCAGAGCAAAACCAGGCAGAAAGACTGCTTGCTCCTGCAAAGTCTCTCCATCGCCCCCTACTTACAAAACTTAATACATATGCCAGTGTCAAAGGAAACATTTTTAGAGTAGGCAATTAAGAATGAATTTGTAGCAGAGATACAATAAATTGTTAACGGATATAGATGACATACAAAACTACAAGACAGAATGAAATCACCAGGGAAGAAGTACAGACACAGAAGAGAAGAGCAAAGGCCGAGTCCTGTGGGCTGTCTAACTTGAACATGTCAGGTAAGAGTGGAAGAACCTTTAGCAAAGGCTACTGAGAAGGAGCAGCCAAGATTGTGGTGGTGTGCTGGGAGCAAAGAGAATCTAAGAGAGAATAGGAGGAGAGGAACTGGAGAACATATTGACAATTCCTTTGTGAAATTTTGCTACAAAGAGGAACGGAGAAAAGGTGTAGTATCTGTTATAGGAAATGGGCCAAGAGGAGTTTGTTTTGAAGATGGGAGAAATAACCGCATGTTGTACAGTGATGGGAATAGTCCAGTAAAAACTGATGATGTTGGGGAGAGAATAGACTGGGGGGAGTGACACCCTGGAGATGATGGGATCTTGCACTTGAGTGCAGGATTCCTTTAGGGGGACATACCGGTAGTTCACCTACAGTAACAGGCAGGTAGCAGACGGGAGCATGAGTGGATGTGGTGGTGAAAGTCTGTGATGGTGGGAGTCTTCACTTCCATTTTTTTGGTGAAGTCAGAAGCAAGGAAGGGAGAGGTGGTGGGAAGGACTGAAGAGAGAAGATGTGAAATACTCATTTGGAAGAATGGCATAGACCAGGCAAAGTTAGCATTATTGAGCTGAGGGTGGTCAGCCTGGTTCCAGGGTTTCCTCCAGCCATTTGTGGTAGCATGCTGTAGATGGAGAATAGGGTCTACCCAGGGCTCTTATTTTACCGAGCAGATATGATGAGGTGACAGGGAGGTGAGGCAGTCAGTATACAAGAGACTGATGATAATGACTGCCCATGGAGTTTAAGCGAGCTTACTAGGGAAGGAGAATTCATCAAGGGAGGAAGATCTGGGTCAGAGGTACTGGTTGGATTACAGTTGATTTCAGGGCATTAGAGGGAGAAACCTGAAGATGCGAGGTGGCAGTCAGTGCAATCCTTGCACCTGACAAAGTCTAGGGTCTGATCACAGGCAGAGTGAGGGGCTGATGTAAGACAGAGGACAAGAGTGGGACTCATGGAGCCAAGAGAATGTTGGGATTATCTACCTGTAAACTGAAAGCTCCAAGAAGTGAGAGGGATACTGTTGGAGGGAGTTACTAAATTACACACTCTTGACAGATGAGAGAAGTGGGTGCCCTGTAGAGTAGCCCGCCCTAGCACTGCAGAGTGAGTACCTGTGGGATGCCGAGGGAGAGAACGAGCTCACTGTGAAAAGCATGAAGCAGAGAGGTCTCAATTGCTAGAGTGAGCCTAGTTTTGTGGGGGTAGAACTGAGTCTCAGGAGCCCTGGTGAGAGCACACTGAAAAGAAAACCTCCAAGGCAAGAGGGAGACACAAATTCTGAAAATGTACACAGCTTTGTAGCCACGAGGACATCCCAGCTCACCTGAGATGGGGTTAGATGAACTTCAAGAAGTCCCTCAGGTGGGAATGGGCAGGGCCCTGGGAGGGCAAACCCGTGCTGGAAGGAACTGCAAGGGGCTGCGTTCTTCCGCGGAAAGGCCCATTTCCAGGACCAGAGACCGTGCTGAGTCAGAGTCTGTCCCTGCCCTCAGTCTCGGTGCTGGCAAAAGAGGGAATTACAGCACTGAAGACGTCCGAGAATGTCCAGCTCTGTCATCTTTAAGGATGAGCAGGCAGATGAGCCAGACAGACTCCCAACCGTGGGCTACTCCAATAGGCCATGGAGGGACCTGATGCCGGTGGCATTCGGAGGCGACGGGTGCCAGGACTCCGGCTGACCGAGACTAAATATGTTACTTCGTCTTTCGTCCTACACCAAGGAACGGGCTCTAGGCCGCACTGTCGCCACGGCCTCCGGGGGAACTCAGACGTGCGCGACGAACCGGCTCGGAGTCCCAAAGCAGGGTGGGCAGTGCGGCCGCCGTCCCCGCCGGGTCCGGGCGGCGCGCGGCCTCAGGTTGGATCGCACCGCGCAGTTGTCGCCTGCGCCCGTCCTCAGCCAATCAGGAGCCTTCCTTCCGGCTTTCCCGCGAGTCGTCCTTTGGCCGGTCTCTTTCTTCTGCATCCTTGTTTCCTGCCGGCCCGTAGAGTCCGCGCGTAGGGTGCGTTTCCGTTTCCGGCGCTGTCCATGCGGGCCTGAGAAGTAGCAGTTGTGAACCCGGTAACGGCCGCGGGGTTGGGGAGGCGGCGGTGGTGGGCACCCGGGGACTGGGGCTCTGAGAGTTTTGCGAGTCGTGCTTGGCAAAGTCGGCCAGGACAGTCTTTGCCCCTGAAGAGCGCCTGAGGCGCTGGACCGGTCACACATAGTGCGTGCCGGAGTCTTGCTCCGAGGTCCTTGGGATGGCTGAATGAATTCGTGCGGAGAGCCCGAACCGGGTGGGGAGGTGGCAGGGAGAAGAGAGAGGTCGTTCCTTGGCGGGATAATCCTAGCAGGTGACTCAGACCTGGGCCACATCTGTTGATTCCATGTTGTGCTTTTCCCATCCCTCTCCCCGCCCCCCAAGAGAGGGAGAAAAGTGTCAGTACAAGTTTGGGAACAAAATGTAGTAGAGAAGAAAAATAACGTCCTGAAATCACATAGCTATTTAGTTTCAAAGCGTTCCCTAGAACTCGGCTCTCCTAACTCCTGGCTGGTGTTTCCTGACATGCTGGTATATGTGGACTTCTATTGGCGCTCGTGTGTGTCCGTGGGAAGTCTCTGACTGATCTCCTAAGTGCAGCCTTCTCATGTGGCCCTTTACTGCATGGCATGAAAGATACTAGTTTGGATTTCCTTCGCTAGTCGGATCACAGCTGTAGTCCTCTCTTGGCAAAATGCCTAGTACATCATAGGCAGGCACAAATATTTATTGAACTGAAATTAATTCAGTAACTTAACTGAGTGAAGTGACCTTTTTTTCCTTTTTTCTTAGTTTCTTTTTCTTTTTTAATTAGCCAAGTGCTCAGATTGTATACAGCCTGGTTTCCTAAAAAACCTCACTAATTCAGTGTTTCTCAATTTATGGGCCATGAATTCCTAGGACGCTCAGAAATCTTTGTAAGGGTTTCTGCAAATACATGTGGTCTCCAGGCATCATCCACAATCAACCATATCTCACACATCTAGATGTTACTATTTTTTTAAATGCATATAAATGATTATTGTAATTTAAAATTTTACAGAATCAACAGGTACTAAAAGTAACACATGTTATCATGTTGGAGGATTATTAAAATGCTTTAATTTGTTAAAATGTCTTAAAGATGGTTTAAGTTTGGAAACCACTTCATTAGTCCAACTGATATTTTGGGCTGAGCAGTCCAGTGTGGTAACTACTAGTCACATATGGCTATTTAAATTTAGAATGGAATTAATTAAAATTATATTCAATTTCAGTTTCTCAGTTTCACTGGGTCCATTTTAAGTTCTCAGAAGCCACATGTGGTAAGTGGCCACTGTGTTGAAAAGTATAGGTATAGAGTATTTCCATTATTGCAGAAATAGTGCTGATATAGACACTTAAGATGAATAAAAAGTAACATAAGCAGAAGGAACTAGCAAATCTAATTTATAGCATAACAGAGAAATGAAATTGGGAATAGTATTAAGCAATTTCTATCCTTGTTGCAGGAATACCTTATCTCTTCATAAAGAAATAAATGAAATTTGCTGTTTTTCCTTGGGTGTTTTCTGGATTGTAAAATGTTTCCCATATCCCTGCCTTATCAATGTAGGTTAGAGTTACCTGTGAATTGGCAAAAAGCCACTATGGAGACTAAGGACCAGAAGAAACACAGAAAGAAAAACAGTGGGCCCAAAGCTGAGAAGAAAAAGAAACGGCATCTGCAGGATCTCCAACTTGGAGACGAGGAAGATGCCCGGAAGAGAAACCCCAAAGCTTTTGCAGTCCAGTCTGCTGTGCGGATGGCTCGATCCTTTCACAGGTATGTTTAGCTGGAGTCTAGTTGTTCATTCCATTTGTTCTTTTTAAACAGTAGGAGCCTCCCCAGATGTTTGGATTCATGAGTCTTTAACAGCTTTGAAGGACATGAAGATGCATGCCATATTCCTTTTACTAAAATGTGAGCCTAGGTGACTCAGTTGGTTAAGCGTCCAGTTCTTGATCTCTGCTCAGGTCTTGATCTTGGGGTTGTGAGTTCAAGCCCTGCATTGGATCCATGCTGGGCATGAACCCTACATTAAAAAAATAAAAAAATAAAATGTGAGCAAGTAGTCTTTCCTATGGAAGCTGCCTTGCCTCCAGTATCTGCCCACTGATTGGCTTTTTTTGCCCAAGAGAAAAGCTTAAGAGTTTTTCTTTATAGAATTTCTTTGTTTGTGGGGCTCTTAGGTGGCTCTGTCGGTTAAGCATCTGACTCTTTATGTGAGTTCAAGCCCCATGTTGGACCCCACACTGCGCCTGGAGCCTTCTAGAAAGAAAGAAAGAAAGAATTTGTAAAATTTAAACAGTTTCTATGGTAATAGGTGTGCTTGTGTTTTTTTCTGGATATGTTTCATATAATATGTAGTAATAAATAGCTTTATTTAATGCATTCTTATTATATGCCAGCCATTGTACTTTAAACATTATTGAATTAAATTCTAATAGGAGAGCCAAAGTTAACTCCACAGCTCCTGCTGTTATTCATTATGATACACTGCCTGCATGTTTATCTTTTTTTTTTTAAACTAGTACAGTCAGCTAATAAAGCAATCAGATTTAAGGTGTGTATAGTTTTTAATACTCTATACTGTTGAAGTCAATCTGTTATATGTTTACTAAAGTGGTTATTTGGATTGGGTCTAGAAGTTAACAAGTTAATACTATCCATATTGTCTGTTCTGCTCTCTTTAAAATCTTTACTTATAAGGATGATGCCTTTTATATTTTGAAAGTGGATTTAATTTTTCTTTCTTTTTACAAATAGGACTCAAGATTTGAAGACAAAAAAGCATCACATTCCAGTGGTTGATCGAACTCCATTAGAGCCCCCACCAATAGTGGTGGTGGTGATGGGGCCTCCAAAAGTTGGAAAGAGCACTTTGATCCAGTGCCTCATTCGGAACTTCACCAGGCAGAAGCTGACAGAGATCAGAGGCCCTGTAACGATCGTGTCAGGTAGGAGGGTGCTACCCCAGGCGGATAGGGCATATGTCGTCTGAGGGATAGGCATGTCTTTGTTGAACATTCTGTTGGACTGGTAAATGTTAAAGTAATGTTCTCACTTCATATTACCTCTCTTGTACTAAATTGGCTATAGCTTCAAAAAAGGATAGATTCCCTGATATAATAATGATGTAGATGTATACCTAATTCTGACTGCTATATGGATTTGCCAGGTGTGTTCTCTGAGAGGTTTGGCAGGCCTGGGCAGCCTGGGTTGTTCATGGTGACAACCTTCATTTAACAGGGAGTGAGTATCTGCCGTGTGTCAGGCATACCTGCTTGCCCTCGTGAAGCCACATTGTTAGGAAAGTGAGGGAGATTTCCTCTCTTTTTCTGTGAGAAGTTGTCTGGTCTGGAAGATGGTGACCTTTCTGTTTGAGGGAAGATGAAATAAATTCCCAAATGGCAATGAAAGAATCTGAAATTTCTTTCCCCTTTTTTTTTTTTTTTTTAAAAAAGATTTTATTTTTAAGTAATCTCTCCACCCAACGTGGGGCTTGAACTCACAACCCCAAGATCAAGAGTTGCATGCTTTGGGCGCCTGGGTGGCTCAGTTGTTAAGTGTCTGCCTTCAGCTCGGGTCATGATCTCAGGGTCCTGGGATTGAGTCCCACATCGGGCTCCTTGCTTGGCAGGAAGCCTGCTTCTCCCTCTCCCTCTGCTGCTCCCCCTGCTTGTGCTCTCTCTCTCTCTCTCAAATAAATAAATAAAATCTTTAAAAAAAAAAAAAGGTACATACTCTACTGAGCCCCTGAAATTTCTTATTATAGCAATAATATAGTTGGATTGAGGCTTTTCTTTCTTCCTTTTTTTTTAAATTTTATTTTAAGATTTATTTATTTATTTTAGGGAGAGAGCACGCAAGAGCAAGTGGGGACAGGGGCAGAGGGAGAGAATATTTCAAGCACATTCCCCACTGAGCATGGAGCCCGGAGCCCCATGCAAGGCTCCATCTCAGGAACTGGAGATCATGACCTGAGCCAAAACCAAGAGCCAGATGCTTAACCAACTGAGCCACCCAGGTGCCCCAAAGCTTTTTCTTTATCATAAAGGCATTCCTGTCATTTTGACAGATTTCTTATTAATTTTTCTTTTTTTAAAGTAAACTCTTACCCCCATTGTGGGGCTTGAACTCCTGGCTTGGAGATCAAGAGTCGCATGCTCCACTGACTGAGATAGCCAAGCACCCCACTTTTATGTATGTATGTATGTATTTATGTATTTATTCTTCTATGTATGTATGTATTTATGTGTGTATGTATGTATGTATTTATGTATTTATTTATTGATTGATTGTAAACTCTACCCTAACGTGGGGCTTGAGCTCAACTTTAAGATCAAGAGTCACAGACTGATTCCTTTTAACTTAAGTTAGAACTAATGACTGTTCCATGAAGATTCTCTTGCATTATGTTTGAGGATGTTTTTAGCTACAGTGGGAATGTGGGGAACTTTGATAAAGATAGAAGTGTTGGCCTGCTGCTGAACAGCAGGGTCATGGTCATCGTGAAGCTTGCTTGTCTGCCCATTCCAGGCAGAATTTTACGTGTTTGGGCACTTTATTCATGTGGGTAAACTTCTGACATTATTTTAAAATTAGGGAACCTAGCAAAAAAACCAAGGTGGAATTTATTTTATCAGTTTTCTCCTATAAAAATGAACTTCTGGCATACTTGTGTAAGGGTATATGGTGCTTTACTGGATAGAATTTAAAATGGTAATTCGAGTAAATGGATATTTTTTTTTTAAAGTAAAATTTGGGGGTTGTGCCTGGGTGGCACAGTCAGTTAAACATCCGACTCTTGATTTAGGCTCAGGTCATGATCTCAGGGTCATGAGATCGGGCCCTGTGTGGGGCTCTGAACTCGGCGCAAAGTCTGCTTGAGATTTTCTCTCTCTCTCTTTCCCTCTCCCTCTGCTCCTCCCCCTACTAGCATGCTCTCTCTTTCTCTAAAATAAATAAATAAAATCTTAAAAAAAAAAATGAAATTGTTGTCTTTTCACTTACAGGTAAAAAGCGCAGACTCACCATTATTGAATGTGGGTGTGACATTAACATGATGATTGATCTGGCTAAAGTGGCAGATTTGGTAAGTCAGTGGGGGCAGTGTGAATTTCTGATGAGGACTTAACAGCAGTGTGGTATATTATTTATCTCATGTTGAAGGAAAGAAAGGCTTATGATTATTAAAGGAATGGTGAATATAATCAGGGATACCATAGATGTGTTTGAATTGATGATTATGATAATACTGTTATAATAAGAATGGAATATGCACAGTGAAATGTCTCAAATCTACAAGCGAATTACAGAAAAACCTTTAACATAGTTAAGATATACATACAGACAGACATACAGACATACAAATATGTAAGTAGTGAGACCATTTCTTGAATCCTTACTAGGCACTGTGCTAACAGCTTTCTAGAAATTTAGTTCATCAAATCCCCCAGTATGCCTTAGAGGTAAGTAGGTATTATCTCCAGTTTACATAGGATGAAATTGAGTCCCTAGAAGTTAAGTAGTTTCTGAGTATAGGAACTCTGCTCTTGGTGGTGCCAGAAACTCCAGTTCTTAATGATTATGACAAAATAAGTTCATGAATTGCTTTTGAGAAGTTGTCAGAGTTTATAATAGAAAATCTAGACAGTACACAACATATGGAAATTGTGCAACTTTGATTGCATTTAATGGTAATGTTCATTAATTATATTTTAAGTTAACAAAAATAAATCTAAGAAAAAAATAAAGCCATATTGATTAGGAAGAGTGGGGTAACAGAGGCCGTTTTTTGTTTGTTTTTTTGTTTCAACAATTTCTGGAAAGCTGTTTGGTGACATGAGCTACAGATTTTAACCTTTGGCCCATGAAGTGTCCTAAAATATAAAATAAAAGGTAATTTAATGTAGATGTTAGAGCTGTGCCATTCTAATATCAGAAAACTAAATGCCATTCAAATTTTGAACATGTAATGCTATACTATTAATAAAAATAAGTGTGTCATTGTCAACATAAAATAGTATAAACTAATTAAATCTCGTGTTTTGAAATGATTACAGTAGTTTAGCATATGAATCATTGGTTCCTTTTTTATGTAAAATATACCAAGTCCCTAATTTTAAAAGCATAGACATATTAAGAAAGATGTCTTTCGGGGCGCCTGGGTGGCTCAGTTGGTTAAGCAACTGCCTTCGGCTCAGGTCATGATCCTGGAGTCCCGGGATCGAGTCCCACATCGGACTCCCTGCTCAGTGGGGAGTCTGCTTCTCCCTCTGATCCTCCCCCTCTCATGCTCTCTGTCTCCCATTCTCTCTCTCAGATAAATAAATAAAAAAATCTTTAAAAAAAAAAAAAGAAAGATGTCTTTCATATACATCTTTTTAAGACTTAAAAAGGAACCCATGCATTTGGTAAAATATTCAAACTGTATTATAGAGTACAATGCATGTTTTCTCTTTCCTGCTATGACCCCTAGTCTCTCAGTTTCCCTCAAAGCAATATTCTAGATATGTATATAAATTCATATGCAACCCTTTTAAAGCATACACTATTTATTATACATTCTGTTCTGTACTTTGCTTTTTTTTTTCACTCAGTATGTCTTAAAAGTATATAAGTACTATAGCTCAACCTCGTTCTTTTTAAGTATTCTGTTGCATGTACCATAATTTTTTAACTTGTTTAAAAATGTTGATTGCTCTGCTCTGGGTTGTCATAAAGCCTCCTAAGTCACAGCAAAGGCATGTACATACATGAATTTGTGTGTATTTGCACGTGTGTGCTTTGAAGGAATAATACAGGCTTCATTTATCTTTAGTTGACAAGATTGTCAGCTAAGGGGCTGTTGCTACCTATTCTTCTGTTCCTACAATGAATTGCTTGGCCCGTGGCACTCTATGGTGTCAAATGGGATATAGGGCTATTCCACTTCCAGCCGCTCACCTTCAACCTGTTCAGGGGCGTGGAAGAACTCTGCTGCCAGCTTGGCCTGTGGTCTGCAGTGGCTGCTGTACTTTCTTGCAGTGCTCAGTGGCCCACCGTCATGTATTTTGTGGTTTAGGATTATGAATGTTCCTTAGTTTAACCAAAGATAAGTGTTTCTGATTCTGTTTCTGTGTGTGTGTGTGTGTGCGTTTCAATTAGCTACAGAAAGATGAGAACAGAGATGTCTTTAATATATTAAAACTAGAAGTATCCAGTAGTGAACTCTGAAATTATTTTGCATGTTTGAAGAGTCAAAAATCTTAAAAATTGGTCTTATATGCTTATATTTTCTTATAGATTAGCATTCCTTTCAATTCTAAACTGATAGCTTTTTTTTTTTTTTTTTTTAGTTTCTGAGCAAATGCATGTTATAAATTAGCATAAGATAGAGCTTTCCTACTATATACCAGCAAAAAACTTTTTTTTTTCCCTGTGAGAAGACTGAAACAAAAATGTTTAGTTTTCTTACATTTTTGGTATTTTTCACTGATTACCACTTCATCCCATTTTTTGGATGTCAGAGATCTGTTGCTTGGTTTTCTTGTTAGAGACCTGTTATTTGGCCTAAAAATACCTTACAAAAATTTTTATTTCTTGAAGTGAGAACTTTCCAGGTGAGGGCGAGGGCCAAATTAGACCCAACTTTTTCTGAGTTATTTCTTTTTTTTTTTTTTTTTTTTAAAGATTTTATTCATTTTTTTTGTCAGAGAGAGAGAGCACAAGCGAGGGGAGTGGCAGGCAGAGCAGGTAGAGGGAGAAGCAGGCTCCCTGCCAAGCAAGGAGCCCGATGCGGGACCCGATCCCAGAACCCTGGGATCATGACCTGAGCCGAAGGCAGACGCCCAACCGACTGAGCCACCCAGGCGTCCCTGAGTTATTTCTAATACATCCAAATTCTTGAAGTGGAAATTTATATTGTGGTGGATATTGTCTCATGGTTGCCTTTTAGAGAAAGTCAAAGGGTGGCATTTTCTCTGTCACGATGATCCCTAAGTAATCATTTGATTTAGTCCAGATTAGGAGTTGGCAAACTTTTTCTGTAAAGGGCCAGATGGTAAATATCTTAAGCTTTGCGGGTCATAGTTTCTTTTGCCACTGCTTAACCTTGTTGTTGTAGTGCAAACACAGGTGTAGACAATACATAAATTAATATGGCTGTGTTCTAGTAAAACTTTAGTTATAAAACAGGTCATGGGTCAGATTTGGCCCATGGACTATAGTTTGTTTATGGTCTCTTTTGAGTAGCTTCCTTGAGTAATTGTGTTTTCTGTTTTAGGTTTTGATGCTTATAGATGCCAGCTTTGGGTTTGAAATGGAAACATTTGAGTTTCTAAACATCTGTCAAGTACATGGCTTTCCCAAAATTATGGGCGTTCTCACTCACTTAGATTCCTTCAAGCATAATAAACAACTGAAGAAGACAAAGAAGCGATTAAAACACAGGTTCTGGACAGAAGTCTACCCGGTAGGAAGAGAATTAATTATTGAATACTAACACTATAATCTTTAAAAAAAATAGGTTGAGTAGGAGAGATTAATAAGCATCCCTTCAGGATTCACCTTTGGAATTTCTTTTATATATCTGTTCATAGTCCCTGCAGTATTTCCTCAAAATAGTCTGTATTTCAGAACTCTTGGTGTGTCTCATTTGTCTCTGTAGCCGCCCCCAGCACCAGGCAATACCTGTCTCTAAATGTTTTAGATTTGTGATTATTTAATAGAGTTTGTCTGAAGTTTCTCGTAGTTACAGGACCAGGAACTATAGCACACACGTACTGCCAGTCCACTCTCCCCTGCATACTGCTGTGGCCCATTGGTCATAGAAGTTTTTCTGTGCCCAGGAGCCTCACTGTCCTCCCTGTGCAGTACTCTAGACAGATGCCACTGCTTGACTGGAGAGCAATCTTGAAGCTAAATGTATTTGCAGTTCTGCCTCTACTAAGCCCTAACAAGAGTACTGAAAGAAGGCAGAGAAGTTTGGGAAGCACTGATAAGTGGTTTTCTAGAAGTCTCCCTTAGGATTGCTTCTTATTTAGAGGTCTTTATTTTGATATAGTATTGACAAGAATTTAATTGAAATTTAATTTTTTGCTTTTTTAATGTTTAGGGTGCCAAGCTGTTCTACCTTTCTGGAATGGTACATGGAGAATATCAAAACCAAGAAATTCACAATCTGGGCCGTTTTATTACAGTTATGAAGTTTAGGCCTCTTACATGGCAAACTTCTCATCCTTATATCCTAGCAGACAGGTAAAAAGTACATGTAAAGTTTTTCTTTTCTGGCCTGTATATTTCAAAGCTACAAAGGTCAGAAAAAGAACAGTAATAGAGCTTATTTTGTTCTTATTTTTGAATAATGAGGGAGAAATGTAGTTGGTGGAAAATATCTCCTTTTTTTGTATCATTACCTAAAGATGCTGTGGCTTCAGGAGTAAAGTATGAAATGTTTAGAAAAAATGTGAGGATTTTGAAGCATTTAAGGCTACACGATATGGTCCTATCCTGCTTTTTCAACCTTAATCTTCAGTGATAACTGTCTTTGGACCGTGGTGCTCTAGTCACCCAGATGTGCCCTTGTGCTTTCTTTTCTTTATGTTTTTTCCATATTCTTTTCTCAGCCTGGAATCCCTTTCTCTACTTGCCAGAATCCAGGACACACCAAAAAACCCAGATCAAAGCTTAATCTTCTTCCATAAAGGGTTTTTCTGGATATGTTTTCATCTCTTCCTTAACCCCAGGTGCACGTTATTTCCCATTTCTGGTATTTTACTCACAGAATGTATATTACGTAGAGCCTAAGAGCAGTGCAATCATGTGTTTGCTTCTTTTCCTTTGGGAGATGGTGAACTACACTTCCTTATTTCTGTATTTCCTATAATTTTCTAAACAACGTGTTTAGTGAACTAGTGAATTTGATCAGTCTTTGACACGTGAAGGGAGGTACAAAAACTTTGACATTTATTTCTGCCTTACGATTGGGTTTTATTTTTCTAGGATGGAAGATTTGACAAACCCAGAAGATATTCGAACAAATATCAAGTGTGACCGAAAGGTGTCTCTTTATGGATATTTAAGAGGAGCACACTTGAAAAATAAAAGCCAAATTCATATGCCAGGTATCCTTTTGTTGTAAAATTTACCAAATTTGTAGAACCCTTGGGATGAGTTACTTCATTTCTCAGGAAAAATGAAAAATGGCCAAATAAGATAGAGCCACAATGCCAGAAATTTTAAGACTAACTGAGCTCTTCCTCAGCTAGCAAAGGTGTTGAGTTGACCAAATCCCTTCTGTTCTGATGACATTGGTTAGCTAGAGAGGCAGAGTGCCATGACAAACGATATCCTTGTGGTTGAAGCCTTCCAACTGTGGGCTGTTTTTGTTGACAGTTGATACACTTACAGCTGAAGCCATCTTCCTCTATCTGTCTTCCAGGTGTAGGAGATTTTGCTGTGAGTGATGTCAGTTTCCTCCCGGACCCCTGTGCCCTTCCTGAACAACAAAAGAAGCGCTGCTTAAATGAGAAGGAGAAGTTGGTTTATGCACCTCTCTCTGGAGTTGGTGGTGTCCTATACGACAAAGATGCTGTCTATGTCGATCTTGGTGGCAGCCATGGCTTCCAAGAATCGGTAAGAGGAAAGTGACAGGAAGTAATGTAGTCAGCTTTTATATACTGAAGCTTTTTATCTTTATTTGTAGTTATGGTAAAAGCTACAATGTATATTGTAAATATACAGAATACCAATTGCACTAAGCAGAAAGTAAAATACATGTTCTCCATTCTGTTGCCAAGACACACAGGGGAAGGGGCGCCTGGGTGGCTCAGTCGTTAAGCGTCTGCCTTCAGCTCACGTCATGATCCCAGGGTCCTGGAATTGAGTCCCACATCGGGCTCCCTGCTCGGCGGGAAGCCTGCTTCTCCCTCTCCCACTCCCCCTGCTTGTGTTCCCTCTCTTGCTGTCTCTCTCTCTCTGTTGAAAAATAAATAAAATCTTTAAAAAAAATAAAAAATAAAAAGACACACAGGGGATCCTAGGTCTTCTAGTGTGAACATTGCAAGCAGTTTGGTGCTTGTACTTCCTGTCTTTCTTTATACAAGCATACCTCATTTTATTGTGCTTCGCTTTATTGCATTTCACCAATATTGCCTTTTTTACAAATTGAAGTTCGTGGCAACCCTATATTGAACAAGTCTATCGGTGCCTTTTTTCCAACAGCATTTGCTCACTTTGTGTCTGTGTCACATTATGTTAATTCTCACAATATTTCAAATGTTTTCATTATTATTATATTTGTTACAGTATCTGTCATAAGTGATTATCACTGAAAGCTCAAATAATGATTAGCATTTTTAGCAATAAAGTATTTTTTAATTAAGGTATGTACATATTTTTTAGACATAATGCTATTGCACACTTAATAGACTACAGTATAGTATAAACATAACTTTTATATGCACTGGGAAACCAAAAAATTTCATTTGACTTGCTTCGTTGTGGTGTTTTAGAACTGAACCCACAATATCTCTGAAGTATGCCTATACAGTATCTGTGTTTTCTAGCTCTCTTTGCTTTCTCTTTTTATTTTTCTCTCTAAACATATGCATATTTATCTAAATTATATTATGTATAATTAGAGGATTAATATTACATGTAAATACCATGTATTTGTATACATATAGATGGTCTTTGTGTGTCTGTGAGAGAGAGAGAGAAGTAATATTTATTTTATTTTTTTTAAAGATTTTATTTATTTATTTGAAAGGGAGAGAGGGCTAGAGAGAGAACACGAGAGAGAGAGCATAAGCAGTGGGGAGGGGCAGAGGGAGAAGCAGGTCTCCCCTGCAAGCAGGGAGCCTGATACAGGGCTCGATACCAGGACCCCAGGATCATGTCCTGAGTTGAAGGTAGATTAACTGACTGAGCCACCCAGGTGCCCCATAATATTTCTTATATGGGCTCCAACTTTAAATGCTCTTGCAACTTTTGGGGGGCACCTAAGAATACATGATTCCATTTTTCCCTGTTAGTATTTGTAGAGCTGCTTTGGTCTTTTTTACAGCTGTGTGGTATTTCGTTGTCTGGATAAATTTTATTTATTGAACCAACCCTTGGAAATCTGTGGGGAGGTCACCCCTAGCTTCCCCTGGTTTGAACATTGCTGCAGTTAGCACTCTCAAGCATGCAGTTTTGGTCACTGGGAGGGATCTTTCTATGCAGTAAATTCCTTGAAGTGAAAATTTTGAATCAAAGGCAGCAGAATTTTTTTTAAATGAACCCCAGATTTTCATTTTGTTTATTCTGCAATGGAATTTTATTGGGCAAACTAAACGTTTTGTGTAGCATTGGCACTTAAGGTTTTTCTAGCTAAGTATTTAGGTTATCAGGTTGTATACTCCATGAACTTTGGAAAAGTTTAATGAAGACAGAGGTCAATTTTAGACTAAGATTTTTTTTTTTTTTTTGAGGCAATAAGAAATGTTTTCAGAAACTATGTTATGTTTAGGATAATTTTGAGAAACTGATTGAAACCAGTATGTGGCTCTTCCGAATTCTTGTGTGTTCCTCACTTTCCCTTTCTTGGTGGCCTTGACAGGACGAGGTGAGGCCCACTCATGAACTGGTACAAAGTCTCATTTCCACCCATTCCACTATCGATGCCAAGATGGCTTCAAGTAGAGTGACACTTTTTTCGGATTCCAAACCACTGGGGTCAGAGGATATAGATAATCAAGGGTAAGTTTGCCATTTTTTTGTTTTTCATAAAAAAATATTATATTACAGAAGATTATATCACCTATCATTCTGCCATCAATACACCTTTTGGTGGGATTCATTCCAGGTTTTTTTGCTTTGCTATATATATATATACATATGTTTCTGAGGGCTTTTCAGTTATGTGACCTTACATGGAGGTATTCTTGAAATATTATACAGGATTCAGTTTTTAGCAAACCCAGAATATTCCTCAGATATCACAAAATGTTTTCTATAGGTTGCTTTTGATTCTTAGGAGACCTGAGGCCACTTGGCTTTCTTTTAGTGGCCAAATACTAGTATAAGCAGAGTAAGGAAGCTTGTTCAGGTGGTTGTTGAGAAGCTACATATCTTATCTCTTAGAGTTTTCCTTAGACTGTGTTGTAGTATGTCCTGGGTCAGTATCCACTAATGTGTAGCTTATTTGAATTATTTTTAGTCTGGGTTGGGAATTTGTATATCTTATACATAATGAGTGTTTTGGTTTTATTTAGTGATTTATGTGTGATTCCCAATAAAAATCAGTCTGAAAATGATTGAAATTATCTAGTTTATAATTTATTATAAATGTATACAAAGTAAAATTTTTTGGAAAAATTTATCTGCTGCCCTCTAATTAGCAGATGGTATAGATGATAGTTAAGTACAGTATTCTTAATATATTAGCTGGCATTCTTTAACAGGAAGCTCTTAACTTCCACCCCTTTATTTTAATATCACTGTTGACTAATTGACTTTTTAAAAAATTCCATTTGTTTTTATCCTATTACTATCATTCTTTCTGTTGCCTAGATTATCCCTTCATTCTGTCTCCTGTGTCCTTTTGGCACTTCCCTATTAGCCTTTGAGCATTTCCTGACTTTATGACACAACAGGATGTTCCAGGCTTAACTTTGTATTTTCCTGGCTTTGGATCTGGAATCAGTCATTTAAGGATCATCTATTTCAAGCTTGGAAATGATCAGTCTTCTAAAATATTGATCAAACACTCACTTCCCTATAGAGCAATTTTTCCCTAATGTTAGACTTTTTGTTTTTTAAAGGTTACCTCTTTATAAGTTCTTTGGAAGAAAGGTGTTAGGGAATTGTGCTTGAGTTTGCTCAGTATCTCTCCCAGTATTTATCAAATCATTTCTTTCTATGCTATGTTATTTAAAACCATTCCTTGAGGGCGCCTGGGTGGCTCAGTTGGTTAAGCGACTGCCTTCGGCTCAGGTCATGATCCTGGAGTCCCTGGATCGAGTCCCGCATCGGGCTCCCTGCCGAGCAAGGGAGCCTGCTTCTCCCTCTGACCCTCCCCCCTCTCACGTGCTCTCTCTCTCTCATTCTGTCTCAAATAAATAAATAAAATCTTAAAAAAAAAAAAAAACAAAACAAAAAAAAACCAAACCATTCCTTGATATTATCTTCTGTTTGCCTAAGTATTGAACTTGCCATGTCTAGAGTAGCCAGTTACTGTACAAATTGAGTTATTTTGCATTTACTTGGTCATATAGGCAGTGGATGCCAAAAGAGGAAAAGCAGATGGATTTGAAAACTGGCCGAGTGCGTCGGAAAGCCATTTTTGGAGATGAAGATGAGTCTGGAGATAGTGATGACGAAGATGATGAAGAAATGTCTGAAGGTGACAGGTTGGACGATAGCTCTAGTGATGATGAAACAGAAGAGGAGGCAGATGCCGAAATGACGAATACGGTGTATGCGACGGGCAGACGTGTCAAACGGCAGAGACTCGAGGAGATGGAAGAAGACCTCGAGGTGGACTTGCCAGCATTTGCTGACAGTGATGATGATCTCGAGAGGAGCTCAGAGGAAGAAGGAGAAGCAGAGGAAGCCGGTGGAAGCAGTGAAGGAGACGACTCCCCTTCAGGAGAGAGGGTTATTTCAGAATCTAAAGTTGTTGGAGACAGTAGTAAAGCAGGACTTGTACAAACTAATGGTTTGAGTAACAGCTTGAATTTGGAGAAAGCAGCCCTCACCACTTCAGATTCAGGCCATTGCACAGCTGAAGAGGCATTTGCATCTGAAGATGAAACTGAAGAAAGCTCCTGTCTCAGTACAGAGGATGAGGATTCAGAAAATGAAGAGGTTATTAGAAAAAAGTTTCCAGAGTCTTTTCAAGTGACCGGTGGTCAGAGACTGGGGTCAGAGAACTTAACTGATGAGACCAGTGATGTGGAAGACTTACTCAAAGAGGAAGAAGATTACAAGGAAGAAAACAACTATTCCACAGAAACTTCAGGTATGCTTAAATTTAGTGTAACTGTTGTTATAAACTTGGCACTGGAAATGTTCTACAAATAGAATGTCTACATTTGGGAGTCTGCTGTTTTGGAGATTTTGTTAACTTTTCAAATATTGCACTCAAGGATTTGAGGATGAATGAGCAGTGAGCTCAAGGCAGAAAGGACAGATAAACACACTTAACCTGTGTTGGCGTTGGTCCTTCCAGGCGCCCTCAAGTGGAAGGAAGACCTTTCCAGGAAGGCAGCTGAGGCCTTTCTGAGGCAGCAACAGGCAACTCCAAACCTTCGAAAGCTTATTTATGGCACAGGTAAGAGAGCTCTGGTTCAGATCTAGAAACGTTTTAGTTTCTTAGACCATTTTCTGGAAGGGAGATGAGGAAATTGGTTGGAGGATTTGGGTGGTACTTTTGAAATCCATATGATATCGTTGGCTGTCGTAGTTTATATGTAGCAGATGTTTTTAATCATCAGCTCATGGGTTTGCCGTAGAACTTTTGACGAGAATACTCTCCGTTATGTCATTTTATATCCTCTATCCAAAGTCCTTCAGGACATTTTTTTGGGTAGAATTTAGTGCCAGAAAAGAACAAAGTGGTGCATTTTATATTGGGGTCCCAGTTACTATGTGATTAGAACAAGGCCAAAGGAGTATATGGGAGCTAGGAGCATTGAATCGAAAGGTTGGTGTGTGCTGATTTCCATTCGGGTTTTGCCTAAGTACTCTTTTTTTTTTTTATGTTATGTTAATCACCATACATTACATCATTAGTTTTTGATGTAGTGTTCCATGATTCATTGTTTGCATATAACACCCAGTGCTCTTTAATACCCATCACCAGGCTAACCCATCCTCCCACCCCCCTCCCCTCTAGAACCCTCAGTTTGTTTTTCAGAGTCCATCGTCTCTCATGGTTCGTCTCCCCCTCTGATTCCCCCCACTTCACTCTTCCCCTCCTGCTATCTTCTTCTTCTTCTTTTTTTTTTTTTAACATATATTGTATTATTTGTTTCAGAGGTACAGATCTGTGATTCAACAGTCTTTCACAATTCACAGCGCTCACCATAGCACATACCCTCCCCAATGTCTATCACCCAGCCACCCCATCCCTCCCACCCCCCACCACTCCAGCAACCCTTAGTTTGTTTCCTGAGATTAAGAATTCCTCTTATCAGTGAGGTCATATGATACATGCCTTTCTCTGATTGACTTATTTCGCTCAGCGTAACACCCTCCAGTTCCATCCACGTCTTTGCAAATTTGCCTAAGTACTCTTAGTGATTAGAGACTCAGCAGTCTTCAAGAGGAACTCTTTATGCTAATTAAAAGCTCTGCCTTTAAATGTCCCTTTCTTTCCATAACCCACAGCGTTCTGTCTCCTCCCTGAACTCTTTGCTGCTTTCTTGTAGGAGGGCCTAGGTCCTCCAGACACATTGAGCAGTAGTTCCCTGGCCTTTTCTCTTTCTGTAGCTGATGCACTCAGGGACACCACCATACCGACCACAAACAGGGACCCATAGTCCCAGGTCCTTTAGGGTGAAGATTTGTTCTCACTTTTTCATCATGGTGGTCTCTTTAGTGACAGAGGATAATGAAGAAGAAGATGGTGATACCAGGGAAGAACTTGGAGGGTTGTTTCGTGTCAGCCAGCCTTCAAGAGAGTGTAAACATAAGCTTGACTCTTTGGACTGCTCCAGATTTCATGTGGAGGCACCCCATGATTGGGATTTAGAAGAGGTAAGGCTGAATATGAATCTATGTTTCACTTCTGAGGCAATTAGGGAATTGTTCTAAAAGAAGATTATGTGATTTCAGTATTTCCTGCCTGTTACTAGCTTTTCATTTTTGTGAGATAATAGGACATTCCCCCAGATATTGGACTGCATCCTAAGCAATAATGTGTTTTGAGTTTAGGCAGACTCTGTGCATGTGTTATGGAGAAATGGAAAATGGATAGTAGTGTTAATCTTTATTTTGAAGCATTGCACATAATTTTTCATATATTTGAAATATTTTGTGTTTTATAACTAGGATATACCTCATGTCCCTGAGTTAACATTTATAATTTCTACTGTTTGTAAACAAAAAAATCCATGATACTGGTAAATTTTCTTCCCCTGCTCACCACTCTTCAGTCCACTGGAGTTCATTGAGTTCTCAAACTTGCCAGGCTTAATACCATCTTAGACTTCTTGCCCCTCAGTTTTCTCTTCTGGAATGTTCTGACGTTCTTAAGGCTGGCTTCTTTTGATCATTCAGTTTTGCTTAAATATCACTCCTTAGGCCTGATCACTATCATATTACTTAATTTAATTCACTGAGTAGCACTTAAGCACTTTATGAGATTTTAGGTAACTTTTTTTTGCAGTAAAATTTCATACAGATTATAGAAAACCACATAAAAACAACAGTTTAAAGTAATGGATTACTAGGTGAGGACCCATGTAACCACTGTGTGTCCATCCCAGTCATAGTCCTGTCCTCCCTGCAGAAGGAACCATGACTCTTATGGTAATCATTTCCTACTTTTCTTCATAATTTCATCCTCCAAGTTTGTACTATAGGTTAGTTTTATCAGATTTTGGGGGGGTTAGTTTTCACTCTGCCTTTTCAGTCTCTTAATCTACAGTCCCCTCCATCCATCTCTTTTTTTCCCATATATTTTATTTGTTTAAGAAACTGTTTGATGTGTAGAGTTTCTCATATTCTGGTTTTTCTGGATTGCATTGCATCCTTCTGTGCAGTTTATCAGGCTCCTCTCTTCTGTATTTCCTGTAAAATGGTGCAGAGCAATACCAATAGAACTGTCTGTGATGATGGAAATGATCTATCGATCATTGAGCTGTCCAGTGTGGCTACTTGTGTCTCTTGAGTACTTTAAGTGTAGCTAGTGAGACAGAAGAACTACATTTTTAATTTAATTTTAGTTTTATTTAATCTTAATTCATTAGAATTTAAATAACCATGTGGTTGTAGCTACCCTATGGACAGCACATCTAGAAATTTGATTAGATTTAGGTTTGATTTTTTTTTTTTTTTTTTTTGGGGGGGGAAGACAGCTTCCTAAATGGTGGCACATAAAATCATCTTATGATGTTAAAATCTGTTGATCCTCAATGCCTAGATCCATTAACTTATTAAGGATGTAAAATGGTGAGATTCTGTTCAAATTGCTCTTTATTTATTATCTGGAATACTTCTATAAAGAAAACTTTCCCTCATCAACTATTTGGTTACTTAGTTCCATATAAGTAGGATAAATACTTGATTCTTTTTATTAGTTTTCAGAATGATTCTCCAAATGTGACTTTTTCTTTTTTAAGTATCATTTTGAACTCACAGACTTTAATATTGAGTGTTTCCTTCCACTGAACTTGTCATCCTTATGGATACTCCTATTATCCCATTTCTGGCCAGTGGGAGTCTCTTTAAGTTGGATCCTAAATTCTTTTGACATGATCCTAATAGTCTTTGATTGCTTCTTTGCCATCTGATATGATGAGGTATTCCAGGATCATCTTCTACATTTCTGATGCCAGACTAGGAAGCAGCTATAAGAAGTCCTGATTTCTTTTAGTACAAAATGGTATTTCAGCATCACAATCTAGGCATAGGAGTACACACTGCTATGGACTGGTCATTGTTTCTAGGCCTTTCAGTGACCAAAGCTAGAATTCATACAGTTATTTCCAATTCAGATTCAGAACTGCAGAGTTCTTATTTAACCTCTTTTATTTTACTTTTTTATCTCTGTTTTTCCACTGGGGAATTAATTCCGTTTGACTTTCAAGATGATGAAATTAGAATCACTCATTTGCTTTACCCCACTTATGTACAAAATAGTGTCAGAATAACATTATGCATGTTACTATTAATATGATTACTGAAAACAGAGTTTTTCCCCCTCATATGTTCCCCCATTTTCTTTTTCCAAAAGTGGCTACACAGGTTTACATTCCCACCAGCAGTGTATGTGGTTTCTGATTTCTCTACATCCTTACCAACACTTGTTATTACTATTATTATTATTATTATAGCCATTCTGTTGGTGTGAAGTAGTATCTTATTATAGTTTTGATTTGCTTTTCTCTGATAGCTAATGATATTGGGCACCTTTTCATGTGCTTACTGGCCATTTGAAGAAATGTCTATTCATATGGTTTGCCCATTTTAAAAATTGTGTTTTTTTTGTCATCGAGTTGTAAGAGTTGTTTATATATTCAATTTGTCAGATATATGATTTACAAATATTTTCTCTCATTCTGTAGGTTGTCTTTAAAGTGCAAAATTAAAATTTTTTTAAAAAGATTTTATTTATTTATTAGAGAGAGAGTGTGTGAGAGACAGCATGAGCGGGGTTGGGGAGCTAGAGGGGCAGAGGGAGAGGGATAAGAAGTCTCCCCACTGAGCAGGGAGCCAAGTGTGGGGCTCGATCCCAGGACCCTGGCATCATGACCTGAGCCGAAGGCAAACGTTTAACCGACTGAGCCACCCAGGCGCCCCAACAAAGTTCTAAATTTTAATGAGGTTTAACTTATTTATATTTCTGTTATTTCTGTGTTTGGTATCATATCTAAGAAACCATTGCCAAATCGGAGATCATGACGCTTCACTCTTACGTTTTCATCTAATAGTTTTATAGTTCTTACATTTAGGTCATTGATCCATTTCAAGTTAATTTTAGTATTTGGTATGAGATAAGTTCAACTTCATTCTTTTGCCTGTAGATATCCAATTGTCCTAGCACCATTTGTTGAAAAGACTGTTCTTTCCCCACTGCCTTGTCTTGGCACCCTGAATGAAAATCACTTGACCATAGATACATGGGTTTATTTATGGACTCTTAATTATATTTCACTGACATATCTTTCTTTATGCTAATACCTTACTGTTTGATTACTATTGCTTTGTAGTAAGTTTTGAAATAGGAAAATGTGAGTCCTCCAGCTTTGTTCTTCTTTTTTAAGATTGTTTTACCTATCTGGATCCCTTGGGTTTTCTGTATTGTAGGATCAGCTTTTTCATTTCTCCAAAGAGGCCAGTTGGGATTTTAATAGGGATTGTGTTGAATCTGTAGATCACTTTGGATGGTATTGATATCTTAACAATATTAAGTCTTCTGTTCCATTAACATGGGATGCCTTTCCATTTATTTAGATCTTTCATTTCTTTCAAGAACGTTTTGTAGTTATCAGAGTATAAGCTTTGCACTTCTTTTATTGAACTTATTTCCAGTATTTTATTGTTTTCAGTGCCATTGTAAAAGGAACTGTTTTTTCAATTTTATATTTGGATTGTTCGTTGTTAGTGTATAGAAATAAAATTTATTGTTGTATATTGATCTAGTATTTTGCAACCTTGCTAAACTCATTTATTCCGAAAGTTTTTCAATGGATCCCTAGAATTTTCTATATACAAGACCATATCACTTATGAGTAGAGGTAGTTTTCCTTTCTAAACTAGATGCCTTTATTTCAATTTCTTGCCTAATTGTCCTGGCTAGAATGTCTAGTACAGCGTTGAATAGAAGTGGTGAGAGGAGACAGCCTTGTCTTACTCCTGATCTTAGGGGGAAAGTTCTCTATTTTAACCATTTAGTATGATGCTAGCTGTGGGTTTTTTATGGATGCTGTTTATCAGGTTAAGGAAGTTCCCTTCTACTCTTGGTTTGTTTAGTATTTTTATCATAGAGGGTCTATTTTTTAATTTTTTGGTCTTTGGTTCCCCTAAGTCAATTGTTAATTTTCGTGAAAGAAGTAAGGATTTTCTTCTAACAGTCTGCCATCCTTCAGTTGCCTACGAAGCTTCTTGGCATAGAGCAGATGTTTAGTAAATATTTAGTGAGTGATTATAGGCATGAAGAAATGAGTAAATGAACAGATTTGCTTTGCATCTATTGTAATCATGCTAGCCTCAAAGCTGCTCTTTGAGAGTGAGGTTGTATATGAAAAACATGATTCATGACCAAAATGTGATTGAGGTGTAAGCCAGGACCTATCTGAAGATTTCTATAAGTGTGCTTTTAAGGCCTTGGCAGTGAATGACATGAGCTGTCCTAGGTCAGTTTCCCCAGGAAAGAGATTCTGAAAGAGAGAGTTGTGTACAGGTTTTACTCTATATTTAAGGGGGGCACCCAGCATCTGCTACATGTATATACTAGATGATCTAGCAGGTCTGAGACTGAGAACTTCATCAGTACTTTCTGCCCGATCGTGCTTATCCAGGACATTTAGCCTTTGTCAGAAAATTATCATTGGTCAAGTAATTAAATTTTCAAATAGCCACAATAAGTCTGGATTAACAAATAGTAAAACCAACTTTCTAAATGCTGTCTAACTGCATTGCCTTAGGAATACTAATAATCTTTGAAAATCAGTTGCTTTAGTAAATACGTTTGTTTACTTATGAAGTCAGTGAGCTAATAGTACCTCCCCATCCACTGCTTAATGTTACGACATTTAAGTTTTTATCTCTATGGTTATACTATCTACATCAAAAATTAACATATCTCATATGTCTAGTTGGAATGAGAATTTCCAAAAAAAATGTGTCTTGAAAAGTATTTAAAGGTAAGTTGTCACCTACTACTGTTTCTTAATTTCAGTTGTTTTGTTGAGTGATTGGAACGTGTCAACTAAGTGCTGACTTTTCTGTGTAAGGTTATGAATAGTATCAGAGATTGCTTTGTGACTGGGAAGTGGGAAGAGGATAAAGATGCAGCCAAGATTTTAGCAGAAGATGGTAAGTAAAGGGCCTTATTTTTCAGAGAAGACTGTCTTCTCTATATTTTATTCCATATCTTTAAAAGTTGGAAATAATAGGCAAATGTGAAATGCTTTGGGGAACGCTGACAGAGGAGTTTATGGGTAATACTCTGGTTCCTCTTTTTATGGTGATCTTATTTTCTTCCCCTGGTTAACTGACTTGTTAGAAATGGACCTTAAAGAAAAGTGGGAGGCTTTCCATAAATCTTATCATGTGTTTGTTAAAAATGGATTTTTGTGTGTGTGAAAAATAAACTCAAATAACATATTTTTCTTTTTAATAATGAAGGTGGTATACATTGTAGAACATCTAGAATAAAAAGTCATACCATAACCTCCACCATCTGTTAAAAAACCTTTGTTAATTTTTTGAGTTTATTTATTTCCAGTCATTTACAAATTTTTAAAATTTCTAGTTATAATCCTACTTTATATAAATTGCATCATTAAATTTTTTCAGAGGTTTCATGTTTACGATTTAATTCTCTCATATCCTAATTCAGTTCACAGTTTCTCATTTAAGCAATTTACCTTGTCCATATTATGAATAACTCTGCACTGGAGCACCTTGAAATAACTCTTGGGTCACATTTTTTATTTTCATAAGTTAGATTCATAAAAGTTAGAATTGTTGAGTCATTTTATGAACCACAACTCCCAAAAGGTTTTTCAGAAAGTCGTTCTTATTTATGTGCCCTTAAGCAGTGTATCTTAGTACTTAACATTTTACTGCTTTCATTCAATATTGAATACTACCCATAAAAAAATGTTATTTTTGGCAATTTGATAAAGAAAATTGTTTCTTTTTATATTTATAACTGGCATTCTTTTGATTACTAGTAAGTGAGAATATTTAAGGTATGTTGGCTATGGCATTTCTTTGCTGAATTCTTTGTGTTTTTTGCTCATTTTTCTAATGGGGTATTAATGTGTTTTTTTACTGATTTGTAAAATTATCCTTTAAAGGATATTTATCCTCTTTCATTGATTGTAAATATTTTTCTTCTTTTAGCTACTCAACTGCTTTCTGCCACTATATAGTAGTTTGTACCCTCTAGAACTTTATATAAGTAGAATCATACAGTATGTACTCTTCTAACTTCTACTCAGCATAATTATTTTGAGATATTCCATCCTGTTGCATCTTTGTCCCTTTTTATTGCTGAATAGTTGATTTCTTTTATTAGTGAGTAGTATTCCATTGTATGATGCTCTGCAGTTTGTTTATCTGTTCACCTGTTGGTGACATTTAGGTTATTTCTGGGTTTTGGCTCTTGCAAATAAAGCTACTGTGAACATGCTTGCACAAGTTTTTGTATGAGCAACTGCTTTCATTTCTGTTGGGTCCATAACCTCAGAGTGGGCTGAATGGATCATGTGGTAGATGTATGTTTAATTTTTTAAGAAATAGCCAAATTGTTTTCCTAAGTGGTTTTACCATTTTGTATTGCCATTAGCACTTTATGAGATTTCCAGTTATTCCATGTCCTTGCCAATACTTGATACAGTCCGTCTTTTTAGTTTAAATAGTCTTGAGGTATAGAACGATATCTCATGGTTTTCATGTGTATTTTCCTAATGACTGATGATATTGAGCATTTTTGTGTGCTTATTTTCCATCTGTTTCTTCTTTGGTGAAGTGTTTGTCAAATCTCTTGTGCAGTATTTTAATCTATTTAGTTTACTGGAATCCTTTATCACTTGTGATTTTAATTATCCTTGCCTAGTATGTGGTTTGTCTTTTCATATTTTTAACAGTGTCTTTTGCAGAGCAAAAGTTTTTAATTTTGATGAAGGCCAATTTTTTTTAATGGACTGTGCTTTTGATAATGTATCTGAGAAATCTTTGCCCCTGTCGTGACCCAAGGTTTAGTGTTTTTTCTCTAATAAACTTCCTGTTTTGAGATAATTGTAGACTGAATTAAATTGACATGCATGTGTTAAGACCTAATACAGAGAGATCTCTTGTATATTGTACTGTGTCCTATATAGTACAAGACCACAACCTTTATATTAATGTTGATACCATCCACTGATCTTACGTAGATTTCCCCAGTTTTACTTCTGCTCGTATGTTTTGTCTGTGTGTGTTTAGTTCTATGCTATTTTATCACATGTGTAGGTTTATGTATCTACAAACAGTTACAATACAGAACATTTCCATCACCACAGGATACTTTATATTGCTCTTTTTTAAACACATTTAGCTCCTTGCTCTCACCCATCTCCAAGTTCCTACCTGTCAATCACTTATCTGTTTTTCATTTCTATAATGTTATAATTTTTAAGAATGTTAAATAAACGGGATCATACAATATGTAACCCTTTATGATTGATTTTTTTCCCCCATTCATCATAATTTCCTAGAGAGGTCCATGAAAGTTGTTGCATGTGACTGTAGTTCATTCCTTTTTATTGCAGAGTAATGAGTAGTACTCTCTGATATGGATGTAGCAGTTTGTTTAACCATTCACCCACTGAAGTACATCTGGGTTGTTTCCAGTTTTTGGCTATTGAGAATTGAACTGCTATGAACATTTATGTACAGGTTTTTATATAAATATGAACTTCCTATTTTTCTGGGATAAATGCCTAAGAATACAGTTGCTGGGTTGTATGGTAATTGCATATTTAGCTTTATAGGAAACTGCCAAAGTAGTTGGGCCTTTTTATATTTCCACCAGTAATATATGAATGATCCAGTTTCTTCATATCTTTGCCAGTATTTGGTGTCCTCACTATTATTTATTTTATCCAGTCTAATAGTGGTATTTCACTGTGGTTTCATTTTATATTTCCCTGATGGCTAATGATGGTGAGCATTTTATCATTTTTGCCACATTTTATTATTTGCAGTGTATTCTTTTATAAAATGTTCATGGATGTCTTTTGCCATGTTTCTTATTGGATTCTTTTTTTAATGTTGAGTATTGGGAGTTCTTTATATATTTTATTCCATTATTGGATATGTGGTTTGCAGATATTTTCTCCTAGTATGTAGCTTGTCTTTTCATTTCTTAATAGGGCCTTTCATAGAGCAAAAGCTTTTAGTTTTGATGAGGTCCAATTTATCATTTTATCATTTTTAGGGATCATGTCAAGTCTAGGAATTGTTTTCTATTCCTAGATCCTGATGATTTTCTCCTATGTTGTTTTCTAAGAATTTTATACTCTTATTTTCTGTTTATGGCAGCAATCTATTTTGATTTTTTTTTTAGGATTTATTTATTTTAGAGAGAGAGAGTGTGCATGCATGCGAGTAGGGGCAGAAGGAGAGAATCTTCAAGCAGACTCTCCGCTGAGTGTGGAGTCTGACATGTGGGGCTCTCACAACCCGTGAGATCAAGACCTGAGCCGAAACCAAGAGTTGGCTGCTTAACTGAGTGAGCCACCCAGGCACGCCTATTTTGATTTCTTTATAAGGTGTGAGGTTTAGGTTAAGGGTTATATTTTTGCCTGAGGTGTATATTCCTCAAGCACTTTTTGTTTCATTGACTTGCTTTTGCACCTTTGTCAAAAATCAGTTAAGCATCTTTGTGTGGGTTTATTGCTGGGTTCTCTCTTGTGTTGCATTGATTCATGTGTCAGGCCTTCCACCCATACCACACTATCTTGGTTACTGTGGTTACATAGTAAACATTAATACTGGGTAGAGTGATTCCTCTCACTTTATTCTTTTTTTTCAAGGTTGTTTTATCCTAGGGCCTGTGACTGCATATAAATGTTAGAATAAGCTTATCTGTATCTACAAAAAAACTGCTGGGATTTTGATGGGAGTTGCATTAAACCTATAGGTCAATTTGGGGAGAATCTTTACTATTTTGAGTATTCTAATCCAGGAGCATTTATTTGTCTTTAATTTCCTTCATCAGTATTTTGTAATATTTGGCATCCTAATGGTGAGTATATTTTGATAAGTTTATACTGAAGTATTTCATTTTCATTGATTTTTATGTGTTTATCTTTTATTTTGCTGAACTCACTTATTAGTTGGGAGGGGATTTTTTTTGGTCTAGATTGCTTGGGATCTTTTACATAGTTGTGTTATCTGCACATAGGAACAGTATTATTTCTTTTTAACCTGTGGCCTTTTATTTTTATTTACTTGTTTATAATCATTTTATTTATTTATTTTTTCATAGTGATAAGTGTACTCTTTAATCCCCATTTCCTCACCTACCTCCTCTCTGGTAACCATCAGTTTGTTCTCTATAGCTAAGAATCTGTTTCTTGGTTTGTCTCTCTTTTTTCCTTTGCTCATTTGTTTTGTTCTTTAAATTCCACATATGAGTGAGATCATATGGTATTTATCTTTCTCTGACTGACTTATTTCGCTTAGCGTTATACTCTCTAGATCCATCCATGTTGTTGCAGATGGCAAGATTTCATTCTTTTTGATGGCTGAATAATATTCCCTTGTGTGTGTGTGTGTGTGTGTGTGTGTGTGTGTGTGTGTGTACATACATATGTATGTATATATATATATACACACACACACACCCCATCTTCTTTATCCATTTATCTATCAGCGGACACTTGGGCTGCATCTGTAGTTTGGCTATTGAAAATAATGCTGCCATAAACATGGGGGTGCATGTATCCCTTTGAGTTAGTGTTTTTGTATTTCTGGGGTAAATACCCAGCGGTGCAATTATATGTATATGTATATTAAATACATTTATATTTAATTTAAATTTTTTCTTATATAATGACTAGGATTAGTGCTAACAGGAAATCTTGCCTTGTTCCCAGTATTTTTCACTATTATGTATGATGTTAGTTTGGTTTCTCTGTGGATGCTCTTTATGTGCTCCATTCTTCTGTATTCCTGGTATACTGAGAGGTGTTTTATTTTTTTTTAAATTATGAATGGGTGGTGAATTTTGTAAAATGCCTTTCAGTGTCAGTTGATATGATCATATGAATTTTTTATTCCTTACCCTTTTGATATAGTGGATTACATTGATTAATTTTTGAATTTGGACCAGCTTTGCATACCTGGAATAAATCCCAGTTGGTCATGATATATAATTCTTTTTATATGTTGTTGAACTTTATTTGATAGTATTTTGTTAAGGAATTTTGTATCTAAGTTTATAAGAGATACTGGTCTATAGTGTTGTTGGTTTTTTGTTTTGGGGGATTTTTTTTGGTACTGTCTTCATTTAGTTTTGGTGTCAGAGTAATATTGGCTTCATAAAATGATTCCAAAGTATTCCCAATTTTTGTTTCCTGGAAGAGATTGTGTAGAATTGGAATGTTAATTTTTAAAATGTTTGGTATAATCTCCAGTGAAATGGTCAGGGCCTGGAGATTTCTTTTTTGGGAGCTTATAATGACAAGTTTTATTTCTTTAATGGTTATAGGATAATTTAAATAATTTAGGTTATATATTCCATCTTGGAATGGATTTCTGAATTTTGCTATCTTACGGTTTTCAAGGAATTTCAAAGGCTTTTGGCAAAGTGAAAGTTTCACTAAGTGCCTTCTCCAAGAAACTAGCTTGGGTATTCTGAGTATAATACTCATAGTATTCATTTAATAACCTTTCAATGGCTGCAGGATCTGTTGTGGTAATCCCATTTCATTCTTGATAATTGGTGATTTGTGTCCTCTTCCTTTTTCTCTTTGTCAGTAGGTTTATTAATTTTGTTGATTTTTTTCAAATAATCAGCTTTTGGTTTCATTGATTTCTGTGTTCCATTTTTTAGTTTTCAATTTTATTGGTTTTTGCTTTTATCTTTATTATTTCTGTTCTTTGCTTGTTTTAGGTTATTTTGTACTTTTCAGTTTTCTTAGATTATTGGTTTAAGACCTTTTCTCATTTCTAATATGAGCATTTAGTGCTGTAAATTGCTTTCTCTGCACTGCTTAGCCGCTCCCCCCAAATTTTCATTCAATTCTATGCATTTTTCTGTTTCCTATGAGACTTCTCTTTGATCCATGCATTATTTAGTGTTTTTTACCTACAAACTACGAAATGTTTAGGAATTTTCTTGTCTTTCTGTTATTGATTTTCAGTTTAATTACATTATATTCTAAGAACATACTCATGATTTCAGATGTTTTACATTTGTTTAGATTTGCTTTACTACCCAGACTATGCCCTGTCTTGATAGATGTTCTGTGGGTGCTTTAAAAATTGTTTATTCTGCTGTTGTTGGGTATCATGTTCTATATATGTCAGTTAGATTCTGTTGGGTTGGCTGTATTGTTCAAATCTTCTCTATCTTTGCTGATTTTCATACTTAATTTTATCAGTTCCTGAGAGGAGGATATTGAAGTTACCATGTATTATTTTGGACTTAAATATCTCTTTCAGCTCTATCAATTTTTGCTTCTTATATTTGAGGCTCTGTTTGGTGCACATATGTTTAGGATTGTTATGTCTTTCCGGTGGATTGATGTTGTGTATTATGGTCACCTCCTATTCAACCCATTGGTGAAGGAGAGATTCCAGCTCTAGGGTTATGGGGATGGCTGAACACACACCTGACACTGGACAGATGTGATTGACAGCAGTTTATTAGTCACATACACTCATAGCCTGAGGGAAGGGAACACTGCATGCCATGCAGAGATTGAACAACCAGGGGCTTTGGGAGAAAGGCTTTGTACCTAAATGAGCATAGGATGACCATTGGTTCCCTTGACAGGATGTGATTAATGCATTTGAATAAATTAATGGGCTGGCAGAGAGGTGAAGTGAAACCTGTTAGGTTGAGGGATAGGTGGGGTGCAGGTGGTCCAACTGAAAAAGAACTATCAGGATGGGGAGCCTTTCCCATAGGGCAGGGACATATCTGGCAGGCCTACTCACAGCTAGACCTTTGGGACCCTGTGAGGCTCAAGGATGTCAAGGCAGCCCATGAAATTTTAGGCCTTACAGTTCAGTTAAGTCTTTCTCTGGCTCTGATAGTTTTCTTTGCTCTGAAGTTTATTTTATGAGATAATAATTTAGCCATTCTTGCTTTTTTAAAAGATGAGTTGCACAGTATATCTTTCCCCTTTTACTTTCAACTTACTTGAGTTGTTAAATCTAAGGGGAGTTTCTTGTAAACAGCATGTGTAGTAGGTTATGTGCTTCTATCCTCTCTGTCAATCTGTATTTTGATTGGTATATTATGCCATTTACATTTAAGGTACTTACTATATGTAATTGTGTAAGTCTGATATTTTACTGTTTTGTTGTTTGTTTACTCTGATTCTAATTTTTTTCTGTCTTTCCTCTGTTTTCATTTTCTTCTATCTTGACATGTTTACAGTTTTTGAGTGTCTCTAGTTTTTGTAGTTGTTGCTCATTGTAATATAATAGCCTACTGGTGCCAGCATTTTATCATTTGAGTAACATGTGGAAACTTTTCTTCCATTTCGGTCCCTTTATCTTTCCCACTTTTAAATGTTATTGGTTTGTGTATTAGATAGTGCTATAATTTTTTTTCAATCTTCAAATATGATTTTAAAAACTCATAAGAAAAAGGCTATTTTATTGTATGTAGCCATGCTTTTGGTCTTTTGTTTGTTTTTTCTTTTTTTCCCAGAGGTCCCAGATTTCTTCTTTTATAATTTACTTACTGCTTAAGAACTTTCTTTAGCCATTTTTTTTTTTTTTTTAAAGATTTTATTTGAGAGAGAGAGAGCCGGGTGAGTGAGCATGAATAGGGGGCAGAGGCAGAGGGAGAGGGAGAAACAGACCTCCCCACTGAGCAGGGAGACCGATGTGGGGCTCGATCCCAAGACCCTGAGATAACGATCTGAGCCAAAGTCAGACATTTAACTGACTGAGCCACCCAGGTGCCCCACTTTAGCCACTTTTTAAGAGTAGGTATGCTAGCGACAGATTCCTGTAGTTGTTATCCATGTGAGAATGTCTTTATTTCCAACCCATAGTTTCACTGGATGTAGAATCATAGCTGACAGTTCTTTCCTTCAGCACATGAAAAATGTACCACTTCCTTCTGACCTCTGATTTCAGAGGAGAAATGCACTGTCATTTTGAATTGGTGTGAATCTGTCATTTCTTTCTGGCTGCTCTCAAGATTTTTATCTTTGTTTTCAGTTTTCAGAAGTTTGATTGGTGAAGATTTCATTGGGTTTCCTCTGTTTGAAATTTGCTCAGCTTCTTGAATCTTTTAGGTTTATGTCTTTTACCAAATTTGGGAAGCTTCAGTCATTATTTCTTTCAATCCAGGTATCCTTGTGAGATCATATAAATGGTGGATCTTTTGTTTCTGCCCCACAGGTCCATGAGGCTCTGCTCATTTTTTTTTTGGCTGTTTTTCCTCTACAGTGTTCAGACTGGATAAATTCTGTTGATCTGGCCTCAAGTTCTCTGATTCTATCCTCTGTCATCTCCACTCTTACTATCTAGCAAGCTTTTAAAACTTCTTCTGTTGTATTTTTCAGTTCTATAATTTCTGTTTGGTTCTTCAGTTTCTTTGCTGAGATTTTCAATTTTTTGGTTGTTGCCAAAGGATTTTTAGTCACTTGATGAAGCATTTTGGTAATGGCTGCTTTAAGTACAAGTCAGATAGTTTCAATATCTGATTCATTTTATTGTTGGTGTCAGATGTCTTTTCACATTTCAGTTAAAATTTTCCCGGATTGGGGTATGACAGGTGATTATCTATTGTATCCTACACATTTTGGTTTTTATGTTAGGAGACACTGGGTCCTATGTAATCTTTTTATTTTAGCATGCAGTCCTCTTGTTTAGGATTAGTGTGCAGGTCCTGGTCTACTTTATGGGCTGTGGTTCCAATGACAATTTAATTTTAGAGCTTTTGTGGTACTATTTTGATCTGCTTAGTTTATCTGATGCCACTGGTCTCTGCGGGTACTGCCTGAGGAGACAGAGGACCTTCCCTAGTCCGGGCCCCCTGTTGTGGCTAGGTGGGGAAAGGTTGTCTTGGCCTGTAGGGCTAGTTTGCTTGCTGTGGGGATATCTTTGCTGGTCCTCCCAGGGTACACATTGTTTTTAGATGAGGGAGGAGAGCCTCATGCCTGGCAGAATCTCCCTTTGTCAATAACCCTTAGCCACCTGGTATATCTTGGTGGAGGAAAAGAGATTCAGGCTCTTTGGGGAAGGCGAACACTTCCCCTCGTCACTTATTGTCAGTGGGGCTTTCAAAGCACCCCCTTTACCAGTGCTGCCCGATTTACCCAGTGTTGCTGCTGAGAACTGAGTTTGATCTGAGGGAACATTGAGTCTACCTGGTCTACCTTCTGTTGCTAGGTTGAGGGTTGGGAAACAGTGGCTCTGAATTGCCTTTCTGTGGGTTGTGGTATAGTGAGCCACTGGCCATTATGTCATTCCTCTGGTCCTGGGGACCCTCACCAGCCCTTTTTTTCTTTACACCTTTCAGAGTTCTTTGATTTTCTTTAGGCTCTTGTGTTATTTTTGGAGTTGGTTATACTTAGTTGGGAGGAACAGAAGAAATAAGTCTACACTATCTTTTCTAGACCAGAAATCTGTGTTGGTATTTTTTTTTTAAATTTTAATTCCAGTATGGTTAACTTACAGTGTTATATTAGTTTCAGATGTACAATATAGTAATTTAACAGTTATGTATATTACTCAGTGCTCATCATGACAAGCGTACTCTTAATCCCCTTATTTCACTCATACCCCTAGCCTTCTCCCCTCTGGTAACCATCTGTTTGTTCTTTATAATTAAGAGAGATTTTTGGTTTGTCTCTTTTTTTTTCCCTTGCTTATTTGTTTTGTTTCTTATATTCCACAAGTGAGTAAAATCATATGGTATTCGTCTTTCTCTGACTAACTTATTTTGCTCTCGAGCTCCATTCATGGTGTTGCAAATGGCAAGATTTCATTCCTTTTGATGGCTGAATAATATTCCATTTTACACACACACACACCCCTACACATCTTCTTTATCCATTCATCTATCGATGGACGCTTGGCCTACTTCCATAATTTGGCTATTGTAAATAGTGTTATAATAAACATAAGGATGCATATATCCTTTCAAATTAGTATTTTCATATTCTTTGGGTAAATACCCAGTAGTGCAATTACTGGATTATCTGATAGTTCTATTTTTAATTTTTTGAGGAACCTCCATACTCTCTTCCTGCACCAGTTTGCATTCCCACCAACAGTGCACAAGGGTTCCTTTTTTTCCGCATCCTTGCCAACACTTGTTTTTTGTGTTTTTTATTTTAGTCATCCTGACAGGTGTGAGTTGGATCTCATTGTGGTTTTGATTTGCATTTCCCTGACAATGAGTGATGTTGAGCATCTTTTCATGTGTCTTTTCGTCAGTGGAGAAATGTCTGTTCATGTCTTCTGCCCGTTTTTAATTGAATTATTTGGGTTTTTTTGGTATTGAGTTGTATATATATTTTGGATACTTACCCTTTACTGGATATGTCATTTGCAAATATCTTCTCCCATTCAGTAGGTTGTCTTTTCTTGGTGGTGTTTTTTATTATAACTGTGATAAAAGGAGAATTGACATCTTTCTGATATTGAGTCTTCTTTTTCAAATATATGGTAATCTTTGTTCAGTAGATAACATTAACCACACCTACTTCATTAGGTTGTGTTGAAGAATGTAGTTAAGGCACATAAAATACTTGTCTGTAAAGCACTTGCAAGTGTTAGCTAATGTCTATTCCATGTGTTCTTTAGTAGCATATTAAAGCTTTTTAAGTTTTTAAAATAAAGTTTTGGTACATTTCTTGTAAGGTTTAGTCCTAAGTATTTTGTCCTTTTTTGTTTTTATTACAAATGGAATCTTCCCATCTACTGTATCTTCTTTGGCTCTTTGATTCTTTGGCTCTTTCTTATATGAAAATGTTTTATCTAAATATTACTTCTAAATATTGCTTCCCAAAGGAGTTTTAGCATCTTTTTCTTTTAAGGATAGGACCCATAGCTAAACTTAGAGCTCTAAAAACAAATGGATGAGTGAATTAATGAGCTCTTCATGTGGTTCAGCATTATTTTGGGTACCACTCTTACTCTAAGTCCTGTATTTTATGTAATCCAAGATTTTTCCTGGGTATGCCAGGCATTGTGTTGTGTTGATCTTACTATTGAGACTCTTTGTCCTATGTGTTATTAATCAAGCCATGGTTTTTTCATGTCACTGTTGGTCTTGGGGGCTCACCTGCAGGGCCATGCATATATCTCTGTGTGCATCTCTGCTGCAAAGTGTTTACCACCTGTATTGGAAAAATAGCTCTTGGCTAAGTGCGATATCGAAGTAAAGTAAGGAAATATGGGTTGGGTCCATGCGCTTCATCCAAACAGGTGGTGAAATACTGACAATTCAACAAGAAAAAGAAGCGTGTGGAAGTACAGGATTCTCCTGGGGTGTGTAGCAATAAGTAAAAATGAAATTTGGGCTTCAGAGTATGCAGTGCACCTGGTGGTGCTACAGTGTCATATGCAAGCCCTATTCACAGAGGACATTTGGGTGTTCTTTTCCCAGAAGAGCTCTATGGTGACTTTGAAGACCTGGAAACAGGGGACGTGCACAAGGGAAAACCAGGCGCAGATACTCAGGTATGATTTTGTCATGGCTGGCTGTCAGTCACTGGTCCTTGATCTGTGGTCAGTATGTCCTGAGAGAGGCCCATATTAAGAAATGCAGATCTTATTATCTGTGTAGATTACAGAGTAGATGGATTCCTTCCTAAAAATGCGGAGATTGGGAACAGATCAAAGTTGTTGGTTTGTTATTCTTGATCTTTTGGGTGATACCTACTACCTCTTGTTGTCATTATGATTCTTCAGTCATTGAAAGTTTAGCTCCCAAGTCACTGTCTTTCTCTCTACCATTCCTTTTGCCATCATTCTCCTCTTAATTTAAGTACCATTTAAAAAAACTAAATCCCTATTCTCCCTAGTATTTCTTTAGAACAGTGTCTGGGGAGCATCTGGGTGGGGACACTTGCTGTTATTTTTATTCATATTTGGCATTCCCAGCCAGAGTAAGGAGTGACAGTGTATTGTAATGCAGATGTCTAAATGTCTCTTGTAGTAGTACATGTTATTTAGAGCCAAAGGCTGTGTTTTGGTTTCGTTTGTTTTTTGTTTTGTCTTCCTAATGATCATAACCAAGACTTTTGCAGCTCAGATAGAACTTTAAAAATCTGCTTTAATGTTTAAAGAAAAGATCTCCACAAACTTTTACAAAATTTTCTCTTCTGGAAATTTAAGATTGAAGATGCAGAAGAAGTTAAGGAAGAAATTGACCCCAGTGCAGAGGAAAGTGCCAAGAAAAAGCATTTGGATAAGAAGAGAAAATTGAAGGAGATGTTTGATGCAGAATATGATGAAGGAGAAAGCACGTATTTTGATGATCTTAAAGGAGAAATGCATAAACAAGCACAGGTAAGAAAACTTGGTTCCTATCAGCTTTATTTCAAGGCTATAATACAGTGTTGTGAATACGTAATTTCGTTTAGGTCTCTGCTTCCTGACCTGCTTCTCTGCCTCAGGTTTGGATTCTTAGGTCAAGATGCAGATAAGTGTGTTTATTCATGCAGTCATCTGATTGTTTTTTCAATCAGAAATTGACCAGAAAGATACCAATATCTATTTTATACCAAGCATCGAGGAAGTAAAAATGGCTGAGACAGGCAGCAACTGCTGAGGATCTCTCAGTGTGGTGGTTTGAGACAGTGTTTATTTAAATGCAGGCATTGCCTTAGCATTCTGAGTACTGCTCCCTGGAATCATAAATAATTTGAATGGGTAGGTGATTCTTGCACACACCAGTGCTTATGCATACACCAGTGCTGTCCAGGGAGGCTTTCCTAAAAATTCACCTTGGTCAGAGTTCAGAGGGTATTTCAAGTGTCGGGTCAGATGTGGAGATAAAGGGAACACGTGGAATGCTGAAAAGAAGATAGTCTGGCCCCCCTGCCTGGGATGCTGAACAGACCGACTTGATGAACTCACTCTGAAGGAGTTACAAAGATGTGTATGCAGTTGATGGCGAGTGTTTGAGTTGTGCTTTGACAAGGGGGACCACCAATAATTCCTGTAAACTAGAACATATCTTAATACATCTTAAACAGGTTGAGCATATGATTTCTGAAAATGCCGTCAGTGGGCTTTGCCCAACCTAGGCTTTCATCTGTTCAAAGAAAGTATCTCCTGGTTAGTCATTAATATAGTGGTTCTAAGTCTATACTGACTTTTGATAGAAGTTAGTAACTAAGACGTGTAAAGCTAGTTCTGAGGTCTTTGCTTCAGTTCATTTATAACTTAAAATCACCTAGAATCTTGTGGCCTTTTGTAAAGGACTTTGAATTTTTTACTCTGAGTGAAATGGGGACCCATGGGGGGTTTTGAACAGAGGAAAGACACGTATGACCTGCTTACCTTTGAAAGGATTGCTGTGGCAAGAGTTCAGTAAGATTAAGGTGACTTGCCATGGGGGGTGGGGACGTGTGTGGCAGTGGAGGCGAAAGAGTCAAATTCTGGATATACACTTTCGAAAGGTAGATCAAAGGTAGATTGTGGGGTGTGTGAGAGGAAATAAGGATGACTTGCTGGAAGGATTGAGTTGTCAGTAAGATAGGAAAACCTCTAGTTGGTGCAGGTTTGTCTAAGAAGATGAAGTTTAGAGCTGTTGGGTTTGAGATCTCTCTCAGACAAGTGGAGCTTCAAGTAGTCAGTGAGGAGCCCTGGAGAGAGATTGGGGCCAGGGACTTGGATGTACAGTCCTCAGCATCTAGATGCTACTTAAAGCCATGAAGTGGATGGGATGCCCTAGGAAGTGAGTGTGGAGCAGGAGAGGAGAGGACTAGGACTGACAGTGGGTACTCCATTGTAAGAGGCTGGGCGGAGAGGATGAAGCAGCAGTGGGGATTCAGCCGTGCTCAGGAGAGAGAAGAAATTGAAGAGAACACGAAGTAAGCTGGAAGCCACCATAGAAGGAGGGATAAATTATTTTAAATCCTGATGATGTATTAACTACAATGAAGACAAAATTGACAACTGGATTGGAATGTGGAGACCCTACGTGATTTTGGCAAGCATTTTTATGGAGTGTGGGTTAAAGTCCAAGTTGGGGGGATTTAAGAGAATGGGAGCAGAGGAACTGGAGACTATGAATATAGAAAACTTATAAGCCATTTTACTTCAGAGAGAAGCAGAGAAATGGGGCAGTAGTTGGAGGAAGTAGAGTCCAAAGAAGATGTTAAGATGGGAGAAATAGCAGGCAAGACCTGTTAGAATAAAGTTCAGTAAGAGTGAATGATACCTAGTATGCAAGTGAAGTTTGGCATAAAATAAATCTATAGTAGCTGCCCAGATGAACTTTCTGTAATAACGGAAATGTCTATCTGTGCCGTCTTGTATTGTAGCCACTAGCCACGTGTTGCTACTGATCACTTGAAATGTGACTACTGTGACCAGGGGACTGAATTTAAAATTTTTATTTAATTTTAATTAATTTCAGTAATATAATAAGTAATAAATATAATAACAAGATAAAAGGCTGGATGTGGGTATAAACCCTGGTAGAAGAGATTGCTGTGGAGATTCTTTTAGACTGCTTAGTTTTTGAGTGAATTAAACAGTCAACAGCTGAGAGTGAGGATGAGGGAGGAGATACTGGATATTGGATATTGGAGAGTAAGAAAAGAAAGTGTGGACTGGGAAGCTGAGAGTGTTGGCTGACCAGCATTAAGGGTTGCTTTCAGAGTTGTTTGCATTTGCTGTATCTTGGAGCAACAAAGGAGAAAACAGTTGGGATATATCCTGAACAAACTGTACAGATAAGAATGTATGTTATTTTTAAAGAGGATAAAGCATAAGTGATTATGTCTGTGTTCCTTTATGAGAAAGTGCTCATTTTTTAAAATGTTAATCTTAACTTTTATTAAAGATAACAGCATTGTGGGTTTTTTAATTGTTTTTTTTCCCTGCTCTCGTATCTAGCTTAACCGAGCAGAATTTGAAGATCAAGATGATGAAGCCAGAGTTCAATATGAGGGTTTTCGACCTGGGATGTATGTTCGAATTGAGATAGAAAATGTCCCCTGTGAATTTGTGCTTAACTTTGACCCCCATTACCCAATTATTTTGGGTGGTTTGGGCAATAGTGAAGGCAATGTTGGATATGTACAGGTAGGTACCCTTTGCTGCATGCTTTGACAATTGGGGTTCTTGGGACATACTTCCACCACTAATCTTATTGAAATCTCTTCTCCCCTCAGATGCGTCTGAAGAAACATCGTTGGTATAAGAAAATCCTCAAGTCCCGAGATCCAATCATTTTTTCTGTAGGGTGGAGGAGGTTTCAGACTATTCCACTCTATTATATTGAAGACCACAATGGAAGACAAAGGCTTCTAAAATACACCCCACAGCACATGCATTGTGGAGCAACCTTTTGGGGTAATATGTGATTGGAATAACTTGCTTGTAGGTTAATTTAAGCCATTACAGTTTTGCTTTTCTCTATTAAATCCCAATTCATAAGATTTTTCTCTTTTTTTTTGGATTGAGGTACATATGTAAAATGGAATCCAGAATTTGTGATTCACTGTATTTCTTTCTTTCTTTCCTTTTTTTCTTCCTATTTTCTTTAAGGTCCAATCACTCCACAGGGAACTGGGTTCTTGGCAGTACAGTCTGTCAGTGGCATAATGGTAAATATCTTGAATGTTTTATTTTCCAGATTGTGTAGGAGAAGTATGTCTTGGATATGGAATGTGTACATGAATCTTGAAGTTGAAAATGACTCGTTTTTTAGTATTCATAGCAAACTTCTCTCTGCTTTTAATTTTTCTACATCTTTTTAAGTAGGATGTGGGAATGAAGGGAGAGGTAGAATTATTATGGTACTGATGACATTTTATATTTTTATGCATTTTTGGACTTTTTTCTTTTTTTTTTTTAAAAGATTTATTTTAGAGAGAGTGTGCACATATGCGTGGAGGGGGGGCAGAGGGTGAGAGAGAGAGAGAGAATCTTCAAGCAGACTCCCTGCTGAGCTTGGAGTCCAACATGGGGCTCAATCCCACAACCCTGAGATCATGACCCAAGCTGAAATCAAGAGTTGGTCGCTTAACCTACTGAGCCACCCAGGCACCCCTTATTTTTCTAAAAATATTCTAAGTAGTGCTCACCATGTGCTAAACATTATGCTAGGTTCTAAGGATACTTCGGATACCAGCTAGACATAAGACTAGCCCTAGTAATGCTGGTTTAGCAAAGTATGGTCATACAGTCTTCATTTGATCAATCAGAGCAGGTTTTATTGGCCCTGTTTGACAGAAAACAGAATAATGAGCAGATGAAATCTGCTCTGGGGGTCCACAATTTAATTTCTTAAACATTGTAACCAAATTTTCATATTCCTTTCCATTCCAAATTGGTCATTGTTTTAAAATTATGTTATTGCGAAATTACCCTCCAGAGAATACTCAAGACACCATCATTAGTTTGGCTTACATATATTATAGCTTCAGATTTTGTTAAAATACTGCTTTGTATGTTCAGATATTCTTTTTTGTTCTTTCTTAGCTGGTTGTAAGTGAAATGCACTTTAGGAATTTATTGCATCCTAGAATTACAGTTTTTCTCTTACTGATACTATTCCTGTATTCAAATTTTGGGGGTTCTTCCCAGCCTGATTTCCGGATAGCTGCCACAGGAGTTGTCCTCGATCTGGATAAATCCATAAAAATTGTGAAGAAATTAAAGCTAACTGGTTTTCCTTACAAAATTTTCAAGAATACGTCGTTCATTAAGGTCCGTATATCTGTATACTCACATATTTATAAATGTATATTTTATTGAAGGAGGAATGAAATACTTCTAAAATATAGTCTGATGTTTTCAAAAGAGTATTTGAAATCTTTTATAAACTTGGTCTTTGCTACTTTTGGTTTACTACTTTCTTTTGGTCTCTATGTTACTTAAATATGCTCAGAAAATTTCAAGGTGACGTTAATAGAGCTACTTACTAATCGAGGCTATTCCTTATTTCGTGTGGGACTGTGACAGAGCTAATATTGAAAATATGGAATCTCATTCCCTGGCTTTTTTCCCCTGCCTTTTTGGTCTGTGTTAAGAAAGGGGGGAAATCATAGGTTTATTAAACACCTCAGTAGAAAAATAGACAAAGTATTTTGTAAAATACTTGTTGGCAGGGGTATGGAGAAATGGATGCTCTATTATGCAGTATAATGTGGGAGGGTAGTTTGAGTGACATTTATTGAAAATCTTATTAGTGGGGGTTTCCATAAAAGTACTGAGTTAAGATGATCATAAAATATTCTTGTAATATCAGGTAATAAAGTCACTAACATTTATCCAACTCTCTTTCTTTTCTGAGCATGTGCACCTAAGTCATAGGATATGAGCTGCAGCCCAGCCCTGGCCGATGATAGCAAAGGCTCTCTAGGCCAGTTCAGTCTGATAGATATCTTTTTGATCTTTTCTTCTACAAAGATATCGGTGATGAGCATGCTAATGAGCCTACAATAGAATCTTGATTAATGTTATTTTGGGGAAGATGAAATAGAATTGTATTCCTTTTGACCTAGTAATTCCACTCTTGGTGGGGAAAAAACATTTTGATTATTTTAGCACTGTTAAAGAAGTTTTTTTTTTGTTTTTTTTTTTACCAAGGATTCATTTATGAAATAAGAAGTAAAATGTCTGATTTTGTGTGTATGTATTTTTTTTCATATACCTATAGGGAATGTTTAATTCTGCCTTGGAAGTGGCCAAATTTGAAGGCGCTGTGATTCGAACTGTCAGTGGCATAAGGGGACAGATCAAGAAAGCACTCCGGGCTCCAGAAGGAGCTTTCCGGGCCAGCTTTGAGGATAAGTTGCTGATGAGTGGTAAATATAACTTTGTAGTATAATCATAACAGCGTGTTACTCTTCACTGTTGATTTCTAGCCAGTGTAGACTAGAGGTTGTAGTTCAGGTTTTAGAAAATTGGAATCGGCTCCAGCTCTCCCCAGTTGGAGCATCTTATGCAGTGTGCCGAGTCACGCTGTGTGTGGAGCCATGTGATTCACACCCAGTGCAAGTTTTGTGATATTCAAGAGTAGTTTACTTGGTGAAGTCTCTCTTCAAAAACCGTGCAGCCAATTAGAAAGTTTGGGGTGAATGTTTTGTTCTTTTCCTTGACAAGATGAATCTTCTTTTGAAAATGTTAAAGTAAGTTGTCTCTTTTTCCAGATATTGTCTTCATGAGAACCTGGTATCCTGTCTCCATTCCAGCCTTCTATAACCCAGTAACATCTTTGTTGAAACCAGTTGGTGAGAAAGACACCTGGTCAGGAATGCGGACCACTGGTCAACTCCGGCTTGCCCATGGTGTCAAACTAAAGCCCAACAAGGATTCTTTGTATAAGGTAACAGTCACTCACACGTGTGCTCCATAGATGGGGGTCATCCAGATGCTTTGTACATAATGTTTTCTATGTTTTCAATTTTCAAGTAGGAAACCTACCATTAAATTTGAATGAACATGTATATTCATAGAATATTTTGGAAAGAATGCAGGAAAGTGGTAATAGGGGTTTTCGTGGGTTGGAAAGGAGACAAACTCTTCATTGTATACTCTTTTGAACTATTTTTTCCCCCATCAGATACATGTATTACTTTAAAAAACATTAATGTGCTAATTTTTGTTGAAGCAATGTGAGTGGGTTCTTTTGGGAAGTTTTAATAAACTTTGTAGTGAAGTGTTAAATACAGAAAAATATACAGATCATAAGCATACAGCTCATGAATTTAACACACCCAAATTGCCATCACCTGGATCAAGCAATAGAATTACCAGCACGACAAAAGCCCCCTTGTGACTTCTCCTAGTCACTACCCCACCTCCACCTCAGAGATAGTCATTCTCTCAACTCCTGACATATAAATTAGTTCTGCTGTTTTTGAGTTTTATAAAATATAGCATATACTGTTTTGCCTGGTTTCTTTTCTTTCAGTTTTATGAGATTCATTCATGTTCTTGTAGGCATTCATTTATTGTTATTGTTGAGTAGAAATCTATTATGTTATGTCAGTTTATTCATTGATGGACATTATTCCCAATTTTTGGCCATTATAAATGCTGCCCTGAACACTTACATGTGACTTGTTTGGTGTTCATGTGCACACATTTCTTTTGCATTGATCCCCCCAGGTTGGGATTGCCCGGTATGGGGTATGCACGTGTTCAGCTTCACTGTATGATGCCTACAATATTCTGGTGTAGTGTACCAGGTTAGACTCCCACCAACAGTAGTTGCCAGTAGTTGGCATCATCAGTATTTTTTTAATTTTAAGTTCTCAGTGCCTTTCAAAATCCCATTTCATTTGGATTTTGGTCTTTGAGAACTTTCATTATTTTCTTCACAGGTTAACAATGCATTTGAAAAGATTTGTTTTAATGCAGGATAAATATAAATTGTTTTATAATAAGAGGGGTGTTCAGGATATCAGTCTGCCATTCTGCCAGAAACAAATTTCCTAGGCATTACTTTTTTAATAAAATAATTAATAATACAATTTTTAATCCTGTTACATGAATTTCTAATAAAATATACTACAGGACATGGTACCTACAAGTACCACCTCTAGCTTGTGGTGCTTACTCTTTTTTCAGAATGTGATTTCTCCGAGTTCCTTCATTCTAAGCATTTTAGGTTCCTCCTAAACAGAGAATATTGAATATTATCATGGATGATGTCTTTAATAATAAATTTAAAGACATAGCAGCAATATTCTCTATATAGTTGATGTTGACCTTGGTAAAGACCTAGGGCAAGACTTTGCACTTATTAACTATTTTTGAGGCAGTTAGAGTTTTGGTCATCTCAATTTAAGCGTAGAAATTAGATTACCTTAAAAATTGAATGTAGAGAGTATTTATTCTTTATATGTCATTTAAATCTCATTTTTCTCAGCTGGCCTTCCATCAGAAACAGAATAAAATTAAACTTTTTAATGAGAATCAGGGATGGGAACACTTGAGCTACTGCTGATTGGAGGAAGAACTATGTCCTTAAATCCACAGAGGTTGATAGTGAAGATGAACACCTAGATTATTGTTATTAGGCTAGAAGAAACTACCTCAGTGCCCCCAAAATAAGATGTGGGTTTTCCATTAAAAGAAACTTTGGATGTGTTCATCTGCTCTGTTGAGATCCCCATAGTTCATACCATAGACATGGACACAGTTGATTTTTTGGGAGAATTGTAAGTATAGTCTGTGTATTTCTCTGTTTCGCCTAGAGCAATGTACATCCATTGAGGCAATCACATTTGATGGATGATTGAATCCTCATTTCTGATGATCAGCAGACTCTGGTGTTACTGATCATGTGGAAAAGTCAATCCACTGAGAAGATTTTAGGCAAGTTTTAAATGCATATAGATCATAATTTAAATACATCGCTGTTTTTATTTTTCTTTTTAGCCGATTGTGAGGCAAAAGAAACATTTTAATTCACTGCACATTCCAAAAGCCTTGCAGAAGGCCCTGCCATTTAAGAACAAGCCCAAGACCCAAGCAAAGGCAGGCAAGATGCCGAAGGACAGGCTGAGACCAGCCGTCATACGGGAACCTCATGAGAGGAAGGTACTGTCAACGGATGGCTTCCTGCGTGTTGCATTTAGATGTGAAAGTAATGCTCTCAGTAGCACAGTTGGTGTTTCTGTTGCGTTCTCATTTTTCTTCAGGAAAGGATAAGAGCCAGACTTATTTGAGGCACGAGAACTGGAAGTTAGAGGAAAGGCCAGAGTCCATTTCCCTTCTTTTGTTTAGTCATGCTGTGTCTTATGCATTTTAATGGGGAGTAATAGGCACCCAGCTGGCAAATCACTCTGTCTTAGTTGTACACTGTTTCCACAGTGATTAACAAAGGTGGTTATTGGTGAAGGCCATTCTTTAAGTATTTTGCTCAGTAAATATGCTCCTACTGATGCCTCCATGCAATTATGATTTCCTAGTTCAGGATAAATTTTCCCTGACTTAATATTCATTTGGATCATAGATTGATTCTAGTTTTGATACATCAGCTGAGGTGTTTAGGTCCCCTGAAACTTAGAAGGAAAGCATGATGTAGGAGTATTCTGGTGCTCACTGGGTTTTGTCCTTGTCAGATCCTTGCACTGCTGGACGCTCTGAGTACAGTGCACAGTCAGAAGATGAAGAAGGCCAAGGAGCAACGACATCTGCACAATAAAGAACACTTTAAAGTGAAGCAGAAGGAGGAAGAAGAGAAACTGAAGCGACAGAAGGACCTCAGGAAGAAGCTCTTCCGAATTCAGGGTCAGAAAGAAAGGAGAAATCAGAAGTCCAGCCTGAAGGGGCCTGAGGAGCCATCAAAATGAGCTTCAGACAGACACTGTCATTTGGATCTGCAGAGATGGATGGTTTCAAATATTACAGTACTTGTAAATGACAACAGGGCACTGGTGCTCAAGAAAGACCTCTTTGTTGGATTTGTCGCCCAGACTGTGCCTTTGAGAGGAGAAATGGAAACTCTGTTGATAGGACACCCATTCATTCTCAGCATCTAGGTTTTGTCAAGATTTAAAGGAATATTATTTATGGTTTTGTAGATTCCTTCACATTCCTCTTACCTGTCTCAGTTTAATTATTTGTGCTACAAAAATATCATTAAAATACTTTCCTGTTAATTTTGGCTTAATAGTTTTCATTAGGGATGAATGCTTGATGATTGTAGATAATTGCTTATTCTGCCACCTTCATGATGAGTCTTCCAGAGGGGGGAAAATATTGACTTGAAAACTCAGCTTTAAAATTTGGAAAAGAGAGCGCCTGGGTGGCTCACTCGTTAAGCATCTGCCTTCAGCTCAGGTCATGATCCCAGGGTCCTGGGATTGAGCCCCGCATCGGGCTCCCTGCTCTGCGGGAAGCCTGCTTCTCCCTCTCCCACTCCCCCTGCTTGGGTTCCCTCTCTCGCTGTCTCTCTCTCTCTGTCAGATAAATAAATAAAATCTTAAAAATAATAATAATAAATTAAATTTAGAAAAGAGTGTATGGTCCAGTGCACAGCTGAGTTTCCCAGAGGCCATGTGATGTGCAATAGTGCAGTAGCCTGACTGCAGATGGGGGAATCCAGCTGCTTCTATTTATGTTAACCATGTAATGGGCTAGTTTGTGTTCTTTTAAAACAAATTAATAAAAAATACTTTTAACATTTTCTTTCATTTCTTACATAGTAAAAATTGATAGATACAATCCACTTGAAGAAAAACTCTTTGAAGTCCTCATTTTTAAGAGTGTAAAGATCTTGAGATCCAAATACCTGGGAAGCGCTGCCCGGCACGACTCCTTCCTGAGGTGGCCACCTGGGCTGCTCGCCAGCTCCCAGTTCTGTACCCAGAACCTAATGCTCTTGGTGTCAGGCACCTTACAGGAGGACAGTAAAGGCGGGGATGAACTAATTAAATTCCTGCCCTGTCACTAAATGTGATTGCTCCCTGGCTGCCAAGATGCCGTGGCCTGGCAGCAAGAGTACAGGAAGACAGAAGGGGAGCTGCTGCTGAGCTTTCTGTCTCCTCCCTGTGCCTTCCTCAACACACTTCCCCTGCCCAAGACCCCAGATGCAGTGGGTGGCTTGCCACTTGCAGGGTGCGGGGAGCCTTGAATGTGATCGTGTGCTTTACAAACTAGGTTCTGGCAAAGTTAACCGTGTAATGAGATCCTTGTAGGGGAGTTGTTATCTAAGTGAAGCTGTTTTAACATCCTCTTAAATGTCTTTTCCCCCCCTGTGGACTCCTGACCGAAGAGACAGAACTGAGGACTGGCCTGGTGCCCCAGGCTGGCTCAACTCAAGGAGACAGCTCCCGGCCCATGCAACCGTCTGCCCTCCACTGAGGGGGGCAGCAAGAACCCCAACCTGGAGGACCGGCGTGGTCAGGCTTTCCCCTCTGGACAATGCCCTCTGAATCTGACAGAAATACGGTACTACCACATTAATACAAGGGAAGAGGAAACAGGTGAAATGAATTTTAGTACTTCTATTTTTAAGCCAATATATCTAAAATGTTACCACCACATACAGTCCATATAAGAATCACTAATGAGATAGTCGACATTTCTATTTTTTGCCATTTTTGAAATTTGGGTGTGTGCTTTACTCTTACAGCTACTCTCAATTCAGATGCTAAATTTTGTGGAAAATACTTGATTTATACCTAGATTTCATTAAATTTATAGTGTAAAAGATTGACATACCCTAGTTGTTTCAAATATAACTGAACTTAGTACCAGTTTTTAAATTGAAATTCATTAAAATTAAAACTAAATGTCCAGTTCCTCAGCAGTAGTCGGACATTTCAGTTACTTGATAGCCGGCATGGCCAGTGGCTATGTTGAGGACAGTGTGGCTCTACAGTGTAGGAGGTCTGCAAAGGCTTCCTTAAAGGAAGCAAGTGACCTCTGATGCATGATCTGAAGAAGCAGGTTAACTTGGCAAAAGGTAGGAGTGGGAAGAAGAGTATCAGCCAGCAGGAATGTATGTGCAAAGGCCCTGTGGCACAAGGCAGCACGATACCTGTAAGCCAGTGTGTTTGGAGCCAGGATGGGCAGAGGGTTGCAGGAAACTACAGAGGAAGATAGAGAAGGAAATGGAGAGGCAGGCGATGAGGCTGCATTAAGATACTGTCTTTATCTCAAGATACTGGAAAGCCCTTTGGAGAATGTTTAGCTGGGAAAACATGGTCAGATTTGTATTTTTGAAAAATTCCCTTTACTGTGGGGTAGAAAATAATGCAGAGGGAATCCAGAGGTAAATCCTGGAAGGAGGCTGACACAGGAGTGGTAGAAGATGGTACAGAGAGGGAGAAGTGGGGGATGCTAGAGCTTTAGGAGGTAACATTGGAGGTATGTTGGATCTGAGAGTTGTGAGAACAAGGGGTTTTCAGGAAAGATCCCTGGACTCCTAGGTGTCTGGCTTGCACTGAGGATTTTGCTGGCTGGGCTGCTGGGTAGTGAGGAACTCAGTTTTAGGGCATGGTACCTGTGGGACAGCCATATGGAGACATCTGAGGAGGTAGTTAGGAATACTGTCTGAAGCTCAGGTTGACCTATCTGGGCTTAAAATGCATTCCTAAGAGACATCAACACCCTCCTGGAAGAGGATTGAGTTATCTAGGGAGGGGTCAAAATTGAACACAAGTGGGTCTTAGTCTAGCATGCTTCCCATTGGTTCAGTATTTTCACATACCTCAAAATCACCAAGTCCAACCCATATAAGCAGAGCAGTGCAGCCCAAGAAGCCCATTGATTGTGTTGCAGTTCACTTGACTAGAGCTGAGCAGGTGCAGCTCAGCAAGGCTGTGCACAGAAGCCAGACATGTAGGTGACATCAACAGGTAGGACAGCCTGTCTTTCCCAGCCAGTGTCTTACACTACTTTGGGCAGACTTGACCATCCCAGTGCTGAGGTGTAGTAAGGGTCTGCCATTCACTGTGATGTGACGAGGGAAGTTGCTGAGTATCTCTGAGTTTCAAGTTTCTTGGCTGTAAGATGGGGTTAATAACCAATCTTGCAGTATGTAAGGATTTAATGAGATTACATGCAAGGTAACTGGTACAGAACAGATTTTCAAATTTTTATTTTTCTCCTCTGGTCCCATTTTAAAGAGGTGTGTAAGCCTATGTATTTTAACACATACACAGATTCATGTAACCACTACCACAATCAAGATACCAAACAATCCTCTCTCTCCCAAGCACTAACTCATGCAAAGTAGCCCTCCCAACCGTCCCCCACCACACCCTGCTAACTACTGACATGCTATTCCACACCACAGCTTTGTTTTGAGAATGTCATGTAAGTAGAACCATAAGGCATGTAATCTCTTGTGATGGCTACTTTCTCTAAGCATCGTGCCTTTGAAATCTATCCCAATTGTTCTGTGTATCAGTGATGCTTCCCATTTGATTACTAAATAATATCCAACCGTATAGGGAGACCACAGTTGGTTATCTATTCACTAACAGAAGGACACTGTTTTGTTTTGTTTTTTTTTCCAGCTTTGGGCAATTATGAACATAACTGCTATGAACATTTGTGTGGAGGTTTTTATGTGCACATAAGTTTTCACTACTCCAGGGTAAATACCTAGGCGTAGGAGTCGGTCGTATGGTCTAATAGAACTGTCAGACTCTTCAGAGTGGCTCTACCATTTTTGCTTTCCGACCACCAGTAAGAGGGAGCGAGTTCCAGTGCTCTGCCCCTTCATCATCACTTGACACTGCCAGTGCTTTTCATTTTAGCCATTCTAATGGGTATTAGTTGTATCTCATGTGGTTTTAACTCGCATTTCCTTAATGACCAACAATACTGAGCATCCTTTCATATGCTTACTTGCCTTTCATATACAGCGACCTCTTTGGTGAAGTTTGCCTTCTTTTTATTTGGATTGTTTGTTTTCTTAATGTTGATTTAAAGAGTTCTTTATACATTTTGGAATAAGTCCTTTGTCAGATATGTGATTTGCAAGCATTTTCTCCTGGTCTGCAGCTGTGGTTTCATTAGCAGTGTCTTTTGCAAAGTTTTTAACATCAAGTCTAATTTACTAATTTTTTTTCTTTTATGGATTGTGTATTTGGTGTCATGACTAAGAACTCTTTTCCTAACCCTAGGTTAGAAGATTTTCTCCTGTTTTCTTTTAAAAGTTTTAAAGCTTTATGATTTTCATTTCGAGTTTTGTGTAAGGTGTAAGATTCGGGGTACTTTTTTTTTTTTTTAACTTACAACCAATTTTTCTGATGCCATTTGTTGAAAGACTAACCTTTCTTCATTGAAATACCTTTGCATCCTTATCAAAAATCAGTTGGGCATATTTGTGAGGGTATATTTCTGGTATATGTTTTTTGTTTTTTTTTTTAAGATTTTATTTTTTTATTTGAGAGAGAGAGAATGAGAGAGAGCACATGAGAGGGGGGAGGGTCAGAGGGAGAAGCAGACTCCCTGCCGAGCAGGGAGCCCGATGCGGGACTCGATCCAGGGACTCCAGAATCATGACCTGAGCCGAAGGCAGTCGCTTAACCAACTGAGCCACCCAGGCGCCCTCTGGTATACGTTTTAATAAGCTTGCCCACGTTTACAAAAAAATCCTGTGGTGATTTTGATTGCATTAAATCTGTGAATCAGTTTGGAGAGTGTCGACAGCTTTGCTCTGTTGAGTCTTCCAGTCTGTGAGCTTGCCATATCTCTCCATTTACTTACGTTTTCTTTGGTTTCTTTCATCACCATTTTATAGTTTTCAGCCTATAGATCCTGTGCGAGTTTTATTAGATTTATGTCTAGGTTTTTAATAATTTAATAATTGAGTCATTGTAAATAATACCAATTATTTAAATTTTGCTTTCAAATTGTTCACTGCTAGTTTTTAGAGAAATGATTGATTTTCATGTGTTGAACTTATATCCTGCAACTTTACTAGACCCATTTATTAGTTCTAGGTCTTCTGTTATTGTTGTCTTTGGTTTATTTCTTAGGATTTTATTTTATTTTTTATTTTATTATTTTTTTTAAAGATTTTATTTATTTGACAGAGAGAGACACAGTGAGAGAGGGAACACAAGCAGGGGGAGTAGGAGAGGGAGAAGCAGGCTTCCCACTGAGCAGGGAGCCTGGTGTGGGGCTCCATCCCAGGACCCCGGGATCATGACCTGAGCTGAAGGCAGATGCTTAACGGCTCAGCCACCCAGGTGCCCCTTATTTCTTAGGATTTTATACATAGACCATTATATTGTCTGCAAATAGGGACAGTTTTTATTCCTTCCCAGCTGTATGCCTTTTTTTCTTGATATATTGGACTAGCTAGGACTTCTCGTATAATGTGGAATTGGAGTGATGAGTGTGGGCATCATTGCTTTGTTCCCAGTTTTTTTTGTAGATGCTCTTCTCAGTTTGAGGAAATTCCTTTCCATGTCTAGTTAGCTGGGAATTTTTTTTTTTTTAAATCATGAATGGGTGTTGAATTTTGCTAAGTGCCTTTTCTGCACCAACTTATATAATCATGTGGTTTCCATCTTTAGATTGTTAACGTGGTGGATTACATGGATTTATTTTTCAAAAAGTGAACCAACATTGCATTCTTGGGATAAACCCCATTTGGTTATGGCATAGTATTCTTTTACTATTTTGCTATATTTGAAGTACTGATGTTTTGTTGAGTATTTTTGCATCTGTGTTTGTAAGGGATATCGATCTATAGAGTTTTTGTGTCTGATTATGGTATCAGAGTAATGCTGGCCTTATAAAATGAGTTAGGAAATGTTCTCTCCCTTTCTATTTTCTGGAAGTGATTAAATGGAATTGGTGTTATTTCTTTAAATGTTTGATAGAATTTGGCAGTGAACCACCTAGGCCTAGAGATTTTTAAAAAATGTTTTCAACAGGGGCGCTTTATGCTCAGTTGGTTAAGTGTCTACCTTCAGCTCAGGTCATGATCCCGGGGTCCTGGTATCGAATCCCGCATCAGGCTCCCTGCTCAGTGGGAAGCCTGCTTCTCCCTCTCCCTCTGCCTGCCTCTCTGCCTGCTTGTGCTCTCTCTCTGTCAAATAAATAAATAAAAAATCTTTAAAAAAAAAAAGTTTTTAACAATAAATTCGGTATCTTTAATAGTTGTAGGGCTATTCAGATTATCTATTTCATCTTGAGTGAATTTTGGTAGATTATGAAATGGAATTAGTTTATTTCATCTAAGTTGCCAAATTTATGGGCATAGAGTTATTTGTAGGATTCCCTTACCATCATTTTATCATCTTTGAGGTCTATAGTGATAGCACCTCCTTTATTCCTGATATTGGTAATTTGTGTCTTCTCTACTTTTGTTCTTTGTCAATCTTCCTAGGGGCTTATTAATTTTATTGATTTTTTTTTTAAAGAATAAGCTTTTGGTTTATTGATTTTCTCTACTGCTGTTTTCAATTTCATTGGTTTTTGTTCTTTATTATTTCTCTTCTTGTGCTTGCCTTGATTTTATTCTGCTCTTCTTCTCTAATATCTTAAGGTTGAAGTTAGATTAATGATTTGAGGCCTTTCTTCTTTTCTAATACAAGCATTTAATGCTATGCGTGTCTCTGTAAGCGCTGTTTAGCTACAAGTCCTAACCAGCCTTCTTTGAGTTCTGACAGTTGTCAGTTCCATATACAAAGCTCTGGTGGTGTTATTTGGGTCAGTTTCACGTGGGCATTATGCAGTAGCCTGCATGGGATCTGGACATTGATCTGTCTCTTAGGTCCATTCTCAAAGTCAGTGATACACTGTTTAGGGTCAGATCTATGCATGCACAGCTCAGGAGGGAGCTCAGGAGTTCCTAAACACTGTTCTGAACTCCTCCCACTCCATGATTTCCCTAGTACTTTCCTGTTCCCTGGGGCTCTCCACTTCCCTAATGGTGAATGATGTTGACCATCCTTTCATGTATTTATTTGCTATCTGTATTTCTCTTTGGTCAAATATCTGTTCATTTCTTTTGTACAGTTTCAATTTTATTTGTTTAATGTTGAGAGTTCTTCATATATTCTAGACAGAAGTTCTTAGGTATATGATTTGCAAATATTTTATCCTAGTCTGTAATTTGTCTTTTCATCATCTTAATAGGATCTTTTGCAGAGCAATAAAAAATTTAATTCTAATACAGTCCAATTTTTCAATTTTTCCTTTTATGGATTGTACTTTTGGTGTCAAGTCTAAGAACGCTTTTCTATTACTTTTCTTGTGACATCTGGCTGGCTCAGTCCGTGGAGCATGCTACTCTTGATCTTGGAATTGTGAGTTTGAGCTCCACTTTGGGTGCAGAGATTACTTTTTAAATCTTTTAAAACACTATTACTTCTTTCTTCAAGTTAATATTACAAGTTATTAGTTACTGGTTTTATTTACTTTTATTGATTGACATGTAATTTAATTTAATTATTTTGAAAGAATGTAATTATTTTGAAGTAATATATGAATATATTCAGTTTGTAAACATTCCTTTTTCTACTTTCCCTTCTCCTCCCCGCCCCTCCCCTTCCTCTACTTCCCCCACCTTCTACCAGTGCCTTGATCTTAAACTTCCCAGCCTCCAGAACTGTGAGAAAGAGGCTTCTGTTGTTCAAGCTACCTAGTTTATGGTATTTTTGTTATAGTCACCCAAATGCACTAAGACAATGGGAGATAAAAAGAAAACCCAGGAACTTACTCCTAAAGTCATTCCTCAAATCCGGTGCCTCCTGGCCAGTCTGCCTTCCTATTCCACCTTATAGAGTCCTTTTATGATTGTCTGTTAGATTATTTCCAGTGTATTTAGTGATATTTAGAAGGAAGGAGCAGACAGGTAAGTCTACACCAACTTATAATGGAATGTCCAATTGATTTTTAGTCATTTGAATATGTTGCCACAATATCTGTCCCTCGAAGGGCGTTAACACTTCATACTCCCACCAGCAATGCCTGCATACATCCCTTTTCTTTATCCATGAAAACATCTGATGATATGACTTGTTTGTAAATTTGCTCTTGTGCCTAATAAGATGATTAATATAGGCTGCTAGCTGTGTCCTGTGAACCCAAACCTTAGAGATGTCACAAAAGGGATAATTAATTGATAGAGCCCAGAACCTAAGATAAAAAGCCATGAGAAGTCCCGGGGGGAGATAGAGCATGAGAAGAGTAAACCCGGAAAGGAAAAGACCACAAACTGAACACCAGAGGGAGCAGATAAATAGACAAGACAGGAAAAGCATTTACATGTGCATAATAAATATCCTCAGGAGGATATTGGAAATAGGAGGCTCAAGGCCGTTATGAAGAAGAACCAGCTGGGGATATTGTGTATGAACAATGTAAGTGCTGAAATGATAAACTTGATGGGAAGTTTAAAGAGCAGAAGAAAAAAATGAATGAACAGGGATCAGGTTGGGGCTCTTCTAGAAGAGATGAGGAAAGGCTAATACAACTGCCAGAAGGAGAGGAAAAGATCAATAGGTAAGAGGACTTACCTGAAAAATAATTGAGAATTTCCCCAATTCCTGCCAATGGAAAATGTGCTCAATACTTTTAATTTTTGCCAGTCTGTCAGGCACAAGAAATATTACATTATTGTTTAAATTTGCATTTTTATTAGATAACCAGAAGGCTTCAGCATGTTTTCCAGTGTTCATTGGCCATTCTCATAATCTTCTGTGATTTGTGCATATCATTTGCTCATTTTTCTAGCTGGGTTGTTTTGCCATTAGTTTTGTAAAACCTCCTTATATATTTTGGATGTAAATCTTGTGGTTGTTTACAAATCTTATATTTTTGCCCCAGTATGACACATACTAGTCTTTCAACAAGTCCCTGATGCTTTTCTTTATAGGGAAGTTTTAAATGCCCGTAAATCAAATCTAGTATTTTCCTTTATGGCTTTGAGAGTTTGTGTCCTGTTTGAGTGAGTCATTCCTACCTCTTTAATTTAAAAAATGACCTTTTTTTTTTTAAATTTAATTTTATTTAAAATCAATTTATCACCATGCCTTACATCATTTGTTTTTGATGTAGTGTTCCATGATTCATTGTTTGTAAAAAATGACCTTCTATTTTAAATATCCTCCTATTATAAAAGATCTTTCCAGATGTTTTCTAAATTTTTAATTTTTATTCTTTAGCCTAAAAATAATTAGTAATTGTTAAACTATTACTCTTTTGTGACATCTGGCTGGCTCAGTCCGTGGAGCATGCAACTCTTGACCTTGGAGTTGTGAGTTCGGGCCCCACATTGGGTGTAGAGATTACTTTAAAAAAATCTTTAAAAACACTATTATTTCTCTCTTTAAGTTAATATTACAAGTTATTAGTTATTGGTTTTATTTACTTTTATTGACTGATTTACACTTAATTTAATTATTTTGAAAAAATGTAATTATTTTGAAGTAATATATGAATATATTCAGTTTGTAAACATTCCAACAGTATAGGAAGAGTGTAAACAGAACCAGTTTCCTCTGTAATTCCCTCCCAAACCTCTCATCTCATTATCTTCCCCACAGCTGACCGTGCTGATCTGATGTGTATCTTCTGGATCTCTTTTAGACACTTACATTTATATACTGCTATTTTCCTGCATGTGGTGTCTTAAAAAACAAACACATAGAACTGTTTTGTTTGGAAACTTTCTATTTTTACTAGCATGCGTGTCTTGGGGGACCTTTCTACGTCATTGAAATGTGTGTCTGCGTGTATGGATGTGTGCAAACATGTAGGTGTGTGCTCACATGTGCACTCACGTGTGCAGGCATGTGGACGTGTGTGTGTGATCCTGTAGAAAGTGTGTTCATCTTGTAGAGAGAACTGGGGAGCTTCCCATTTTCTCCTGTGCTTGGTAACTCTATAATGGCAATCCCGTCCCCGGAGGCTGAAGGAACCCCTGTAATGCCTTCATTACCTGTTTCATTTGTTCCGTGTCTATTGTTCTTTTCAGATTTTCTGCCTCCTGGTAAGCCAATTTTGGTATGTATTCCAAGAAAATCTTCCACTTCCTCCAGGTAAAACAAAATCAACCAGAATGAAGCTGTATCTACGGTCTTCTTGTGGTTTAAAATATCTCCTTCATATCTGTAGTCATGTCACTTTTTAACTTAATGTTTTCATAGTTCTACCTTTTCCTTTTTTCTTCTGCTTGACTTCCCAGAGGTTTGCTTATTTTCACGATCTTTTCAAGGAACCAGTTTTGGATTTTATCAAATCTACTTTTATTATGGTTGTTTTTAAGTTAAATTACTTTATATCTTGTTTCTTCTTTTTTAAAGAAATCTTCTTGTGTTATTTGCTTAATTATATCTTTCTTATACTACTTAGGTACATGCATATATACTTAAGACTATTCAGTTTCCCCTGAATACTTCTTTGGACATATCCAACAGGTCATGCTTTTATAGTAGTCTGTTTCTAAAGTGTTTTTCACTTTAGTTTTTTTTTCTTTTTCACCCATCAGCTTTTTGCCTTCAGCTTTCTCTTCTGTCTCTTTCATCGTGTTTATTACAAATTCATTTGATGATATAAATTTCTCTATAATACCAATTTTGTTGAAGTCCATAATTTTTATATGAATACCTTACTGTCATGGAGTTCCAAATGTTTTATAATTTCCATTGTGGAAATTAATTTTGCTTCTGAAATGTATTTTTAACCTTGTCTTCGTCTTGTTTCTCCTTTTATTGAACCTGGTGAGAGACTGTGGTTTGTGGAAGGTGTGATTTCCTTGCTCCCCCAGCACAGCGTTTCCGAATGCTCTACACGAGCGTGAGGACACATCTTCTCTGTTGGGTAGGAGTTCAAATATTCCTGTAACTTGAGTTAGAGATATTCTCCTGTTTTTTTTAACAGCCTCATCTGTGTAGTTGGCCCACATCTTTGGAGCCAGTGAATCCTTTAACATATCCACGATGTTTCTCTGTTTGCTTCAGCTGCAGGGCGTGGAGAGAGGCCAGAGATGTGTTTGTCCAGGCCTGGAACATTTCCGTTTGCTCTTACTGTGCCTTGCCAGGTAAGTGCTCCTTGTCGCCGAGAGCACAGTGAGTGCGCTTGTCAGTTAGTTGCATAGCCAGGTACATTTGCCCTGGGTTGGAGGGGGCCCTGCCTCTGCTTGTCACTGCTGAGACGGTGTCCACTTCTCTGATAGATTTTGCTGGTCAGCTGCCTTCCACCTGGCCTGGGCTACTGGTTAGCCCTCTGTGTGAAGATGAGTCTAGCACGAATGAAGAGGAGCATAGGCTTCTGCAAGCTGCCAGGACTCAGCCCCCACCCTTGGGGCTGCTGTCAGTCTGACACGGAGGGTGTCTCTGGGAGGTCGGCCCCAGGCCTGTTCCTTAGCAGGCGTTCTTCCTGCTCTGGTGTCTCTCAGGGCACCTCCTCAGCCTGCAGCTCTTTCTTTCTTGCACCAGCTCTTGTCTGGCTCTCTCACCTCTTATTCTCTGCCCTGCCATACTGCTGCCCATTTTTGGAATAAACCTGGGGTTTATGAAAGGTGATTCTGCATGGTGAAAAAGAGTGTGGATTTTTCCAAAGCAAGGATATTTGGGGGCGCCTGGGTGGCTCAGTCAATTAAGCATCTGATTCTTGATTTTGGCTCAGGTCATGATCAAGGGTCATGAGATTAAGCCCCACGAGGGGTTCCATGCTCAGTGGGGAGTCTGCTTGTGATTCTTTCCCTCTCCCTCTGCCCTACCCCTGCTTACACACACACTCTCTCTAAAATAAATAAATAAATCTTAAAAAAAAAGAAAGCAGGATATTTGCACGTTCATAGCAGCATTATTCACATAGCTAAAAGGTGGACACAACCTAAGTGTCCATCAGTGGATGAATGGATGAACAAAATGTGGTGTATCTAGACAATGGAATATTACTCAGCCTTAAAAAAGGGGAAGGAAAATCTGACACATACTACATCATGGATGAACCTTGAAGATACTATGCTTAGTAAAATAAGCCAGACCGAAAAGGACAAATACTACATGAGTCCACCTGCATGGAATAGGAAATTTCATGGAGAGAGAATGTAGAACAGTGGTTGCCAGGGGCCGCAGGGAGGGAGAAAGGGGAGCTGTTGTTTAACGGCTTTGGAGCTTCAGTTCGGGAAGATGAAGAAGTTCTGGAGATAGATGGTGATAATGATTGCAGAACAGTGTGGATGCACTTAATAATACCACTGAACTGTACATTTAAAAATGCCTAAAAGGGTAATTTTTATGTATATTTTACCATAATTTTTTTAAAACAGGTGTGGGTTTTGGACCAGTCTGCCTGTCTCAAATCCTGCCTCACTGTTAAGTTGTACGGGCTTCAGCAGGTTACTGAGCCTCCTTGTGCTCCAGTCCTCGTGTAAAATGGCAATACTAGGGGGTTCACGCCGGCAGAGCTGGGGGAGTGCTCCTGGCCCCGTGTTAGGTGATGGCTGCTTCTGCCTTCCCTGGGTGCTTGTGTGGGGATTGGGGGGGAGGGGGCTCAGTTCACCATCCTGTTCATCCCTAGCCTTCTTCCAGGGGGGCTTTGCCATGCTTCTCCTCCCACCCAGGCCTCAGCACCATCCTCCCTGCCCATCGTGCCCTGCTTGTTTCTTGATCTCCAGTAACATCTTGTTTTTCACGCTCAACCCCGGAGTCCCCTCCATCAGCCCCTGACTGCTGGGTCCTGCTTCCTGTGGGCTCTGCGAAGGTATCCATCCTCTCTCTCGTGATACTTGGTTGTGTCTGTTTGTTGAGACACCTGCTTCTCCCGGTGGATGCTAAGGTCTTGGACAATGTCCTTACTGGTCCCAGGGTGCTGTTTTCTGAACTGGAAACTGACCACAAATGGCATATTCCTTGCTACCCAACAGCTGGCCCTGATGCACAGTCAGCAAATGCTGTGTCCTCTTTTGGGCCTCAGTTTCCCCATCTATACAGTCAACAAATGAAGTCATCGCAGGTCTGATACCATGTGCCTTTCTGATGGTAACTGGTGCCAAGCCGGGTATAAGTCTAGGGCACCCTGCCATGTGAGAAGGAGAGTGCCGGGGTGTGTGCACATACGGCGGCCGGGTGTGAGTGTGCGCGTGTGTGTGTTCAGACAGGAGACAGCCTCAGCTGCCAGCAGTGCGGGAGACTTCCTTCCTCTCACGATCCTGGGGATAGAGGTGGAGGACCGTCCCACCTGTCTGGGTGACTCTGGGTGTCCAGCATCCCGGGGTAAGCGAGCCGCTGTGCTTGGGCCCGCCTCCCAGGCCTCCTCACCGGGAGTTACATGTAGAGGCCAGGAGGGGGCACCAAAGACAAACAAAAGCGGAAGGACAGCAGGTGGGCTCCTGGCTCCACCTCCTGCCTGATAGGGATGGAGCGGGCAGCCCATGCCTCTGATCCAGGCCTATGGCTGACAGTGACAATAGTAATTATTACTCACTACACTTATTGCTTATTTCGCACTTATGCTCCCAAGCACTGCGATGACTGCATAATGTGGATTCTCTCGTTGTATTTCCCTATTACGGAACCCTGTATTTTTGTAAATCTGTGATTAAAGAACACCCAGGATAAAGCTAAAAGCTCTAGAGATCTGGGTCCTGCCACTCAGTAGTCGTGTGACTTTGGACACATCTTTGAGCCTGAGGTTCTTCTTCTTCTATATAAAACAGATGTTTTAGCACAAGGGTATGTGTTCACACATGTGTGTGGGGGTATGTGCACGACTGTGTGCACACATACATGCCTGTGAGAGTGTGTGCGCTTGAACATGTTCATTAAGGGCCCAGGGGATGGAGCTGAGGAGTGAAGGGGAGATCCCTGCAAGGCAGTTGACACCAGGAATTTGGTGCCCAAGAGAGAAGCTGAGATCCAGAAGCATGCTGGGGGTCATGTTTTAGGAGAGAGGCCCAGGGAGCACCTTTATAGTCCAGAGAGGGGAGCACAGAGGACAGGCCCAGGGCAGCCCCAAGCCTCAGGAAAGGTGGAAGGAACATAGCTGAGAAGATGGAGAGGGTGCTCAGAAAAGGAAGTGGAGATTGGAGGCATCAGGAGATGCACAGGCTGTCAAGAAGGCATCTTGGTGCCTGGGCAGAGACTGTCCCTGGGGGAGGAGACTGCCACAGGGTGGTGCTCAGGGGACAGAACAGGGCTCTACCAGGGGGCCCCTGGGGTATGGACCAGCGGGCGGACCACAGTGGTTGTGCCACTTCAAGGCACTACTGAAACGGGAGAGAGATGAATTATTCAACAAGTGTGCTGGGGACAAGTAGTGAGTCCACTGAGAAAACGTCAAGTCACTCCTCAGGCTATAAAATCAATGCCAGCTGATTAAAACTTTAAATATAAAGAAAAGAGAGGAAAATAGGTAGATCAAGTGTTTGAGGTGATCCCAGGAAGCAGGGGTGAGGGAGTGGATACAAGAAGGGGTGGGTAAGCCGCTGACCGCAGGGCCTGTGACCGAGGGCCTCACAGAGCACACCGATGGCTGGGGCGGCGGCTTCTCCTGTCGCTGCCCCCAGGAGTCCTCTGAGGCGTGCACGCCTTGCACATCCAGGCTCCCTGAGTGAAGAGAACGGAGCACGGGTGACACAGAACCTTTGAAATCACAGGGGCCACTGAGACTGTCCTGGACACAAGCCGCACAAACAGGTTTGGGGAAGAGAGAAAAGTCCCAACTCCCAACCCCGGAGTCTAAGAACCTCCATGGACTTGCTTAGACCCTCCCATGCTTCTTTTCAGGCCTGCGCATTTTTCCTTAGTTGCAATTATGGAAATGTGTGCTTCTAAGTAATCTTACCTTATCCCCTTAATTTTAATACTTGGATATTTTTTTAATGATGCCGCGTAGTCCTAATACTGCCGTTGCTGGAGTCCCTCAGGGCCGCCATCCCACCGTCCTCAGCATTCTGTTCTTCGTGTTGTGGGGCTCCCACTACCCTCCTCGGGCAGCTGGCACAGACCTTCCCGGCCAGTCCTGCTGTGTGCTACGCTGCCACCTCCATTCTGACCTTCTCTAGCGCCCTCAGCATCACTGCTGCCCGGCACGGGGAACTTCCCACGCACCGAGCCCAGTTTCAGGTGCTTTGCGGGCATTTCCTCTCAGCCCTCTTACCGGAAAGGGAGGCACGGCTGTCACCGCATTTGCTGATGAGGCCCTGCGGCCTCCAGAGGCTCACTGCTTCCGTCCTCTCCTCGCCCGTTTGTCCGCAGCCCAACCCGCCTCCCTATGCCCACTTCCCTTCCGATCTTAACAGAGACACCCCCAGAAGCCTCCTGGGGTCCATCCAGGGGGCTGGGGTGCTCTGTTGGACCCTCAGCCGCTGGGCTTCCCTGAGGTACTGGAGCTGACTGGGCTCTCCCCACTCTGAGGAGGCGACTGCCACACGTCTTGCCTTTGGGGTTTCCAAAGGGCCTGGCCCAGGGCCTGATCCCAATAAGGGAGCCAAAATGCCTGTCAGAGAGACACCTGTCCCCCCGGCTTTAGGCTCAGGGTGAAGTCCTAGAAAGCTCTTGTTCTGTGGGCCTCACACGTGCACGCAAACATGCCCCACAGCCTCTTGTCTCTGCACCTTGAACTCCAACCCCCTGCCCGCTTGCCCATCCTTCAAAGCCAACTCAAAACCCGTCTCAGAGTCTCTGGTCCTCTTTCCTTCCCCTCCTCTTAGAAGAAGTGATGCTCTCCTCAATCACCAAGTATTCATTGGGCCCTTTGCGTATGCTGGGCCCTCCTGAGTCAGGTGCAGCTACCGAGCACCTTCTGTATGCCCAGCCCAGACTGCTCTGTGAGTCCAGGACAAGGGGAACCTCATCGGACGGATGAAGAAACCGAGGCACAGAGAGGCCATCTGGCAGAGCTGGGTTCACACTCAGGCTCCATGGCTGAGCCTTCTCCCAGGACTCAGCGGGGGAAGGTTTGGACACACATCAGGGAGGTGTGAGGCTCGGACAGCAGGAAGCCGTGGGGGTCAACAAAGGATTCCTGGAATCCCAGAGCAGGAACTGGAAGGATGAGGGAAGACAAGAGGTATGAAGGGGGCTGGAGGTGGAGGAGGGCAGGACGAGACTGGCCCAGGTGACAGAGGCTCTGCTGGACAGGACAGGGAGGCTAGCCATCCTGCCGGCTATGGGGGCCCACAGTGGACTGTCCCTGTGCGCATCAACAGGTCAGCTGAGCTGCTCTGTGTCATGGTCTCTAGGTGCATTCTTTCGTCCCTGCCTTTGTACATTTGTTCAACAAACCTATGTTGAGAAACTCTCATATATACTTTCTCTCCATGGTCCAGGACATAGGAATATAGTTAGCTGCCCTGGGAGTTATTATAAGATATTCTTAGAAAAGAAAGCAAGAGGCATCTTTGTAGGATGTTGGGTGTATCTCTTAGTCTTCTGTGGTTGGGTTAGTAGGAGTTGTGCCCTGAAAGTGCTGAAATGGCAAAGTGAAGGAACAGACTTTGAGATCACCACCCATGCCCCAGCCACTCACTCCGCTGAGAATGGGCCTGTCTTCTCTTTCTAGTAACAATAAACTTGGCAATAGCCACTATCATCTACTGGGTGCTTTTTCCAGGCCAGTCTCTGTGTTTAGTGCTTTACTTATATTCTGTTATTTTGAACCTTAGAACAATCCTATGACTATTCCCATCCCACGGGCAAGGAAACTGAGCCCCAGGGAGGTCACATAGACCCCCCAAGGTCTCCTAGCTAGAAGGTGGTGGTGCTAAGGTTGGCCCCGCCTGAGGAACTCTGACACTCACAGCCGCAGCCCCAAATCCTACCGTCTCGGTGCCACAGTTTTCTGTGTTCCTCACAGCCATTTTGACAAGCAGATGTGATTGGTCCTGCCCCACTGAGGGACAGACAGGCCAGAGCTGGGAGCGGGGAGCTGGAGTGAGGGCTGGCTTTGTCCGTCCCCAGAGCAGGAGCTCATTTCCCCGAGCAGGGTGCCCGTGCCCTGGTATGAGAGGGCGCCTGGCCCCACCTGCAGCCCGCAACTTTTCTAGGCACCCTCCCCACCTGTCAAACTAGGAGGGCCTATGACACGGGGCCACTGGGGCAGGAACTGGACCTTCAAATGCCAGGTGCCTGCCCAGGTGATGGCTGGGAAAGGCCGCCTCCCCGTGAGCGCTGTTCCCTGGCCGTGTGCTGCCCACAAGGCCCGAGGAGGTGGCCCCTCCAACCTCCTGCCCTGGATCCCAGCATGGGACTTCCCTCGTCTGCTGTGTCTGGCCCTGGTTGCCCTAATTCTGCCATGTGTCAGCAGCAGCCCTTCTGGAAGCCACGTTCTCCGGGAAGATTTGATTATGTCCTGGTGGTGCCACCTCGTTAATGCAATCAGGAAGTTTCCTCAAGACTTCAGCTGCTTTGCTGGCCGCCGGGCCTGGCTCCCGGGACATCCATGCTGCTCTTCTGCTCACAGCTTCTCACAGAAACCGTCCGCTGACCACACCAGGGCCCAGCGGGAAGTGCTGTGGCCGCCTCACTGGAGCGTCCTGCTGTTATCCTCCTGCCTTCTTGGAGTGAGGCCCTCGGCTCGGATTTTATTCAGAATCATTGAGAATCTTCATCTGTTTAAAAAAAGTACTCAGCAATGAGGAATCAGCCCTTTGGAGAACATTCCAGAAAATGGCCATTTTCCATTAAGGTTAGGCTCTTAATTGAAAATTGTAAGAGGAGAGGAAATTTGGGGAGAGTCCAGAAATTCTTTCCATTATGGTAATAAGCTGTAATCAGAACCAAAGAGTTGTGTTAATTCTTGTGGGTTCTCTCCCTGGGATTGCCTAGAGTGTGTCATCCATAGACCCTGGGAGTTGGGATGAGGGAACTAATGAGGTCAAGTGTTCCAAGAAACAGACACAGGGAGGGTTGGGGGCGCATCTTGCTCCTTGGCTTTCCTGCATCCCCACCTGCTCACCCCAGGCTGCTCCCAGGACTGACCTCAGAGGCAACTCGGTGTCATGCTGTTCGAAAACATGGGGATGGGGCCTTCCAGGCAGAGGGCGAGCATGAGTTGTGGCTGGGTGGGGGCGGGCACTGGGGACAGTGCGGGGTGGGCAGCAGTCAGGGTCTGGGTGAGTCGAGGGTCTGAGTTTTCCAAGTAAGGCAGGGACTAAGTGTTGAAGGTGAGGCTGCTGCAGGAGAGGGGCTCACTCAGGGGAGGGCAGGTGTCCCAGGTGGTGGCCAGAAGAGCCACTTCTCCAAGTGCATCTGAGTGGCTGGCACACGATGGGCACAGGATGTCTCACCTGCTCCCATGTGTCCCTTCCATGTGGGGTCAAGTGGAGTTCCCCGTCATCTAGCCTGGCCTCCTCACCCTTGCCCCTTGCGGCTGGCGCCCTGCGGTTTCTGTGAGTGGCGCTGTCAGGATGGCGAAGCCCGGCCATGTCAGCTGTCCCCACGGGGCTTCTTAGAGCCCGGACTCTGGGCCTGGATCTGCCCCATGGGCTGAGGGTCCCCAGACAGATCTCACTGGCTTCGGCAGAATTCCCCACAAACTCCCCCATGGGCCCGCTGGCAGACTACACAGCGCAGCTACTGGTTGGACGCAGGATTGTCAGGGCCTTGGACGTGGGCGAGACAATGGCAAGGGGGGTGATGATGACACCGCCACGTGGTCATTAATTTCCTCCCCTTCAAGGCCCACCTGGGACTTTTCTCCCTTTCCTATTTAATACTCCTGGGAGCTCCCCACCTGCATTGAGCAGTTGCTCTCTCTGTTGGGCCAGGGTAAGCCAGGAAATTAGAAAAAAAATACTGTTAACATGTGTCGAGGGCCTACTGTGTGCCCGGAGCTTTACCTCCCATCCAATCCCTAAAACAATCTTGCAGGGTTTGCACCATCGCCTCCCTAGTGACACAGGAGGAAATGGGGCTCCAGGAGGCTCAGTGACTGGTCACAGGTGACTTGTCCCAGATGACACAGCCTACTTGAAGTGAGGCTGGGATTGGAGCCAGGTCTTTCTGGGCGCTGCCCTCCGTCCATGGGGCCGAGCCAGGAAATGTGTCCATGGAGGGCAGGGTTGACTCTCTTGGGAGAACCGTGTCCCCAAGTCCTACCAACACCTCTCCTTCCTGCTGCCTACCTGAGTCCTCTGGGTACCTTCAGGCCACATGGCAGCAAGGACTTCTGTGCCTCAGAAGGGACCAGGATCCCTGAGAGGTAGACATCCACCCACCTCCTGGCCCAGGAGCCTGGGGTCTCTTTGCTGCTCTTATCATTTCATTCCTCCCTTACCTTTATGCTTATCACGGAACAAAAAAATAAAGCTGTGTTCAGGAAACCAGGGGTGTGGCCAAGATTGCCATCCATTCCTGACAATATTCACTTTTGGATTAATTCAGAAAGTGACCCATCTTGATTACCTTACAGAATTCCCACAGAAATGGTCAGAGAACCAGAACTTGACAGAACATCTTAATGAGGCTGGAGTGAGATCAGGTTACACAAAGAATGTTCTTGGATTAGCTGGGAAACCACTGGAGATCCTGAAATGTTTTCAGGACCTTTAGATGAGCAAACACACAGTGACAGGTCTGCTGGAGTAGGATTAGGAAAACACTGGTCTTTCCCAACAAATGATTATGGCTTTTTGTCCTGGATAATAAGGGTTATATTATATCCTGTTTTCCTTTTTACCTTGGCTTCCAGGAGGCTCAGTTTTATGTTCGACTCTAGACCTACTTTCCCTGGGCTGGTTCTCTGGTATAGGCCCTGGTCCCTTTCCCCTCTTCATCACATGAGCCTGTTTGACTTATGTACGTGTTTCCCGTTATGGCTGATTGTGGGACATCCTTTCTGGAGAGAGGCACAGCATCAAGAGTGAGTAAGCAATGATGGGGGGCAACAGTGTCCTTGAAGGGCTCTCTGCTGAGGATGGGTTAGGTATGGGGGCTGGCAAGGAGGACATGGGACCGAGGCCTCAGGGGTGGCAACCAGGAGGTAAGTGTCAAGGAGCCTTCGCTGATGGTGACATCTCAGCGTGTGCCATTCCATGGACACTTGAAGTAAACAGAGGCGTTGCAAGTTAGCCTCAATAGCTCACGTGCACAGGAGGGAGAAGCCATGCACAGCTCCCGGCCCCTTGCTCAGGCGTCACTGCTTTCCTGTTTCTTGGCTGTCCTGGTGCGGACCTGAGGCAGTGCTGGGTGTCTCCGTACCTTGCTTGGCTCTCTGCCCTCGTGCCAGAAAGAGAAGACTCAAGCTCTATGCGCGCTCGCGCTCGGGTCTCACCCTACCTCTTGTTGAGACTCACTTAGATTATCCCTGTTTTTTCTCACTGATGAAGATAGTGCTACAGTGAGCCTGTTAATGCGTGCAGCTTTTTCCCTCTCTGAAGTCATTTCCACGGAGTAATCCCCCAAATGTGGAACCACTGCGCCAGAGTGTGAGCATTTGAATGCAGGAGTGTGTGGGGCTGGCCCGACGACTCTGGCCAGCTCCCAGGCCACCACCCCCATGTTGCCTATTCCTGTGCCCCAAACTCGTCACTGTTGGGTTTGCCACGAAGACGTTAATTTGCTACAAAACTGCACCTTATCACTCAATCTGAATTTCTTTGCTTGCTAGGTGGTTGAACAGTTTGCTCTACTTTTTGTTGTCTTTTTTGTTTCTGCCTTTTGTGTTTCATTCTCATGAACTCTCTGTTCATGCCCATCGTACATTTATCAGTCAAGGACTTGATGAAGTCATTAACATTTGAGGGAATTTTTAAATGCAATAGTAGCTATAGGTCTGTCATGTTTAATACAAATACCTTTCTAGCCTGTGTTCCTTCTTATTTTAGTTTTTTTTTTTTTTTCTACCAGAAGTTCAGATTGTTCCCTAGTCAAATCGTGGCCCTGATTTTGCTGGTGAAAGGGAACTGGCTGGTTGTCGTTCCTCACCCTGAGTTTGGGCACCACCCCAAAAGGCTGCCAAGCCCAGCTGGGAGTGGGCTTTGGGGGCATAGCTTGTGCATTTGAGGCCTGTACCCAGACACCTCATTGTGCTTTATTATCACCTGAGCCCCAGAGGCCTGGGAGCTGGGGCAAGTCCGACAGCTGGACAAGGGTTGCTAGCAGGGCATCAACCTTGGATCTGAAGGACCAGGGTAGGTAAGCTCCCAACTCAGCCCTGGAGGGTGGCCAGAACCAATCTTGTCTTGGGCCACGGGGCTCTCCAAGACCCGCCCCTATCTGAGAAAGGTCCAAAGGGCATGTCCCTTAGTGGCCATATGCCACCCTCTATGTTGGTAAGTGCTTGGTGAGCCCCTGGGGACCTGGGGGCCACCCCGGGGGTGTGGTGGGAGCACTCACTTCGCCCCCAGCAGAGGGTTTTGTGCAGAGATAGGGAGGGGCTGTGCCACACATACTCAGCAAGACCCCTTCTAGATCTTCTGTTCTACAGACCCTCACATCTAGCAGCTCCTCAGCCTCCTGCCCACCATGCCGTCCCCTTGGGGTGCCTTGGTCACTTGTCAGTCCCGCTGATCATGCACTGTCCCGTCCTCCAGGAGCCTTCCCTTGCTGCCTACTGCGATCAGTTCCCAGGCCTCTGCCCAGCACTTCCTGGAGGGGCATCCTGAGGACTTCCCGGTAGAGGTGTCTCCACAGGCACAGGCTGGCTATTACCTGGCCTGCAGAAAGGCGCAGCGGATAGTTGTCAGACCGAATGTGTTGTGGGCTGGTCGGACCCCAGGCTCTGGCACACAAGTGAGGTGTCCCTCTGGGAACCCCCGGCCTCCTTCAGATGTGAGTGTGGAGTCTCAGGGTGCTTAAGGGGGGTGGGGGAAGCTGGGAGGTGCTCCCTTCCTGCCTCGTGGCAGAGCCTGGGCAAATCTCGGGAAGGCAGCCAGCCGTCCCCTGTCTCCGGCCTCCTTTGTGTGTGAGTCACCATCTGGAAGTCGCCGTCATTTGTTTTAATTTAGCGGGAGTCGGCTCATCTTGGGAGTATGGCCACCGGCTTGTCCTTCCTTCCACTGTGGCTTTATGCTCAGCGAGGAAAGGGGGTGGGGTGCAGAGTGCTTGGCAATAAAGCACTTTCTCCTCATCATCTTTAAAAAATTTTTTCTTAGCAGAAGCAATGGGAGAAATTTACTGGCCTGTCAGAAAAGCCATTGCTCATCAGACTGCAGAAAGGAAAAGCAGAGGTCATCAATTCATGGGCAGTGTCCCAGGAAGGGATTAAATCATTTAGCAACATGTCCTTAAGAAATCATTGAAGCCTCATACTGTCATTCTCTTTTCCTGGACCTTCCCATCAAATACATTTTCCAAATGCAGAGCGAGTCGGACGCTGATGGTTATCTTCCCAGCGGTTCCAAAGGCTGTGCCTCCGCCATTTCTGCTAGAAGACCTGGCACCTGCGTGTGCGGGGGGCGTGGGGATGACACACATGTGTGCGCCTCCTTGTGCCGACAAATAGGTGGTCGTGTGATGTGGTTACATAAACACACACACACCACCATTGCTTAGCCGCGATGGTGTTCGGTTTTCTTATGTTTGTGTTCTGTTGTGAACTGCCATCCCTTCGTTCAGATAAATAAAGGTAGAAGTATATTCCAGAAGACCCATTAGTGTTCCCTGGTGTGTGATCTGTGCCATGCACAGGGCTCTGGGGGCCTGGCCTGGTGTCCTCAGATGCCTGGGGGGACCTGCGAGCAGCCCCCCGCTGCTGTGCCCCGTGGGAGCCCGTGGACTAGTGGTTGGGAGCTTTGAAGCTGGCTGCAGCTGGGTTCAAACGGCTCTTCCCCACCATCAAGTGGTGTGGCTTCTCCTCTCAAAGACGTCCTCTAGGGCCACAAGAGCCTAGGATGTGCGGTGCGTTTAAGCAGATGAAGGGTCCTTTCGGTTGTCAGAATGTCTCAAATTCTGGCAGCCTGTCTCACCAGGACACTCGTCATGATGCATGAGGTGTGGATAACTAAGATATCATGATGGTTAATGTTATATGTCAACTTGCCGGGGCCGCGGGGGACCCAGGTTCAACATGATTTCTGGGTGCATCTGTGAGGGTGCTTCCAGAAGAGATTAGCATTTGAAGTGGTAGACTGAGCAAAGCAGATTGCCTTTCCCAGTGTGGGTGGGCCTTATACCACCAAAGGCCTGAATAGAACAAATAGAACAAAAAGTGGAGGGAAGGAGGATTTGTTCCCTTTCCGCCTGCCTGCTGAGCTGCGACTTGTCTTCTCCTGCCCTTGGGCTGGGGATTCTCAGGGCTTGGGACTCCAAATGGAACTACCCCACTGGCTCTCCTGATGTCAGATCGTGGAACTCCGCCTCCACGGTTGCCTGAGCCGGTTCCTCCTAATAAACCTCTTTTTTTGTTAGAGAGAACACTGACTAATACAGATATGAAGGTGGTCCACACAGCCCGGCCAGTCATGAAAACAGTCAACACAAACAGATGAAATATCCTTGTTGGAACTAAACAGGAAGACGTTCTAAGCACGAATCATCCCCTTTTGTTCATCTCACAAACTCTCGGTGAACAGGTGCCCTGTGTTGGGCCCTGGGCCAGGGATGCAGGGGTGGACCAGCCACCTCTCTAGCCTCGCAGGGCTCGGGTACCTGTGGGAGATGGCTGTCCCTGGTGGGTGAGCAGAGAAGCGGGGAGGCTGGGCCCTGCGCAGGCAACAGCCGGGCCATGGTGGTGGGGGCTGAGGGTGGACGCTCCCCTGCACCAGGCACTGCCCACCTCTCGGGGACAGGGTCCCCGTGGGCAGGTGGGAGAAGCTCGGCAGGTCTGCGGAACAGCAGGGGAGTGGAGAGGTGCCAGCCCCCACCGAGACGCACCCCCCACCGGGCCAGGCAGCCAGAGCTTAGCTGGGCTGGCAGACTGCATCTTCAGAGTCTTATTTCCATCTTACAGAAGACACTGAGAGCAGAGACAGCCCAGGACAGGGCAGGCGTGCACTGAGGCCCTACTAGGGCCTGCCACTCTGGCCCATGGACTCTGAGGGCCTGGAGCGACCCGCTCAAGCTTGCCATCCCTGGAGTGCCTTCCATTTTCCTCTCCATGTGACAATATCACACCCCACCCCCACCAGCCTCGGAGGGCCCAGTGAGCGCCAGGCTGTGCTCCTTGACCAGGTTCCCCCACAGTGTTACCTGCGGTCTGCCTGGGGGTCGGGAGTGTGGGCCACACCGAGGGCCTGGTGAGACATCTATGGCCCCGGCCAAGGGGAAACTGAGAGACCGCCGGGCGGCTGTGAGGCTTGGAGGTGAGCAAGCTGCTCGGCGGCTATCCCCTGGGGACTGGCTCATCCCCTGGTCCATGATCACCCTGGGAGGTTCATGGGGCAGCTCCTGTTCCTCCCAGAACCACCCCCCCCACCCCTGCAACCCGTGCCTCTATCAGCTAGTTAAGTGCTGAAAGCTGGAAGTGCCCTGGCCCACTGGAAATGGTGCTGGGTGGGCCTATGGCAGGAACTAGTCAGTGTCCTCCGGGATGGCGGGAGCATTCTCATGTCAGAGGACTGTGGGGTCGGTCTGGAGTTGTGGGACTGTGCTTACTCTCTGCAGGGGACAAAGGGCCCTCTGTACTGCCCACAGACTCCATTCAGGCCTGTCCTCTTTTTTAAAGATTTTATTTATTTATTTGAGAGAGAGAAGGAGCGAGAGAGCATGAGCAGGGGGAGGGGCAGAGGGAGAGGGAGAAGCAGACTCCCCACTGAGCACAGTCTGACACTGGGCTCAATCTCAGGACCCTGAGATCATGACCTGAGCTGCAATCCAGAGTCGAACGCTTAACCAACTGAGCCACCCAGGTGCCCTATCTTGGTGCCTCTTAAACAAGCTGTAAGTGACTATCTCCCTGCACCTGCAGGCCAACTAGATGGGAGATGCAGTTAACAGCTGTGGTCCCCTTCCGCAGGAGCTAAAGCCTATGGAGGTGTGTGCTAAGTTCTCAGGGATGCGGGAGCACACAGGGGCCTTGCCCCTGGGGTGCAGTGGGCACCAGGCTCTCCTGAGTGGGTCCCAGAGCAGCGAGAGCAGGACTTGAGGGAAAGGGGGTAACAGCCAGCACAAGACCAGGGAGCAGGGAACATGCTGGGTGTAGTAACTAGCTCGTCTCTCCGGCCAGGACTTCCCCAGCTTTGGCACCAAACGTCCCACGGGCCAGGAAAGCGCTCCATCCTGGCTCAACTGGGACTGTTGGTTCTCCTGCTAGGAGGCGGGTACGGGTGTAAGAGGAGAGGCCAGAAAAGCAGGCCAGGCTTAGAGGGTGACAAACACACCCAGGAGCTTAGACTTGGCCCTTTGGGTGGTGGTGGAGCCACAGGGTCAGATTTTGCTTCTGAAAGATCTGGAGGCTGCACTCAAAGACATGGGCAGGGGAAGGCAGGGGTGAGTCAGGAGGCTTCTGGTGATAGAGGCCAGGCTTTGAAGACTTTTAAACTGGGCTGCATGGGGGAGGGGAGGCATGGGGAAGGCAAGATCAGGAACTCAGGACCCAATAGGTGTTGGGGGAGGCAAGGGCCCTGCCCAGGATCATGGCCTGGGCCTAGGTGTCCAGGCGTGGGTAGATGGGATCCATTCCCCCAGGGGAGCTGAGCCGCTCTGTGTCGGACCCATGGAGCAGGAGGGCCGTGGAGGGGACAACAGATGAAAAGATGTCCTTCAGCTTTGCCAGTTTGCTCTTCATAAGGGGATGAGTACGAATCAGTGGAGACCCTGGGTGTGGACATTGGTTTCCCCAGTGGATTCCTCAGGACAGAAGGGCGCTATGTGGGACATGGCACCGAGCTAGTTAAGTTTGGGAATGCTGAATTTATCTTGCTAAACAAGCCTCCTCTCTGGCTGACCCCCAGAGCTGGACCTTGGCACCACCATGGGCCCCACAGGAGTTGGAGAGTTAGGGTACTCAAGGCACGGGTGGAAAGGGCTGGCATGGACTCTGCTAGAAGTCAGCCACAATAGGATGAGGAAGTGGGAGTCAGAGAAAAATGGGGGACTGAGCCAGGGCCAAAGAAGGAGAGACAGGCCAAAGGGGCACTGAGGCCCCCGCTCCCATGAGGCCCAGCACAGTCCAAGAGGTGGGGAGACAGGCCAGATGATGGGAGCCAGCATTCTTCCCGGACCCATACCTGCTCCTGGGCCTCACTGGAGCTCTCCCTTCTCCTGATCTACCCTCTTCTGTCTCCAATTTCATCCCTGGTTTATTCTGTGCATCTTTTCCTAACATCTGGTGTGCAACGTAGAGCTTATTAATTTTCATTCTATCTTTTCCTTAACATAGCACCTAAGGTTATAAATTTCTCTCCAGTAAATTTTACCTGTATCCCAGGAGAGTCAATATCTGCTGCTTCTATTATTGCTTGCTTTATGTCCTTTGTATTTTTCATTATCATTTCTCCTTTGGCTCATGAATTATTGTTTTCCAGATGTATCTGGGTTTGGGCCTTGACCTGTGATTGACTTCTAATATCACTGTGTCTTGATTAGAAAGCATGTTCCGTATATCATCTTTGGTATTTGTTGAAGCTTTCTTTGTGGCCAGCTACACAGTCAATATTACAAACATTCCATCCATGCTGAGAAAATGTGAATGCAGAGTTCTGTGTCTCCCCAGTAGGTCATACATAACAATGGTGCATTTCAAATCTCCTTATTTTTATGATTTTTATTCTGCCTGATGTATCACCTTTCCAAGGTTAGTGTGTTAAATCTCCCAGCCATGCTGGTGAGCTGGTTACTTTCACCTAAGTGTGTCATTGTCACTCTGAGGTTCCATTATTGTTTGGCGCTATTATGCCTCCTGGTACATAATCTGTGTCATTGCCATGGTGCCAGTTACCGTGTCACCATAGTGCTTTTACCCCTGCTTTTACCACTTTTTCTACAATGGCTTTCTTCTGGGTCCCTTTTCCTACCACCTCACTTTTAACTTTGATAAGTCATTAAAGTTCATATATGTCATATACTTGCTTTAAAAAAATCTAGCTGGAGAATGTTTTAAAATTATATATATATATATATAATTAATAATTTAATAATTTAATAAATAATTTAATAAATATATATTTAAAGATTTATTTATTTATTTTAGAGAGCGAGCACATGCGCAAGCACCCGTGAGTGGGAGGGGGGCAGAGGGAGAGAATCTTAAGCGGGCTCCACGCCCAGCACGGAGCCTGATGTGGGGCTCAGTCTCACGACCCTGAGATCATGACCTGAGCCAAAACCAAGAGTCTGATGCTTAACCGACTGAGCCACCCAGGTGCCCCTGTTTTTTAATGATATATTTTGAATTACTTTTACTGTCTTATTTTCTGCCTACCGTACTTTTTAGCATTTTTTCCCCTTTGTCCCTAGTGGATTCCGTTTTCTTATTCTCTTTCCCTCCCCTGCTGGTCTAGAGGTTGTAAGACCTATTTCTGTTTTATGCACTTCATTTTTTGTGTTTAGTGGCTTTCAGGTGTACAGACTTGAGCACTCCTCAGTTCATGGAGTTCTCCCCTTTCTCCCCTCCCTCACCCCTCTGCCTCTCTCCTCCTTCTCCCTCCTCACCATCATCAGCCCACACTGGGCCCATTCCTCAGATATGCCAGCCCCTCTTGTGTATTTTTATGTGCTTCTCCAGTCCCCATGCCACATATTTATTTTTATCTATTAGTAGATAAGAAAAATACAAAGTATCATATCATGTGTGTGGGCCTTTGTAGTCCACCTTCATGGTGTCAGGCTGTAGGTTTCCCCCTTTCTCATGGGCACCCTTACGTCCAACACACCTCCTGCCTGCTGCACTGTCCTGGCTTCATGTCACTCACCACAGGCCTGACAATGGACTGGGCCTCTCATGTGGCCTTGAGAGGCCTGAGGGCACTCTTGTTTCTCTGTAACTGCGTTTTCCTCCTGAATTCTAACTCTGCTGGTGTTGGTTTGTTTGACACTTAACAAACACTTTCGTGTAAAGTCTTGTGTCTTTCTGTAATTCTTGGAACTTCTCTGTCAGCATTCCTTCAAATATTTTCTCTCTATTCACTCTTCTTTCTCTTTCCAGGATCCCTGGTATAGGGACAGGGACACTTTTTTTCTATCTTCCACACCTCTCAACTTTCCTCCTATGCTTTTCCCCCTTATCCCTCCTGATGCATTCTGGAAGAGTCCCTCAGTGAAATCTTCCAGTCAGTTTCAACACTAGTCCACTTTTCACATCCAACATCTCCAGCTGGTTCACCTTCATAATTACCTTTAAACGTGTGTTCCCAATATGCTCGCTTATGATTCTGAGCACTTCAGTTGCTTGTCTCAAGTTCCTGTTCTGTCTATCCCATCAGTCTGTCTCCTTTGGCATATGTGGCTCCCTTTGGGATCTTTCTGCCATAGAGCCTCACATGTGTGCATGCATGTTTTAGGTCAGGCAGTGGAGGGTAAAAGAAAGTGGAACTAGACAGACCGGAGTTCCACCTATCAGCTAGGTAACCTGTGGGCCTTTGCACAGGATGCTCTTTCTACCTGAGAAATGCCCCCACTTCTCCTGGATTGCCTAATTCCTATCCATGAAGTTTAGAAGCCTTCTTTCACACCCACTCCCACCTCTGGTGGGACAGGTGCCCCTTCTCTGTTGCCATACATCCTGGCCTTTCTTCAGTTGTCACACTGGTCATACCCTCCCACACACACACACACACACAGTTTTTGATATAAAAACATGTGAAATATACATATGGAAGAATCCATGCAATGCAAACGTACTGTTTACATTATAATAGCACAGTGAATACCTCTGTACTTGTACCCAGTTTAAGAATGGATTAGTTCCAATAGCTTGGAATATGCCCTCCTCCTCCCAGAGGGAATCACTGTCTAGACTTCGGTGATAAACATCCTTGCTCTTCTGTTAGTGTATATAATGAACTTTATAGTATTGCAATTTAATTACATATATTCTGTGATGCTCTCTCTCTATGAAGTTTTTGGAATTTATCTCTGTTAATGCATGTAGCTGTCTATAATTCATTCCTTTTCACTGTTGTGAAATTATAGCCCATCATATCTATATACTACAATTATTTTATTTATTTATTCTACTGCTGAAGAGCATATGGATTTCTTTCCCTTTTTTTTTCCTATTGCTGACAGTGCTCCCACGAACCCTACAGGACACATGGGCAAGAATTTCTCTAGGATGTGTGTTTATATATATTTGCAGGAAGTGTATCTATTTGTACAGTGCGTTTAGAGGAGAAAAAGTGCTGGATTCATCTCTTCTAGGTAATGCCACCCTGTGTCTCAGAGTGGTGTGTGCCAACGTCAGCTCTACCAGCAGTAGGGGAGAGTTCCCATTGCTCAACATTACCAACACTGCATTGCCAAACTTACAAACTTCCGTCTGTTCGGAGCGTGTGAAATAGTATCTTATTGTGGTTTTCATTTGCATGTCTTTTATCAGTAACATGGTTAAGTATCTTCTCATATTTATTATTCATGCAGGTTTTCTCTTTTATGACTTTATAACAGTCTTCTCAAGTCTTTTGCACGTTTTTCTGTTGGGTGGTTTTTCTTTTCTTACTGGATTTTGTGATAAAGCTGCTTATACCAGACTCATGAGAACCAACTGTGCCCATCTCTTCCCATCTCTGCACCTCGTGACCTCACACTGGTGGCTTGAAATTGGTCACATGGGAGTTTTTACATCATGAAGATTAGCAAATGCTACAAATCAGGACTTTCTTGGGTCTGGAGAAGCTGTTGTTCAACCTTTTCCAGCAGACCGCTGCTTACAAGAGTTCTTTTTGTATCTAGGCTCGAGTCACTTGTTAATTATGTGCTACAAATATTTTACCCCACATTGTGGTTTTTAAAAATATTTCCTTTGAGTAAATTTTGATTAACAGAAGTTCTTAATTTTAATGTGGTTTCATCTTTAAATTTTTTCCTATATGTGTGGTATGCTTTGTGTCTTGTTTAAGAAATCTTTCCTATCCTGAGGATATTAAGAATCCTCTCATCTTTTCTTCTGAAAATTTTGGAATTTTGCCTTTTACATTCGAGTCTTTAATATACCTGAATTTGTGTGGGTTGTGGGGTAGGGGGCCCTATTTATTTATTTATTTATTTATTTATTTATTTATTTATTTATCTATCTATCTATTTATTTAGCAAGCTGAGATCACATATTTCCTCACAGACAGAGAAGAGGGCAATGTAATGATATCTGTGCTGAATTGGGTGAGATAAGGCAAATATCCAATAACTCTGCAGTTCGAGTCAACGCTAGTGAGAAGATATCCATACATTTTGTGATTTTATGTGTGTCGTTTGGATGAATTGTCCCAAGATACATATCTATATGGTGCCCAGTTGTGGTAGATTAATTGCAGAAACAGGCCGTCTTTCTCATGGTTGCCTATAGCCATTTGCTTAGGAAGGGCCCTCCCAAACTGATGCTGGGCTTGGTGCCATGACTTGCTTTGGCCAACAGGGCAGTAGCAGAGGCTTAGAAAAGCACATGTACATTTTTGTTCTTTTCTTGTACTTCTGCCACCACCTTGAGAGCAAGCCTGGCTTAGCCTGCTGGAAGGATGTGAGTGACATGTGGAAGAGAGTGGAGCCATTCCAGCTGAAGCCATCCTAGACCGGACAGCTCCCAGCCAACCCATCAACTGGTCAGCCACAGTCATGCAAATCTAGTCCAGAGTGCAGAACTGCCCCACCAACCTGTGGACTCCTGAGAAATAACCAGTGGTTACTGTTTTAAGCCACTAGGATTGGGGCTGGCTTGTTACACAGCACTATCTCACTGATAACATGTTAGTTATTTGAGAGTAGTCCAGATCCTTAAGGTTTCCAATGGCATTGCCTTATTTATTTAGGCTTTAATGTTTTTTGAGTATCTCCTATGCATGATTGCTTAGGGATGCCCCTTTAAAATTTTGGTGAAAAAAAGGGTCATTTTACCCTTTGTTTTAATAGATAAATCAAGGTTGTTCTTAATACAGTTATGTTTTTATCATCTCCTCCAAGGTGTAAGATTTCATCTACTCCAAGGTGCCAAAGTACTCTGTCATTTAAGCAAGCTGAGAGCTTAGCAGCACTTTGGAAGAACCCAAATGTAATAGTAATGGTTAATGAAAATCTCTTTTAAAATTTAAAGTCATCTAAAACTATTAATATACTACTGAGCAAAGCTTTGGTGTTCTTCCTTTGGCTCTGAAATATTTTGTTTTTATCATCTGTTATTTTATTCCAAATTTATTCTTTGTTGCAAAAATTATTAATAAGGGAGTCTCATTCATTCTGGCTATCTAATAGTAGTTGAACAAAAATGGTGCCAGGTTCTGCATTTCATGTGGGTCCCCTCGTCCTCTTTTCTATTCAGGTATAATCCTTTTGCTGCTCTCTTCTTTTATCTCTGTACTGCCCACCTCCCTGGCTTAGTTCCTCTCTAGGAAGGACACATAGAAGATCCTGGTGGGACTAGAACCCAGTGTTTTAAAATCTTTCCAAAATTAAGGAGGACTCACTCTCTGGGATGAGGACTTACCCAAAGTCTTTGAAATAATATAGAATGGAAGTTTTAAATCACTAAGAGACCGAAACGATTAAAGGATTCTTTTTGTCTCCCCTCTAATTCATAATAAGTATAATAACTAGCATTTATGTCTGCTTACAGTATGCCAGGCACTCTTGTAAGCACTATAGATATACTGACTCATGTTAATTTTCAGAACAATCCTAGAGGACAGCTACTACTATTATATTCATTCTACAAATGAGGGGACTGGGCCAGCCTAAACAGTTAACAAACTTGACAGAGCTCACATAGCTTGTGAGTGTAATAGGGATTCAATAATCCAGTTCCAGAGTCTGCATCCCTAGCCAAGAGAGTAGTAAACTATGTTTAGATATCACCTGCACTGTTTACAGTCCTGTGATACGTGTGAGAGCTGGCTTCAAATGTCTAAGCAGCCCAGGACCCCTGAGCTGGCATGACTCCCTGGTTTTAGGATTAACACAGAGAAATTTATTTGCAACCCACATTCCTTCTCTGTACACACTTCACTTGGAATCACCAGCTAACATTTTGTCCTACTTGTTTTTCCTCCCTCTCTCTCTTTTTACTGTACCATTTGAGAATAAGTTGCAGATATCACAACCGTTCCTAAGTATTTCAGTGTGTCTCCCAAAACAACATTCTTTTATATACCCGTAATATAATTATCTAATTTAACATTGATTTTTTTTGACATTTTTGAAGAGTACAGGCCAGTTGTTTTGTAGACTGTGTTTTATTTGAGTTTGATGTTCCTTCATGATTAGATACGGGTTATGCATTTCCTGCAGGAATATTCCAGGAATGATGTTATATCTTTCTTAGGGCATTCCTCATGATGCTGGTTTATCCTATTACTAGTGATATTAATCTTAAGTCAATGTCAAGGTAGTGTCTGCCAGATTTTTCTATAGGAAAGGGATTTTTGCCCCTTTAAAATTAATAAGTAATCTGCAGAAATAATCTATTCATCAATTAACTTCCATCTAATGGTTTTAGCATCCAATGATATTTCTTGCCTGAATCATTAATTACAATGGTGGCTATAAAATGGTGGTTTTTAACTCTGCATCATTCCTTGTAAAGAGGAATGTTCATTCCTTCATTCCTCTATTCATTTTATTACTTATACTAACAGTGATACCATGTATTCTGTTTTTATTTGCTGTCTTATATTCATTGTTGTCATTATTCATTTGCACGTTGAGATCATCTCAGATTTGGGGACCTCTTCAATCTGGATATTGTGTCCTCTCTTATGCCTTACTCAGTTTTCCAGCACTTCCTTACTTTCTGGCACAGCACAACAGTCTAGACTCGCAATGTCCCTTTTCTGTTCCAGTCTTGGATTTAGTCATTTTGTTAAGAAGCCTCGATTCAATTTAGGGGGGGAATGGCAGTTAGAAACTGAGATCTAGGCTCTGGTTGTACTCAATGGTCCTGGAGTATCATGCTTCTAGGTCCTTTAAGTGAACAGAGGAGGAAATACATGGGGTTTTTTGGTTGTTTGTTTAAATTAGGAGTCTATCTGATTACCTGTAATTCTAATCCAATGCCACAGGATTCTTCTCTTTACCTCTCCTTGCCTTTTATTTCATTCTCCCCCAAAGAGTAATATACACACTCATTTGCTCAATTCTATAATACACATAAAAACAGTTCCAGAGTTTCTTCTCCAAAGAAACTTTAAAATTTATTTGTAAGTAATCTCCTATAATCTTTAAAATTTCTTCCACATCAGTGATTTTTTGTGCCTTATTTCTTACTTTATTTATATTAGTCTTTTCTTCTGTTTTTTAAGAAAAATTCACTAACTAGAATATCAATTTATTAATTAGTCCTACTCTGTTCTCAACTTCAATGATTTTTGCTTTTTATTTTAGTATCTTAATCTTTATGCTATTCTGGTGACTTTGTTTTAGCTTTATGAGTTACAGTTTATTCACTGCTTTTAACTTTTTCAGATTATGAATTTTCCTCTGGCAATGCATTAAGTAAAACATTTCTGTTATCTTTATTTTTTAGGCATTCTATTTCATTTGGTTTTATTTTTCCTTTCATCCAAGAGTAGCTTAAGAGAACAGTTTTAAATCGTCAGAGTAAAAGGCTTTTTAAAAAATACACTCTTAATTTCCAATTTTTATTGCAAGTGATAAAAAGTGTTGGTTTTCACCTTGGCGGTGATGCTTTCCTTGTGAACAAACATTTGATTAGTTGTGAATGTTCATTGTGCACTTGAGAATGTATATCCTCCATTACCAGGGTATAATAGTCATTTATCCATAAGATCTGCCTTATCAATTATGTTGTTTAGATATTCTTTACTCCTAGTCATTTTTTGGTTCACTTGATCTATTTTGTATGTTAATGTCTCCTACTGTTGGTATTTTCCTATCTTCCCTTAAAAAAAAATTATCATTTTGATGAACGTAAATTCATCAACTTTTGTGTATGGTTTGTGATTTGAGATTTTGTTTAAGGAGTCCTTTCCCATCATTCGGTCATAAAACATATTCCTTTATGGTTTTTTTTGTTGCCTTCAGAGTTTAACATTTTACAGTTTGTCTATTATCCATCTGCACTTCATCTTTGTAGATTGTGTGAAGTAGTAATTCAATTTTATCATTTTAATTTTTTTATTTCTAAGTTTTCCCAACACTCTCTAGTAAACTGAAATTGTTTATTTAAATTTCTTTATGTACATGGGTCTATCTATCTCTGATATTTCTATTCTGTTCCCTTGGTCTGTTTGCTTCTGTATAAATATCATGGTATATATCTTTGTAGTATTACTTATTATCTACTTAGTAAAACAAGTTATATTATATTGCTCCTTTATAAAGTCATCTTACTCATTCATACCCCTTTATTCTTTCATATAAATTTTACATTGTTTATCCAAGTTTCTCAAAAAATGTAACTACATTTTATTGGGTCTGTATTGAATTTGTAGCTTAGCAGAGAAGTGACATTTTAAAAATTAATATTGTCTCATCAAGAGCTTGAATTGTCTCTCCATTTTTCAGATCATCTTGTCTTTTTTTTTTTTTTAAAGATTTTATTTATTTATTTGACAGAGAGAGACACAGCAAGAGAGGGAACACAAGCAGGGGGAGTAGGAGAGAGAGAAGCAGGCCTCCCGCGGAGCAGGGAGCCCGATGCGGGGCTCAATCCCAGGACCCTGGGATCATGACCCGAGCCGAAGGCAGATACTTAATGACTGAGCCACCCAGGCACCCCTCAGATCATCTTGTCTTTTGATAAAGTTTTTAAAAATCTTCTCTGCCTCTGTCTCTTTCTCTATATATGAAAGAATATATATATTCTGCAAATGATAGCTTTATATTTTGCCTTCTAGGCATATACTTTTTACTTCTCTTTATTTCCTTATAGTCTAAAACAGGAACTTCATCCTTTTCTTATTATTGATATTAAAGAGGATGCATGAAGTTTGATGTTTGCTGCAGGATTTTAATATGTAATCTTTACTAAGTTAATGAAATTCCATAACACTCGTAGGTTAAATAGGTTTTTTTAAGTTCATAAGTGTTGAACTTTATCAAAAGGCTTTTCTGTATCAATCTAAAAAATCACATCATATTTCTCTTTCAATTTGTTAAATTTTAAATTATACTGAAAGATTTTACAATGTTAAACCATCCTTGTGTTCTTGCAACAGACTTTATAGGTTATGCTGCTTATTTTTATAATACATTACAGATTTGACTATTTCATTTAGGTTCATAATTAAATGTCTGTATAATTAACTTTTTTAAGGTTGTTCTTAACTAGTTTTGGCATCAAAATTGTATTTGCCTCACAAAATGAACCGGGAAACTTTGTCTCTTTGGATATATTTTGGAACAACTTGTATAACTTGAGCATTTGTATATAATATGAAAATTTTGTAGACTTATCTTTACAACTATTTTGGCCTGGATTTATTTGTTTTTGGAGTAGGGGTGGGCATAGAAGGGAGAGTTTTGACTACCAATTTAATTTTGTTACTATTTCCTGGTTTACCTATTCATATTCTTCCCATACAACTTTGGTTTTCTATATGTTTATGGGATTTCATTAATTTCATTTAGGGTTTCAGATTTTTTCACATATAATAAAGTACTCCTTTATTATTTTAAAAATATTCACAGTTTTCACAAGTGGAAGTAAGAGTTAAGTGGAAGAAGTAAGAAGTTATTACAGCTTTCCGTTCTGTATTTTCTCTCATGTTTTGCTTTTATATTTGTCTTTTTTCCTTGATGAATATTATTAATTTTTCAATAATTCCATTTTTGCTTTTGTTAATCTTTATTGTTGTATTTAATTGATCTCTGTCCTGACAGTTATAGTTTCCTTCTGTCTTGTTTTTTTTTGTCTTTACTTTGTTGCTCTTTTTCCAATTTCTTAAATTAAATGCTTAGCTTGTTTGTTCTTAATCTTACTTAAAAAAAATGCATTTAAAGTTATAATTTTCCCTCTGAAAAATGCTTTTTTGACAAATTGTCCTTTTATTATTATTTAGTTATAAGTATTCCCTAATTTCCTTTTTAGCCCAAGGTCTATTTGGTAATATTTATTTCCCAAAAATGTGGGATTAAAGAAAAATCTCTCTTATGTTGTTTTTAGTTGTATTATATTATATTTAGGAAACACGTTCTGTGTGAAATTCATCCTTTGGACTTTATGGGGGCTTCCTTTATGTCCTAATGCATGGTCAGTCTTTGTACATGTCCCATGTGTGCCCTAAGTCAATGTGTATCATCTATTTGTTGGGTTTAGGTAGGTTCTCTATATATCTATCTATTGTAGTGTTCAGATCTTGATATATGTGCTTATTTTATTTTGTCTGCTTGATTTATCAGTTTCTGAAATGGTATATTAAAATATCCTAGAATAATTATTGGTTCATGTATTTATCTGCAATTTTGTCCATTGTTGCTCTATATATTTTGATGCTATAATGGTAGGGACACGTTTTCATGATTGTAATATGCATATTTTATTTTTCCTTTAAGTAGTTTATAACATCCTTATTTTTTCCTAACATTTTATCCTAAATTCTATTTTGTGAAATACCATATTTCATTGTTTCTAAGTCAGGCATCTTTCCACATTTTAACATCTCTAAATCGAGTTGCTTCTTATTCTTGCTGTCAGAGAGGCAGCAGATGTGACCTACTTGTCATTGCTGGTGCTTATGTGAACGTAATGATAGCTGTTCTTTTTGTCATTACTTCAAATGAATTATGTGCATTGTCGGTACTCTATGTGTTTAGTTTAATTTCTGTTTAAAATGTTTTCAAAAGCTTATGTTATGATTTGGCACCGAAATGAAAAGTTATAAAAGTTATAATAATATAATGCAGAAAGACATGAAAATAGAGCAAAGGGCAGACATTTGCTGTTAAGAAAACAAATATTTGTTGTTGGAGAAATGCCTGCAATTCTAAACTTTCATGCAAAGCAATAACCAATGCTTTCTGAAACCAAGAATTGAAGATATTCACAAATAGATGGAGGTATGTCACTTTTGTTACTCAGATTCATACAGAAGGAATGCCTATCACACCAAGTGCTCCAACCAGAGGGAAGATTGTTTTTCATATCCCCTGGAATGGATGAAAGAAAACGAAAAACAACCCGAGGCTGCTTTGCCTATTGCTATGTCATGCAGAACTATAGTCAGGGGGTCAAGCGGACTCATATGTGGTCTTTTGGGATTTTTGGCATAGCATCATGTTTTCAAGTTTCAGCCATGTTGTAGCATGCGTCAGTACTTCATTTGTTATTACCCAGGCATACTCCATTGTATGGCCACACCACATTTTGTTTACCCATGTATTAGTTGACAGACATTTAGGTCATTTCCACTTTTTGGCTACTATGAATAATGTTACTATGAACCTTCATATACAAGTCTTTGTGTGGACATATGTTTTTAATTCTCTTGGGTATTAGAGGTTCTGGAATCAATTCTAATGTATGTATATGAGTGTGTGTGTGGGGGGGGCGCTGGTTCCCATACCACCAAGCAATTCTTGGATACCAGCTAAGTGTCCTACAGTTCAACTCAATTCTGACACTCTCTACCCAGAGAAAGCATCATATTCTGGAAGGTAAGGGCTCAGTCCTGCAAGACTGACCCCTCCACTTCAGCTGCCAATCACAAGTCCAGGTTGTCACCTGGGCTTTGGACCAACTGGCTATAGATGGAAGCTTCAGTGACCCCTTCCTTGTGTTCAATCAATTTGCTAGAGTGGCTCATAGAACTCTGAGAAACATTTCACTTACTGGGTCACCAGTTTATTATTAAAGGATATATAACTCAGGGGCATCTGGGTGGCATACTCGGTTGAGCGTCTGACTCTTGGTTTTGGCTCGGGTCATGATCTCAGGGTGGGGGAACCCATTCGGCTCTGCCTCTGCACCCTCTCTCTCAAACAAATAAATCTTAAAAAAAAACAGGATATAACTCAGGAAATATATTTAAATCAAATTGACCCAAGTAAATCTTTATGACTCTTCAAATTTTCTGTTTCTGGTTATTTCTCCCATATTATTTCTTCTTTGTGGTATTTTTAAATTTTATTTTTCTCTAAGTGACTAAATGCATTTATTTTAAAAATAATTATACAGTAAAATTAACTTTTTTATCCTTTTTGTATTTATGAATTGTAACATATAGATAGATAGGTAGATGATAGATCTATGCAAATACTAACATAATCAGGATACAGAATGTTCTATGATCTAAAAGAACAAAACTCTCTTAACATAACAATAAAAAAATTAAAAGAACAAAACTCTCATGCTATTTGCACTTTACCTTCCATTCCTAGTCCCTGTCAATCACTGATCTGCTCTCTGTCACTATGATTTTATCTTTTAGAAAATTACATATTAATATAATCATATGGTATATAATAACCTTTTGAAATCAGCTACTTTCACCAATCACAATGCCTTTGAGATTCATCCAATTTGTTACAGGTATCAGCATTTTGTTCCTTTTTATTGCTAAGTAATATTCTATTTTATGGATGTACCACATTCATGCATTTGAGAACATTTGGGTTGTTTTTGGCAATTATGAATAGAGCTGCTAGGTACATTTGTATACAGGTGTTTGTGTGAACATAAGTTTTCTGTTTTCTAGGATAAATTTTCAAGAGTAGGATTGCTGAGTCATATAGTAAGTATACACATAGCTGTTTTTTTTTTTTTAATGGAAGTAGGTTGACACACAATGTTACATTAGTTTCAGGTGACCAGCATAGTGCTTTGTCTAGTCTGTAAGTTATGCTATGCTCACCGCAAGTGTGGCTACCATGTGTTACATGTACAACACTATTACACCGTACAACACTATTACAATACCATTGACTATGTTCCCTATGCTGTGCCTTTTATTCCAGTGAGTTATCCATTCCATAACTGGAAGCCTGTGTCTCCCACTCCCCTTTACTCATTTTGCCCATTGTCCCATCCCCTCTCCCCATTGGGCAATGCTCAGTTTGTCCTTTATTTATGGGTCTGTTTCTGCTTTTTGTTTGTTTATTCACTTGTTTTATTTTTTAGATTCCACATGTAAGTGAAATCATGTGGTATTTGTCTTTGTCTGACTTATTTATTTAGCATAATACACTCTAGGTATAACTTTTTAAGAAAATGCTAAACTATTTTCTGAGTGGCTATACCATTTTGCATTCCCATCAGAACTACGAGAGCCAAACACTTCTAAACAGAGTGTTTTACAGAGTGATGATATGAGACATATTTAAACACTGCATGAGAAGATGAGCATAGAGTCTTCTCTGTGAAGCACTGTGTTTAGAAGCGTGTGGTTCTTGTAGTTCATTCTCCTGTGAGACATGTTTAAAGAGTATGCTTAGCAGAGCTAAGTGTATGAGCACAGGATTTTATTTATTTACATTTGCCTAGTACATTTGTCCATCTTTTGCTGTTTCTCTTGTATTAGGGTTGAGTTGGGTTTCACTTTGTGATTTATTCTGAAAATTCTTTTCTAAAAACAGATGGGAGAATTCATTTGCAATTATTTGTAGATCAGATATGTTAAGTCTGAGCTCTGTCTCAAATGCTTCTTTTCTCTCAAATTCTTTTGGCTCTTTCATGAGTGTGCCATTTGGTTGCCTGTCTCATTTCTAACCTCCATGTCCCTTTATATGTTTAACTCATGTCTACACTTTCTTTTATTCTCTTTGGTTTTCTCACATCTTGTACTTCTGCTTTGTGATCTTCCTTCATGTATGATGTTGCTTTATAAAGTTTTGGGTTTTTTTTTTTTAATTCATAGAAAGATGTTTTGTTATTGACAATTTTATGGCAATATTTTCCAGATTGGTGTTCTTTGCCTGTTAAGCTTTGCTGATCTTACTCACTATCCCCCCCTGGTTTTATCTTTGTATTGGTGCCACGCCAGCAGCCTTTTAGCTTATCATGTCTTGAGTTGGATTTCCTTGCTTAGATATCTGAGTGTTTTTCACTGGCAGTTTCTGGGAACTGCCAGTCTATCTCTCTGGGTGGTTTTATAGCATTTCCTCCTTTGTTCCATCCATTGCCTCCTGCTCATGCCCCCTCCCTTCCACAGCCATTGCTGTGGGTCTGGATATAGGTGTGTCACTTCTAGTGTGTCCTTTACCCATAGGAAAGGAGATTTTGTCATTTTCTCCTGAGATCTGCTGCTGGAAATGACTCCTCTCCAGCTTCAGCTCCTCCTGCACTTGCCCCATGTGGTTTCTGAGCAGATTTCAGTTTATTTTGATAGTCCTTACAAATATTTTGAGTCTACAGATCATTACCATGTCCTACTTTTGCTGAAGATGGAGTCAACACCTTCTTTCCATTACTCTGTAATTTTTATAGTCTATCACATCCATCCACCCACAGCCATCATTTCTAAACTAGGTCCACAGTCACCCACAATGGCTTGTCTCCAACCATCCATTTCATATGTCCAAGCAACATTTTTTTAAAAAGATTTATTTATTTATTTTAGAGAGGGAACAGTCACGTGCAAGTGGGGGGAGGGACAGAGGGAGAGAATCTTCAAGTAGACTCCCTGCTGAGTGTGGAGCCCAATGGGGGCCCCATCCCACCACCCATAAGATCACAACCTGAGCTGAAACCAAGAATCAGACGCTCAAGTGACTGAGCCACCCAGGCGCCCCTGTCCTGGCATCATTTTGTGTAGTCTCAACTATGTTGTCATTCCTAACAACAGGTAGAAGAGTTGGCTCTGCATATTCATATTTTAGAGTGTAATGCCTATTATACATATTTGTTTCATTGTGTTAATTCATTCACCATTAACATTTCCTTTCCCTTCTCTTGACATTGTGCTTTTCTGACAGGCCTGCCAGGTACAGAAACATGCCATAGAGGGTTTCTGAGTAACTAATACAAGGGCGTGGCTGCCCTCTCTAGGATCATCTGTTTACTGGAGAGTGACCTTTCTGCCCAGTCATATTTATAGGCTCATCCACATCCACAGAACACATTTTTGAGCACTCTCCATACTTTCAGATCCTACCAGAGCCATTTGCTTAAGTGCCATCATCATCCTATGACATGTTGTTCCAAATTTGTCTCAAGCACCTTCACAAAGTTGTCTTCCCTGAAGATTTACTGTCTTAAAACATCACCACTGTTATGGACTGCATAACATTTCTGTCCTCCCCCATCCCCCAATTCATATATTGAAACTCTAACCCCATAGGATGGTATTAGGATGTGGGGGCCTTTGGGAGGTAATTAAGTCATGAGTACAGAGCCTGCATGATGGATTAGTGCCTTTATAAGAAGAGGAAACAAGTTAACCTTCTTTCTTTCCCTGTCCTGGGAGGATACAATGAGAAGGCAGCTGTCTATCAACAAGGAAGCAGGTCCTCACCGGAACCTGACCATGCTGGCATCCTGATCTTGGACTTCCAACCTCCCAAACAGTAAGAAGTAAATATGTGTTGTTTAAGCCACCCAGTCTGTGGGGATTAGTTGTAGCAGCCCAAACTGACTGAAATAGATGCCAGTGGGTGATTGCCCCTGCTTGGAGCCAGCAGATGCTGGGTGAGTTCTCCAGGTTCCACCCCCTGCTACATTGTCTGTGTCCCCCTCCTTGGTGGTCAGGCTCTCAATCTGCTCTTATCCCCTGATGAGGACCAGGATGTTGCTAGGCTGGAGGCCCAGGGCAAGCTTGGCTGTGGTGGGGGAAGAGGTACAAGGACTCTGACACCCACAGGGCTAGTCTCCTCTGGGGCTGCCTGTTCACCACCCCCGCCCCAGCCACCTACCTCTGAGTGGGCCAAGTGCTCTGGCTCTGTAGTTTCTAATAGAAACCTCAAGCAGCAAACAAGCATAATTCCTCACCAGTTCCTGTTCTCCTCCCTCATGACAATATGTACAATTTATCTTCTGGGAAGGAACACCCGGCCCTTTGGCATAACTTACTTACAACTCCCAATTTGTCATCCATCCCGAGAGAAAGGAAAAAATCATTCATTACAGAGGCATTGCTGGGAGGCAGGTGAGATGGAGAGACTCAACCCTGGGAAGGGTGATTTCGCTGAGGGTCCCCCCATTGCCCTGGAGGTGTGGCTCCTGGCTGCCTGCTCTGTTCTCTGCACTCCTTGCCTGACATTCACTCTATTTTATGGTCCTCTGGTGTTCCTGTGCCCTGACTCCCCAGCACCTGTAGTCAGAGAGCTCTCATGATGCACCCCACGGGGGTTCTGCTCCATTTTTAGATGGCTTGGCCTGTCTGCACCTTTTAACTCTGTTTTTTATTACAAATGTAATACATGCTGGTTACAGGAAAATGCAACTAATATAGAAGTATATTAAGTGAAATACACAATTTTCTTTTCTCATTGCCTTCCTCCAACCCTGATTTCCATTTTCAGGGATAACCACTCTTGACACCTTGGTGGATATTCTTCCAGATTATTTTCTGTGCATCTGCAGACACACACACATTCACACACACGCAAGCACTCACACCTGTATTAGATACTGCCAGTGCTGTCTAGATTTTCTTCCTCCGGCCAGTGTACCCAGCCGAACTGCTACTGGTTCAGAGTTGCACCCTCTTTTGAAGAACCATCCACCCTCAGCAGAAATGATCTGCCTCATCCAGCAATGTCTGGAAATTCTTGCCCATCCCATGGGGCAGCCCCCGATCAATGACTGAATAATACAGTTTCAAAAGCCTGACCTCCTTGCTAAGAGGTGGGCAGCTCTGTGGTATAGATGCATATATACACAGAAGTGTTTTCAGAAAGGAGCCCACGCTTATCCAAAGTATTTGGTGATTTGCTTTTTTCACTTTGCAGTATACCATTGACACCTCTGAATATAAGTCTACTTGATTTTTTTATGGCAGCAGAGTTCTCACAGAATGGATTTCCCATAATTTAAGTAATCAATAGTCCTACTAATGAAATTGAGTTTGTTCTTCACTGAATGAATGCTACAAAGCGCTACCGCATGCCAGGTGCTGTCTTAAGCACTGGGGTTGCCTCCAATTTTTCTCTCTTACAAAAAATATTAATATTTTTGCCAGCATATTCAAGCATGTGCATAAAAGTGGTTTTGAAGGGCAAGTCCTTAGAAATAGATTTGTGGATCAAGAGGAAACTTCATTTACAGTTTTAATGGGTCTTTTTAAGCCAATGTTCCTCCTTCAGCTCTGGTGATAGCTCCTTGCTATGTATCTACTTTCCTCTTTCTGACCTTCCTCTGCAACCTCTCTTCCTGGGTGCTTTCCCACCTGCTCACCGAATGCCTAGAAACACTTGGAGGGCCAGGACTTTCTGCTCAGCCCTGCTTGCTCTGCGGCTGCTCTTTCCCTGGGCTATGTCCACCCACCCTTCCTGCTACACCAGGCATTTGGATACCAAGGGCTCCTAGAGCAGCTTTCTATCGGGTCCCATTTTATATAGGAGGTCATTGGGACTCATAGAGGGTAAGTGGCTGTGCTGGTCAGGGTTCTCCAGAGAAACAGAACCAGTAGGAGATATATCTATCTATCTAGGAATTCGTTTATGCCATTCTGGAGGCAGAGAAGTTCCACGATCTGTCATCGACAAGCTGGAGAACTAGGAAGGCTCAGTGGTATAATTCAGTCTGAACCTGAACGTTTGAGAAGCAGGGGGCTGGTGGTGCAAGTTTCCAATCTGAGTCTGAAAGCCTGAGAACTGGGGGCACTGATGTCCGAGGGCAGGAAAAGATGGATGTCTCAGCTCAAGCAGAGAGTGAATTCGCCTTTCCTCCACCTTTCGGTTCTATTTGGGCACTCAGTGGATTGGATGATGCCTGCCTACATGGGAGAGGGCAATCTGCTTTACTCAGTTCACCAATTCAAATGCTAGTCTCTTCTGGAGACACCCTCACAAACACACCCAGAAACAACATCTTACCAGCTATCTGGACATCCCTTAGCCCAGTTAAGCTGACACATAAAATTAACCATCATAGTGACCCACTTTTCTGGATCCCCTTGTCTAAGTTTCCACCAAGAATTTCCATTGGGCTGTCCCAGAGGAACTTCAGATTCAGCATGTCCCAAATTATTCTCTTAGCCTCTGCCCCCAAACTTGCTCTTTCTATTCCCTATGATACCCAGGGGGAAATGTCCCATCTCCTTGGACACCTTGCTTTCCCTCCCCACCATGTCAGGTGTGGGCCTTCTCGGCCAGCCTTGGCTGCATTTCTAAGGCTCCCCTCCTGGCTGTGCCTTTATTCTGTCCTGGTCCTGGCTCTGGTCTGGAGTGAAGACCTCTAACTGGCTTGCTCCCTTCACTGGCAGTACAGGTCCTCCTCATCCTCACAGCCACTGGGGAGCTCAATACTCCTCCTTGGCTCCTACAGCCCTCTCTGAGTCCCCTCAGCTGGCTGACATAGTGCAAGCCCCTCCAGCCCTCTCCCTGGCAGTCTCCACCCTTAGCACCCCCCACAGCCTTGCACCTCAGTGAGATTCACCAATGAGCATGTAGGAAAGCTTCCCACTGGAAGACAGGAGAGGACTGAGATGTGCCCTTGTGAGGGGTGCCAACCTGGTGTGGTGGGAGTGGAAGAAGATGGACAGGCAAGCCACTGGGCTGGTTTCCTAGAGATCCTAGACCCTGGGTTGGTCACTATGTTGTTTGGCTTCAGGCTCCCCATGGACAAATCTAGGGCAACAGATAGACTGGCTCAGTAAGCTCTTCTAAGGAAGTAACTTTCTCAAGATCTAAGAGTATTTGGAGAAAACTGGGGACAACAGACCATTTTTATCGGGTCTTAGTTCTTCTCTGGATGGTTACTACAATGTGTTTGTGCTTCTCCGGGGCCTATTGTAACACCTCCTTGCATGGTAGGTAATGGATAAATGTGAAAGAGTGAGAATCTGTGCTTTTTCATTAGGAAAATGTATGACTTTCCTCATGGAGCAAAAGCTGAGACAGAAACCGGAAGCTGTCATTTGATTCTATTTGTCTGGAGAGTTGTTTTACTTTTTTATTTTTATTTTTTAAAGATTTTATTTATTTATTTGACAGAGAGAGACACAGCGAGAGAGGGAACACAAGCAGGGGGAGTGGGAGAGGGAGAAGCAGGCTTCCCGCTGAGCAGGGAGCCCGATGCGGGGCTCGATCCTGGGATCATGACCTGAGCCGAAGGCAGACGCTTAACGACTGAGCCACCCAGGCGCCCCTGGAGAGTTGTTTTAAATGAGAGTGACTGGTACATTGCTGGTGGCTGTATGTGTTGGTAAACCTTTTTGGAAGGCAGTTTAGTAATCTCTATGGAAAGTTCCCAAATTATGCATGTCTTTTTTACCTATTGAAATTCTAAAGAAATTGTTTAGGAGGTATGATAAGGTTTAGTCACAAGACTTATCTTTGCAAGTGCTATTTATAATGGAAAAAAGTTGAAAACAACCCATGTGTCCAACAATGGGAGAGGGGCTAAATTCTGGAACTTGTCTATATTGGAATTCTGTGTAGTCATTACAATTTCTTATTGAGGTTTTTTTTTTTTTTTACATGGAAAGGAAGTCATAATAAGTTATTGAGTCACGTTGCAAAATAGTATGTACCCTATGGAAAATTCTTAGAATGAAAAATCTACATATAGGCGTATTTTGGGGGAGGGTAAGAACCTTTGCGTTTTATTTTATTTATTTTTTATTTTTTAAATTTTAATTCAATTAATTAACATATTATGTATTATTGGTTTCAGAGGTACAGGTCTATGATTCATCAGTCTTATATAATACCCAGTGCTCATTACATCACACATACAGGCATATTTTTTGAATATCTGGCAGGGCCTTGCTACTCAAAGTGTGGTCCCTGGACCAGCAACCTGTGCGCCACCCGGGAGTTTGTGAGGAACCTACAGCCTCTGCCCACCCAGCCGCCAGGGTTTCCCGCGCACAGCCGCACGGCATCCGCTCCGACGCCATGGCTGTGTGTGGGACGGTGAGGGCTTTCTAGCTCTCCTTTCTGCTTATTTATCGGTGACAAATGGATATTATTGGCATGATGAAGAAAGGAGAGGGATGGAGGTTCTCTACAGAGCACATCGGTGGGCTTCATTGTCACAGAAGCTTCCTTGGCTCTCTCCGTCTGAGAGGGGGCCAGGCCGGCCAGGTCACTGCAGTCTGGGCTCCTGCTGGGCACTCTCATTTTAAGCCTCATCCCTTCCTGGGTGCATTTCGCTCTTCCAGGTTGGCTCTTGGCTTAAGAAGTGGGGTTTTCAGAACCGCTGCTGGGACCCTCCTGCTTCCAGGGCATGAGGCGGAAGGCGCTCGGCACCCAGGGCCCCGGGCCCAGACGAGGCCCTTTTGCCGGCCTTCCTCCCCTACTGCGTGGTGTTCCCATGACGACTCAGGCTGGCCGGGTGGATTAGGTCATTCCTCTTCCAGTAAGCGAGGTGGCTCCTTATGCATTCTCCTGTGGCACGATGGCCAGACACATTTCTCAGTCCTCTTCCGCTGCTCGGACAAGGCCAGGAACAGACCGTTTCCACCTTCCTTACGTCAATCTGTCAGGCTGTGGCAGGTGGCTCTCTGGGAAGGGCACGGGCCTCGGGCCGGCTGTCGGGGAGACCGTCTGCCTCCAGCTCCGGTGACGTCAGGCAAAGGCCCCGCCTGCAGAGGAGAACAGCTGCCTCTCCGGAGTGTGACTCTTCCGGTCGGAATCCCAAGACCTGTAATGAGAGCATGACAAGAGTTGGCGGCTCTCAGCGTGCATTTACATGGGGCGGGCGATGTTCTCGCAAGCTCTGAAACAAGCCAGAAGTTCATCTGCCTGGCAGAGCGGTAAGACCAAGCCTGGCCGTTTCTTCTAGTTGAGCAAGGAGGGACCTGGGTTCCTGTCCAGCTGGAGTTCTAGCAGCTGGTGACCAGAGAGTGGAGTTGCCAGCGCAAGTATTTGATTACAGCTTACAGTTTCCCATAATCAGAGTGACCGTGGTTTTTTCAGACCCCAAGAAAGTGCTGACACCTGTTACCTGATCTCACTTACTTTACTCATTCCTTACTGAGCACTGATCTCCCTTCAGGCCTAGGGCTAACTTATGTGGGTGGGTTTTGGGGAAGGCAGAGAGAATCAAGGTACCTAAGATGGGTTTGCACCTCAAGGAGCCCATCACATGGATGGAGGGGTCACACTGGCTGGATGGCCCCTGAGATCAGCTCTTCTCACACCTTTGCCCACAAATCCCATGGGATCCTGAGGGACGTGCAGATCCTGATCCGGGGACTGGGCTGGGCTGGGCTCACAGTGCCAATGATGTGGCTGCTCCAAGGACACCCCAGCAAGGCCTGAGAGGACATCTGGGCTCACAAGCTCATTTTCAGAAAAGTCCACCCAGGAAAGGGGAGGCTCCATGTGCACAGCTGTGACTGGAGGAGGGCTGATAGTGGAGGGTGGGTGGGGTCAAAGTTTCTCCCCTGTCCTCTCCTCCTCCATCCCTGTCACCCTGTCACCTCTCACGTGTAGCACCCTGCAGCTGGCAAATGCTCCTATGTGGCTCATGTCAGCCTGAGAGATTGTGGGGGATTTGACCCCTCAGCACTAGCGTGGCTTGTCCTTACCATTTACTCTAGGGACCTGGCCTTGCACCACAGTCCTCAGGGCAGGACGCATTATCCCACTGACTTCACCAGAGTGGAGTGCATGCACAGGAGTGTACTATATTGTTCTAGCACTTTCCTGTATGTTCCCAAAAATGTCTGACAAGGGACACCTGGGTGGCTCAGTCGGTTAAGCGTCTGCCTTCGGCTCAGGTCATGATCCTGGGGTCCTGGGATTGAGCCCCATGTCGGGCTCCCTGCTCAGCGGGGAGACTGCTTCTCCCTCTCCCACTCCCCCTGCTTGTGCTCTCTCTCTCTCTGACAAATGAATAAAATCTTAAAAAAAGAAAAAATTTCTTTAAAAAAAATGTCTGACAAAACCAGAGGACATCAGGATTCCTTGGTGACTCTTCCTCTCTCCTCTCTGGGCTCTTTGTCTGTTGTTTACTTCCCATCCCCATTTCTCACCACCCCTCACTGAGGACTCTGTGCTGGCCCTCAGGGTCCCAGCTCTCTGCTGACCCTTGCACAGCTTCATTAGTTCCTTAGATGATGGCTCACCTCAGGGCTGAGCGTTGTACTTCATTAAATACATGGTTCTAATGAGCCCCCGATGTAATCGGCAACGTTCATTACCCTGATAAATGTGAGCCCTTGCAGCCTGCACATGACAGCACCATAATCCCGGAGCTCCTGTGAAAGGAACTTCCAGACATGTGTTCTTCCTCGCCTGCTGGGGCTCTTCCCAGAGGTAAGAAGGAGAGGTGGGAGCAGTGATTTCAACAGTCAATCTATTGATTGCTTGATAGAAATATCATTAGACCGGCCCCGTGTGGGGTCAGGATGAGTTGGGATTGGGAGGGATAAAGGATCAAGTCAGTCATGGAACTCTCCCTCAAGGATACTCTTTGAGGGAGATGGAGAGTACCTGGCTGAAGGCAAGAAGCAATGCCCATCTGGAGTGAGTCATCCTGGCTGTGAGATCAAGAAAGGCTTCATGGAGGAGGCAGCATTTGAGATTTCACTGATGAGTTAGAATTGAATGGATGGAAGAAGAGATGAGAGAGGGCCCTGGAGAAGGGCTGGAACAAAGGCTCGGAGGCCTACAACTCATGCTGTGTTTAGAGAGTGCGTGGACGCCAGGCCGTGGGCCTGTGTGACGGATGTGGTGGCGGATGAACCCGGGCTCAGAATGTGTCCTGAAGGCAAGGCAGGAATGATGAAGATCAATAGGGTGCCTGTCTGGGCCTGAAAGGACTGGTGCAAGAGGGCACTTAAGTGTTGAAGGAAGAAATGGTTAGACTTATATTTTAGTTAGCTTTTCTCAAAATGTGTTGGATGATAAAGGACCCCGTGATGAAACAGATCTAGAAAATGCTGCATCTCAATTGAATGTGTTTATCTGCTGCAGAACCTCTCAGAGCCTTTTATCTAGTGAATCTACATTAGAAAGTGAGAAGAAAAGTTGGCAGTGCGTAGAAGGGTGGGTGAGGGGCACTGCCTTTTCCATTTATGTGGGACTTTGTGGGTCACTGATCCATAGAACACATTCCTGTGGGGCACCTGCATGGCTCCGTCGGTTAAGCTTTTGCCTTCGGCTCAGGTCATGATCTCAGTGTCCTGGGATCGAGCCCCACGTCGGGCTCCCTGCTCAGTGGGGAGTCTGCTTCTCCCTCTACCCCTCCCCTCACTTGCTCTTTCTCTCTCTCTCTCTCTCTCATAAATAAATAAAATTGTAAAAAAAAAGAACACACTCTGTGAACTGCCACTCCCAGGGATAGTCCCTCCAGGCTGTTGGAGGGGAGCCTAAAAGGTCCTGGACTGAAGGTGGGAAGACGAAGGAGGGGTGAGGCGGGCATTGGGGGAGAGCCCAGAGCCTGTTCAGGACAGTGACCCTGGGGATGCTGCGGAGGTGAACAGTCAGTGGCCAGGACAGGTTCCTCCCTGGGGGTGACTCCTAGTCACTGTGGGCTTCCTGCCCCTTTGGTAGGCTGGGCATCTTGGAATAAGGCAAGGAGGCCGGAAGGCTGTGAGCTAGGGTGGGAGTACCAGAGCACCAGCCGGGCAAACCCAGATGCAGACCCCATCCCGGCTGTTTCCTGTCTTTCTGGTCCGGGCTCTCCTCTCCCAGGAGGCAGAAGCAGCAGCTGCAGATTGCCCTGCCTGGGCCATACAGGGCTCCTCCCTATTAGGGTCCTGAACCTGCAGCACCAGAACAGCTTGTCGCGGGTCACGTCCCCTGGGTCCTCAGCGCTCGGCACGTTGGCAAACTGCTGTGCTCAGAGAGGCCTCCACCCCCACCTGATACTAATCTTGACCGTGTCTCTCCAAGCGGGTAAAAGGCCTCCCGGAGAGGCCCTGCTTTCATTCTCTGATCCGGGGTCCTCTCCTCCGACCCCAGGCTTGCCCCATCCCAAGCTGTTCATCTTCCCCTGTCACTGCTTCTCAGCGCACGCAGGATTCCGGTCTTTCTAAGCCCTTCCGGGCTGCCATTCCGCACCACCAGAGGCGAAGAAGCAGGTTAGTGCGAGCTGGGGAGTGTGGGGGCGGGGCTGGGGAGTGTCCCGCGGCCGCAGGGAGAAAAGCGGGTGCTCCCGGCCTCCCGTCAGTAGGTAACCCCTCACCCTAGAGCCCTGGTCCCCGCGCCGGTGCGCCTGATGTTTCTGCCCCCCACGGGTCCCGCACAGTTGCCATCTGTGTCCCCTGGCAGCCTTAGTCACTGTCCGCGTTAACCGCTGCCCCAGGGCCCCCTGTGGACGGGTCTTGACGCTGCGTCTCCGCCCAGCCGAGTGGCCCACGCTCGGTCAGCCCCGCGTGGCTTGTGCGCACGTGTGGGTTTCCGCTCAC